>NC_136815.1:51519517-51935521 GCF_951394365.1 Tetrao urogallus | reverse complement strand
GAATGAATATTGTAGTAGTTAATTACTATACTGTAAAAATCAGCTGAAAAGCCTTCTTTGCTCAGTGATTGACACTGGGAAAAAAAAAGAAAGGAATCCTCTGTACAGCAGCCTCTTTTGGCCATGTAGCTATGGGGACTACTGCCATTCTGAGTTGGGTCACTTGTTATACAGCACAAATTAAACTTGGTAGGGTCTACCGATTGCAAACTGCTTTGGAGAAACTCAGACAACATACTAATGAATATTAATAGATAAATAGATTTGGCTGCTGTAAATCTTTCTAATTTATGGAAAGTAATGATATTCTAACAAAATCTCAGTTAAGAAAAATAAATAGTATGTGCCTAACATAACATTAAAAAAGATATAAAGTTTATATTAGCATCAACTTTTATTTAAAATCATATTGGTTTAGGAACAATGTGAGTCATGCCATAAGAACATATTATGAGTTCAGTGCAGAAAGGCTTTTGTAGGGTTTAACCCCTTTGTCTTGTCACATTGATGCAAAGCTAACAAGCTTTCTGGTACAACCTTAATCAAAGCAATATGAAGTAAGGATATTTATACCTCAGACAAATAATACCATAATCTATAACCGACATGTCTTCCTCTTAATTTAAGTAGCTAACTGGTTTTTGTTGGTTTTGTTGTTTGTTTTCTTTTGGTTAGTGGCCCAACTATATGGTATCTGTTATTCTGGCTTAACTTGTCTGCATAACAGTGTGTAATAGTTGAATGCGTTTTCCTTCCCAGTGTCTCTGGTGTGGTCTGGAATAGAGGGGGGGAGTGCCCTTTTTCTCTGTACATCTGATTCCCTTCTGTTTGGATATCTCACATAGAATCATAAAGATGATGATTCTTCATGTATGATTTACGTGGTCTAAATTCGTTCTTTTGAAGAATTTAATAATAATAATTCACCTTTCTAGTAGTGTAAGGAAAATCATTGCACTTCACAAGGTGAGACAGAAACAGTGAAATGTATGATGCCACTTATGCAGTAGCATCAATACAAATCAACCTAACATAGTAGTTAGTTCCACAATAGTACATAGTTCCACAGTTTGATAGCCAGCTGCTGAAAAAAACAATGTATAAAGTAGTCTTTTTGCTACAAGAAAGCCCATTCCTGTCTACTTCAGTATCTTACTATTTGAAGCCAGCAAGATTTTCAGTATTCATAACATGAAACTGCCCCTCTGCAAGTTAAGCTTTTTAATTGCTATCCTATTCATTAAATACTGTCCCAGTTCAGCTTCATAGCTAGCTAGAAATATTCTATTAAAACCCAATTTTGCTCATAAGACGAGAGAATTGATCATCAACATTTTTTCAAATAAATTTTAGCTATCAGCTTGCTCTGAGACCATTTTCCAAAGCCTAAGAAAATGCTTAGTAAGTAACTGACATTAAACAATATGCAAAAATATCTTAATAATCTACCATTGCATTTAATTGAAGATTTTAATAAAAATTTAATTGAGGTTCCCACATTTCTACTTGGGGGCTATCTTGAACTCAGTACCATTCAAATCCCATTAGTGCTAATGGCCAAACACTAAACATGTGGAGAATATAAAACACATAAAATTTACTTTTAATAAGTCATTCATCCTACATTAAATATAAAACCATTATTAAAAACACATTAAGGAAAATTAACTACTATTATAGCAATGAATGTTTCTAATAATCAGTTGATATTTATTTAGTTTATAGTACTGTCTTATTATTACATAATTAAGATTTTATAACGCCCTCGTAAATCTTTGGCAAATGAAGTGCCTATCTGGAAACATCAATTTAAAAACTTACAAAAACATATATTTTAATGTTGGTGGGTTTTTTTGTTTTTTTTTTCCTTTCTTTATAAAAAAGAGAGAGGAAAAGTTTTATTGAAAGATTGTTTAGGCAAGAGAGTTTTACAGAGCGAAACATATAGTCTGCACCACATGGCTACAGTAAGTCTGTACCTCAAAGATGGATCCATTTTTAATGCAAAAAAATAATTAAAAAAATGAAAAGAGTCTGTCTTCTTGGGATTTTAACAAGGAAAAGATAATTCAATAAATAGTTCGTAGACCAGAGGGAAAATATATGGCAATATGGGCAGAATGCAGGCAGAAGGTATTAGGCAGATGAACTGAACTTTCCAGGTCCTGAAATAGAAAACAAGGTCACTTCAGCATTTGAAAGTAAGGTGTTTAAAATCATGGGAAACACAGTCAAAGAAAAAAGAGGATTTCTGTAGGAGAGTGATTGACCATGGACCAACTGTAAAATACTTCTCAATTTGTCAAACTTTAACACCATTTTGCATTTTCTCCTATTTGTCTTTTATTTTCTTCACATTGATGCACACAAAGCCATGTATTGTTACATCTGTTTCTTTGACAGAGAGTTTCAAAGTTAATTCTTAGGAATTCAGACAGCTTCTCTAACTGAGACACTAATTTATTCCTGAAGAAATAGGTATTGTTTATAGTATCATAAACCATTGTGCCTATATGCTGTTCTTAGCACTTGGTAAGTGTTACACTCAAGGAACCTGTAGCAGATACAGCATCAAATTATACACAGAAAGCTATGTTCTTCCATGTGATAAGTGATTGCACCCAGGACTCGCCTCAGATAATGGAAATGTCTTTATATTACCTTATAACTACGCTCACAAATGCATACCTGCCAAGTGACAGAAAATCTCTGAGAGTAGGCTTGTTGTACCCAATGAAATACATCTGCAAAAAGTTTATATGGTGCATTTACTCTGATTCTACATTTATTGAAGCTAATGTGCATGTTTCCATTGACATGAGAAGGCTATGAGTCACAAATTATACCATATGCCTGCCTTGTATCAATCAGTTTAATGAGCTACAGTAGCATTTAAATAAATAAATAAATAAATAAATAAAAAGTTAAAAAAAGAAAGAACGGTTTTGCTTTGACTCTTAAATCCTTTGATTTCACTGGTTTCTGTCCTAACATTAAAGTTATTTAAACATGCTTTAATTGCTTTCATTACAAACATGTAAGGCTTTGAAACAGAGAACTTTAATGAGAGTTTTTAGTACTCAGCCA
Organism: Tetrao urogallus; assembly: GCF_951394365.1. NCBI lineage: Eukaryota > Metazoa > Chordata > Aves > Galliformes > Phasianidae > Tetrao > Tetrao urogallus. The sequence continues at coordinate 51,932,434 of NC_136815.1, read as the reverse complement.
CAGCATCTTATGAAATACATGTGATTTAGTTGTACTTGATGAAAAACAAACTCCAAATTTTTTAAATAATTCAATATCTTTGTACTTATTTTTGTGAAATCCTCAACAGTTTCCTCAATAAGTTAAAAATATCCCTTTGCAAGCCAAGGGTTATACTTCAATCTCAAACCATTGAAAGAAATCTCAATTTCATTTTAAAATGTGGATGTAATTTTCATCTTAATATTATTTTATATAGTAAATGATCTGAGATTGTTCTGTTGTTTCTTGGGGAATCCCTATCCTTTATTTCAATGACTGTGCTGGGCTGGGACAAACTTAACATCTTGAACACAGTCAGTTTGCACTGCCGAGAAGAGTCTCACTCTCTCTTGCACATTACCTTCTACCAAGTACCTATAGACATCTGTTATTTATAAGGTCCTTTTGAATCTTCTCTGGAATAAACAGTCCCAGCTCTCTCAGCCTCTCTTCATGTAAAAAATATGTCAATTCCTTTATCATATTTGTGGTCCTGTGATGAACTTGCTCCTGTAAGTCTACATTTTTCTTGTACTGGTCCCAGAACTGAACACAGTACTCCAAGTGTAGCTTCACCAGGACTGAGCAGAGGAAAAGAATCATCTCCTTAGACCTGCTGGCAAAAGTTCTCCTAATGCAGCCCAGGATATCACAGGGATTTTGCCAATATTCAACTTGTCCACAGGTATCCCAAAATCCTGTTCTGAGGAGATGCTTTCCAGCTGAGTGCTGAGTGTCCGTCAGCATGTACTGGTGCACTGTCACCTCCAGTTGCAGGACTTTGCATTTCCCCTTCATGCAGTTCTGACCCCAATTCTCCAGGTCTCTCTGGATGGCAGTGCCACATATAAAGAATTCTTCACAGTTTTGTATCTTCTATGAATGTGCTGAGGGTATCAGCCAGGTCTCTCAGAACTTCTGTGCACTACCATGGCTTTCTGTATGTCCAGTTTGTTTAAATGCTTCCCAGATTGGTTCTCCTCCACTGAGGCTGACTTCCTTGCTGCAGGCTCTCCTTTTGATCTCAGGGGGATGGAATTTGATAAAGAATTTGTAATTTTTATCCCAGCTAACAATTATTATATTCTAATAATTTCCATATATTCCATTTCCAGATATGATTTTTTGAAGGACTTTCAAATGAGTTCAAATATAAGTCTTAGAAGAATTTCTGGAAATGCATAATTAATGTGCCATATGGAAGGGGAGAAAATTCTATGATTCTAGGATTCTAGGATAGTGAACATTTTTTCTGTTTGCTCATTTTACATTTGTTGCAATGTTAAAAATTAAAGGATCTTTGAAATGGTAGGTTTTGAACATAAACATTTTGTTGGTTTTTGGAATAAATGATTTGGCTGCTGACTGTAGGAAGATGTTGTTTTGCTGTCATTCAAATGGATCTGCCAATAGAAATGGCCTCATTGGTGAGCTGGAGCAATGCTGTAGTAATTTGTCTGGCACATTTTAACTTCTCCACTTCATGATCTTTTTATTACTTTTCTTTGTACTTATATTTGGCCCTGAGTTTATATTTAAGTCTAATGGACTTCCATTCAGATCCCTACAGAGTGTGAATTGATCTGAGAACATTATATTGCCTGTAGTAAAAAAGAACTAAACATCGAGACAAATTCAAGTATTGTGAACATAAACAGATTTTGTGAGCTACTGGCTAGATGAACAAGTCACAGTTGAATATTATATTTTAAAACCAGGCACAAAAAAAAAGAGAGAAAGATTTTGGAGAAAAGTGGGGAGAAAAATTGTACATAAAATTAAGGATGTTTTACCTTCATACATGCCAAGAAATTAATTAAAAAGGAAATTGCAAGCCAACAGTGGAATCATGAAGAAGACAAAATTAGTATGGAAAAATAAGATTATTGTTAAACTTTCTACAGCAGAGGCCAAGACCTGGGTTGAATATTGGTTCTAGGAAAAGAGATATCTATTTTCCACTTCATAACTCAGTTATTGGTGCTTAATAAAACTTCGGTATAGAATGCAATTGAGTGAAACAAGTCAGGATTTATAGAAATTAAATGCAATCATACGTATTTTCTTTTATTGCTATTTTTGTTGTTGTTTGTTTTTTTAACAACTTGATAAGAAAATATGAATTGACACCTCTTGGCAGAAAAAATATTTACTTTATAATTTCTTTACTATCTTTATTATATAATCATTTTTAGAGCACTCCATGTGGTTGCATGAAATGACAGAATTCTGAGCTGCTCTGAAAAAAATAGTATAGTTATACAGATAAGTATTTTCTGTGTGAAGTGAACTTATTCCAGTTTTATAGAAATAGAAATGTATAGGCTCCATAGATTTGCAACAGCATCATCCAATAATCACGCATTTTGAAGTTTGTGTTCTGCTGATAGTCACTTCACTAGCAAAACCATTTTTCAGGTATGGTATTTCAGGCTTTTTACTGAGCAATGAAAGTAAATCCTGGCAGAAACACTGTGGAAATGCCAGTTGCCAAACTATCTTTTGGGATCTTTTGGGAGCTGTAGCAGCAATGATGAAGCAAATTCGAGAAGTTTCTCTTGAATCAAAGTATTTGAAAGGTTCCTAGTGTTTTCTTAGTATCTCCATTTATGTACTCCTCCCAAAAGAAATAAGAAAAAGTAACAGCAAAGTCTGTGCTCAAATGTTTTCAGTTTCCAGCCCCAAGACCTGAGTGAGTAACAACTGATCTTTTCTACCATCTGGATCTAATGAAGCTTCCATATCTTGGCATACAAAAACTTCTTGCAGCATAAAACCCATGCGTACTTTTAATAAGATTATTTTAATATGAGTGAAACTTCAGCATGTCACACTGAATCTTCCACATGAATTATTTTGGATATGTAAATAAAAAGCAAGAACACATTTCATACTACATCAGTGTTGGGAGAGGCTGACCTTAAAGCTCCTGGGAAAGTGCGTACAGATGAGTTGTGAAGCTCAGATTCTGAGTTCCTGTTTTGCCCACTTCCAGAAAGGAGCTATAGACTGTATTACCCACACACCTTAGAAAAACTGCAGTTTAAATGAGAAAATCCCTAAGTATGTCAGCTATGAGAAATCCGGACATTTGTTGCACATTCACCTCCATGACTCCCCTTGTTGCTGAACACCTAGCAATCCCAATTTCAAGCTAAGAAGTGTTGAGGCCTAGCAGAAGCCTCCATGCAGCCCTCCCATGTGCTGTGTGGGGACTGTGAGCATCTCTGTCCACGTGTTGGTTCTAAATGCATACTGACAGAGAGATTAAAAAGTGAGCTACCATTCCGGCCATCTGATGACATGGAAACCATTCCTCTGCTTTTGACCACTAAGCATCTGTTAATGTTACTGTTGTAAACTCATGTTTTTGAGAGTTTAGGGTTTGGCGTAAATCATTGTTTCTAAGTTGTTTTCTTGCACTTGTTTCTCCATTGTTCAGCTTAAAAAAAAAATTAAAAAGTAGAAGCAAAGGCCTCCAACATTCAATGCAAAACAAAGTAAAAGCAATTAAAGTTGTTAAAGGTTGCCATGGAAATCTGGATGGCACTTCATCTCCAGTTCTTACCCTCCTGAGATCAAGAAAGGAAGACAAAGTGTATGGATGATTTAATGAAGATATACAACAGCTCAGCTACTTACTTCATCCCTGTCTTTATCTGGCACTGCCGCATCAAATACAAATTACACTTCTGAAATGTAGAAAGCCATGCACACTGGAGAGCAGGAGAGATATTCAAGTTAACAGGCAATGCAGTAAGGGGAAATTAGGAACAGCGTGAAAAAGAAAATACCACATGTTGGGGGCAAAGACTGTAAGGCAGACCTAAACCAGGATGGTTTTCAGAAAGCAGGAAGGTGGGATGTTGTCAGCAGTGACAGAAAACAGTGGCTTAAAGAGAATCATGGAATATGTTACTAGGTTTTATTTTTGACTATAACAGTCCGAAACTTCCTTTAGGTCATCAAGAAGACAAGCTTGAGGCGAGGAATGACTTGCTGTTGCTAAAAATAAGTTATTCTTTTCTTCATATTGCAAGCTCTAGAAAGGAGATAAGGTTGGGAATTTTAGAAAGAATGCAATAGAAACAGAACTGAACTCCCAGTTAAATCAGAGAGATTTTCATGAGTGGAACAACATAAGAAAGAGTAGGGAAAAGATAAGCACATCTGAAAATTGTATTGATCTAATGAGTTGAAGGATTTAACAGGCAAGATTGTATGAAATGGTGCCTTGAGTACTTTCTAAGCATCCATCTCTCCTCATTGCAATGATTTAGAACAAACAGATTCTGAGATTATAATGGTATAGTCAGACAAACACCCAACACGACGGTTCAGTAAGACAAATACAATTTCATAAATACCTGAAAGGAGGATGCAAAGAGGATGGAGTCAGGCTGTTTCCAGTGGTGCCCAGTGACAAGATGAACACAAACTGAAATGCAGAAGGTTTCCTTTGAACACCTGGATGCATTTCTTCACAGAGGAAACGATGGACAACTTTCATGCCCCAAAGAGTCTGTGGAATCTCCTCTTTGGAAACAGTCAGAAGTCATCTCAACATGGTCCTGGGCAACCTTCTCTGGGAAGCCCTGCTGGAGCACTGAGGTTGGACCAGAGAACTGTCAGAAATCCCTTCCAAACACAACCATTCTGCTATTCTGTGATTTCTGCAACAAAACAGTGAGTTATTTTGGGCTAACTCTCAAGCACAGCCTAAGTTCCTAGGACAAGATGTTCAGTAGTGCTAAACAGAGAAATTGGCAGAATCTTTAAACTACTTTCACAGTAACTTTAAAGTAGCAGAAGCCAGACTGTCAATGAAGGATGCAACTCCATCTTCAGACACTTGTTCTAGTCTCTGTACCTTCCTTCCCTGGGGCCACCAGAAAGTATTCATGCAGCTGCACAGTCAGGAATATCTTGGAAATATTTTTAGAAAAAATATTCTTTCAGCAGGAGCAGTTTCTAGCCTAAAATACTGTTCTGAGAAAGGACAGAATTATGGGTGGAAAGAAGGTCCTTCTACTTTCAATGTGAAGTCATTTCTAAGTCACTCCTCAATTACCTTCAAGAGTTCAGATCAGCTTACAAATCAGTACCTGCCGGCAGCTCTCCACTGTAGCTGTTAATTCATGCTTTCGCAGCTGTTACATTAGCATGCCAAAAGAACTTTCAACCTCCTTGAAATTTCCTTCAGCATAGTTTGAGTGTAATTGAATATTAAGTGATTCAAGATTTAATTTTTATATTTTCTTAAACAAGTCTGCTCAAATATGCCCTATTCAGTAGTACCCTTGGAGTACTAGGTGCAGAACAAGGTCAGAACTTTTACAGGCAACTATTTCTGAGTGACATACAAACAAAGAAAGGTTGGAACCTTTTCTTTCTTTCAAAACTTGAACAGCCCAAAATGTTTCTAATTTAACATCTACTGGGCCATGCTGCCACCTGCCAATCTGGTAACACTTTCTTAGATTTATAAAGATAGCAGAAGAATAAATAAGTTGAAAATATCCATCATTTAACTATTTTTCATTCTAATTTGGAACATGCAGTAAAAACTTTGTCAAAGAGTAAAAAAAAAGAAAAAACAACTCACAGTAAGTGCTTGAACAGGTAGTGAGGCTGCCTGTGCTGCCTAAGTGCACATTTATAACAGATTTCTTCATATGAGGATCAAATCCTTCCATTAAATATTCTCATTTAAAACCAATCTGCATAAATAAGGGCCCACTTCTCAAAGAGCACGCTAATTCAAAGAAAATTAGATTTTACTTGAAAATACATGCAACTCCAAATTTCTCATCAGGATCTCAGGCTTTGTGAAACATTTATTTCCAAATGTGTCCAACTGTGGCTCTCAAAAATTTTTCTCCAAATCTCAGTAGAGCCAAAATTCTGTTAGGTATCAGTGTTGCTCTGGGCACCCCAATGTATTCACTTCCTATATCAAAGCAAAACCTTGACATGCACCTGCTCCTGCCTTGCATCAGTTTGCAATCATTTATGTTGAAGAACTCCAGAACCTCTATGCTTTGAATGGGATGCAGTACAACAAGAGCACCCCAATGCATTCACTTCCTACATCAAAGCAAGGATGCATCTGCTCCTGCCTTGAATAAATCTCCAAAGTCCTGCACTTGGGTCACAACAACCCCATGCATTGCTACAGGCCTGGCGCAGAGTGGCTCACAAGGTGTGCAGAGGAAAAGGATCTGGGAGTGTTGTCAGTGCTCAGCTGAACATGAGACAGCTGTGTGCCAGGTGGCCAAGAAGGTCAACAGCATCCTGCTTTCTGCCAGAAACAGTGGGGTCAGAAGGACCAGGGAAGTGATCATCCCTCTGTACTCAGCCTGATGATGCCACATCTTGAGTACTGTGTTCTGTTTTGGGCCCCTCCCTACAAGAAAGACACTGAGGCCTGGAGAGAGTCCAGAGAAGGACAACAAAGCTCTTGAAGGGTTTGGAGCACAAGTCTTATGAGGAGCAGCAGAGGGAACTGGGATTGTTTAATCTGAAGAAGACGAGGCTCAGGGGAGACTTTTTAGCTCTCTACAACTCCCTGAAAGGAGATTGTTGTGAGGTGGGTATTGGCCTCTTCTCCCGGGTAACAGCAATAGGATAAGAGAGAATAGCCTCAAGCTGCACCAGGGGAGGTTCAAGTTGGATATTAGGAAAAAAAAAAGTCTTCTCAGAAAGAGTGGTAATGCATTGGAACAGGCTGCCTGGGGAGCTGGTGGAGTCAGTGTCCCTGGAGGTATTTAAGGAAAGCGTAGATGTAGTACTTAGGGACATGGTTTAGTGGGCAATATTGATGGTGGGTGGACAGTTGGACAGGATGATCTTGAAGGTCTTTTCCAATCTTGGTGATTCTATGATTCTATGATTTTTGCAAGGATTTCAGGGCATAAAATCTCACTCAGGTTGGGACAGGTTACAAGCCTCTGTATCTGCAGTGGTGGTTGCCAAATTTTGGCGGGTAAGTTTTCTGAAAATTTCTATGCAGGGAATATCTTCTGTCTTTCTTGGCTCCCGCATGCCATCTTTATAATGACTACACCATCTCTGAAATGACAGTAAAAGTTTATTGGTGCTGTTCATGCTAAGACTTTTCTTAAAACATTATCTAGATTTTCTCAGAAATTAACTTTTATAAAATTCTGGAACCATGAACATAAAAACATTTTGGTTTTTTGTTTTCCCTGGATAGCATATCAAGTTTTTACAAAATGTTTAAGGAGTTCTAAAAAGTGTTTTTTAATCGCTAGTTTCCTTCTTACGTTTCAATATAGCTTCAAATGTAAGATGTGTATCGTGTTATCTGAGCTTGATAGCTGATTGTTTGGGTGGTAGTATTTGTTTGATTGATTGGTTGAAATTAAGTATACAACATTCTTTAATCCTGTGAAATTAGGTGACAAAAGTTCCTAAGTTCAGTCTTGCCTTAGCAATGAGCATGAAATTCTTATTTACAGAAATATTTGTACTCTGTCATTTATTAGAATTATTTATTATACTATAATTAAAATATATTAATGAGAAAACAGGAAATTGAAATATATTGGAGACATATCAGCAATATATACTTACAATATACTTACAATTCTTCTAAAATTATTTTTTTCAGTTTATAAGATATCTAAGATCATCATAAAATATTATAAGATATAATTTCATCTAAGTATCCAATTATGGCATTAAAATTACTTTATTATCTGACTCAGATGGCATATTTACAACACGTGTTATGTCCTTGAAACTGATTTAAAATACTTTATTTGCAGTGACTTTCACTGAATGCAATTCTTGTCATGTTTTTTCATAACTAATTTGCTTTCTCCTGTTTACTAACTGAATAATTGTCAGAGTATAATTAACACAGATGTCGTATGTGCCTAGTTTTCAGGTTCAGGTTAAATTTATACCACTGCATATGGAAGTGTCTAATTAGATTGCTATCTGAAATGGTGAAGGAGTTGCTATATTTTGAGCAAAGCCTTTTTCACAGACTTTTATTCAATGGTACTATAATGTTTTTATTAGTTGGCAATTTCTAAAATGAGGTTCTCATATTAAGCACATCAGGGTTTACCGAGACGGAAATATTTGCAAATTAGATACAAACCATTCTGAATATTTGGAGAGATTCTAAATTTTCTAAGCCAAAGTTTATACTGGACCAATTAAAGCCAAAACACTAAATTTTCTAACACTTTTGTGTTCAGAGATACAAATGTATTTATAATAAGATGTAATAACATCTACCAAATAGTTTTTTTGGGTAAAAAAACACATGTTGTTGAGAACAACTGAAGTTGCAATTGAGCCTTCCAGATCTGTTGCCAGCATTTCCCAAAAGACCAACAAATATCAGGTACTTTGATTCAAGTAAAATGCACACTGAAATAATTGCATTTTTAAAACGAAATTCCAAAATAAACAAACTATTTCTCTATATGCATTTCTTTGGTAACTTAATAGCTGATCACATACATCTAAGAAAAAAAAAAATTCTATATGTGACTATGGAAATAGTGGAGCAGTTAATTTCTTACACTGAAAAAATGACAAAGCAGAACTCCTCAGTACTGTTTCAGTACTCAAAATCATCCACATTAAATTTATTGCTGTGTGAATTTCATATATGAAAATATACTCTTACTCTGGAACTATGTGGTGGGAATATTTCCCACATTAACCAGGATTAGTGGTTTTTAAATGTAATTCTCAGTAATTTAGATTCTCTTTTTAAACAAACAAATGTACTAAGCAAATCGATTTACTGAGCAAGTGTGCATCTGTTCTGCTCTAACAGCCTCTCCCAATATGTTGAGTTTTTTCCTTTTCATTATGTTCCGCAGTCGTTCTGGATGCTTCTTTTGCAATGCTTTGATTAGTGTCACTTGCTTTGTGTAGTAATGTTTCTTTACTTACTGATAATGAGTGCCTTAAAAACAGATTTAATTGGGATTTTGTTTACTTTCTTTCTTTAAAGGACAAAATACTCCAGGAAAACTTTGCCCATGGTTTTATGGCCCAGTAGATCAGTTGTACCACCTGGATTTCTCTTGTGAGATTTAATGCCCAGAGGACTCAGTGCACCTCAGGAAACCATGGTGATATAAATAAACGTTATTTAAAGGACAATGCTAATAAGCCTGTGTATGGCAATAGGCAAGAGAATATCAAGAAACTTTTATAATTTGGGAACTTTTTTCCTAGCTTTCTTGTACGAAATCTTTAAATTTAGGGAGCAGAGCTGCAAGAGTGATTGTTGTTTAACTTTTCTTCTCAGTGAGGCTTGTTAAGGGAGAAAACATCCTGTATTGTTGTAGATATGTTTTTAGAACTCAGGATACACTTGAACAGCAGGCTAGATCTGCATATCACATTACAGCTCTATCTTTCAGTGGGAAGAAATTAAACATGGCAGGGAAATGGGAATTATTTCTCATTACTGAGTTTACATAGCCCATTGTTTTCCAATAAACACCATCAATATAGAAATGATTCATATCCTAACTGACCTTAACAAGAATCTATATGAGGTAATATGCATCTGTTAGCTAAACATTTTTCTGAAGAAGGAAAAGAATTTGGCTTGTGATTCCTCAAAACAAATTCAGTATTTTCTTTCAGAAATGTTGCCTTATACTTTGTGTATGTTTAGCTGTATTTTTGTCTCCATGCCACTGGTTCCATCTAACTTTATTGGCGTTTTCCCATTCACCAAGGTGTTACAATCACATCATTTTGTAATGAGCTGTCATAGTGCAGCAATAGAAATAGGAAAAGCATCTATGGTGCATGTGAATTTTTTCTTTGATACCAATTAATTAGACAGAACCATAGATTGCAGAAGAAATACACAGAACTGAAGGCATCTAAATGATCTCATCAGCAGAAAGTTGGATACTTTGGTTGATGGTTTCTAATTTACACGGTAGCAGATGGATGATGCTGAAGGTCACAATTACAATATAAGACCAACTTGTCTGTACGGTTTGAACTCCACATAGATAACTGCCTCATTTTTACTGAATGCTAGTACTGAAAACCTTTTGTTCTTCTTTCAAACTCTATTTCATGTTGGTAAATTACACCTCCATGATGAAACAAAAGGAGATTTCAGTTTATCCTTCATTTCATTCTTTATATTGAATCTGTGGCTCTCTAATTATTCTGAAGAATTTTGTTGCCATCAAAGAAATGAACAGATTTTCCTCTTTGCTTATTTGTGAAACATCTGAATAGGCAACTTATTAGACATTCAGTTTTATAACAATAAAAATAGAATATAACTCCATATTGAACTGATAGATCAAAAATATTTTCTTTTTAAAGCAAGAAATAATCAGGTCAATTAAATTTGAAAATAGAACAAGCTAAAATTTTCAGAAAAATACAACACACTAAGTGACTTAGGAGTGAAAATTTCTCAAAAATTACTGCTTGCTGTAGCATGGCCCTGTAGCACAAGTTATATGTGAGTGTATTCACAAGATCAGATACTCCAAAACAACTGTTATATGACCTTTCTGATAAATGAATTTCAAAGAAAAATATCTAAAGTCAGTGTGGGTTATACCCTTTTGTATATCTCAAGATGGGGATGCAAAGGAACAGTTGGTACGTGGCACTTCACATGCCAAAAATCCACGTATTATCTTCCTTTTTGTCAATTTGTTTTTGTAGTTACATCTCATCACTCAAAAGACAGAATCCTGGAGAGAAAAAAATAAGCACTCAGCAACAATACAAAAATCTACGTATTGTTTTGATATTGTTTTGTAGAGTTAGTAACTTAAAGATGACACTGAGAGCCTCAAGCAAATGATCTACAGAATCTTTTGCAGTGGTCCTTCCAGTCTAGCTTGGGCTGTGAGGATGGTTGAAGTATTTTCATCTGATATTCACTGATATTTATTAAAAAACATTAAGGAGCGTGTTGTCTATCAAGTATCTATCTGCCTCTATTGCCTTGCAGCTTGGAATGAAATTGCCTCCTGAATGTTCCTGTCTTGTCATTACCACCTCAGTAGGTCTGGTTACCTCCTAAAACTAACTACTCCCTTGAAATTTAGAAAACTATTAATCTATTATATGATAGAGCCAAAATAACTCATTCTGGCAAATACAATCAGTAAAAAAGTAGACTCCAGCAGCAAGAGCAAGCCTGCAGAGTGGTACAGCGAACACCAAGGAACATTCAAAAAAAGTAACTGCTGAAACTACTTCATGCTCTTTTGACCTCTCATACACATATGGGTACTCATAAAGATTCAGGCTTCATTCTGTGAAAAATCTCTCTATTTCCTGGGCACTGAAATTGTGTAAGACAGTATTAAACAAGCTCATTTTCTTCACTGTCTGTTACTTCATATTGCTCTACTAAAATCTTGCGCTAATTGCATAGATTGCTGTGCTGCAGCAAGTCAGTGAATATGCCACAGTTTCTGAATGATACGCAGCCAGTTGTCTCACATCTCAAACATATGTAAGAGAGACTTAAGTATGTAGGCTTAAGAAAAAGGCTGACTGTTCAAATATATACACATGATTAAGACAGAACAAAAATCAGAAAGGAATCTGTCGTAGTAGTTTCAGCATCAAATTCAGTCTGACCTGTTAATATGTAATTTCTAATCACCTGAGCTATTATGCATTCACTCAGTTACCCATGAATAATGATCTTTCCTTTTGCACCTTCTTTCCTACATTCTCTGTGTCCTCTACGAGTCTCATTTTAGAAGACTGCAGTTGTCTTCCTGGCATCCTCTCAGATGTCTCTCAGCATAGCAGAAATTGCCTCCTTGCTTCTCCTCTGCTTGAGCTTTGCGTACCAACTTAAAGATGTAATCCTGAGTTGTTCACTGTGACTCATACAGGCTTCTGCTTAGACTAAAAATGTGTCTGCATTAAAGATTCCTTTTTTTTTCACCTTAGTTACTTGCTGTTACATCACCATTAGCAATGTCAGCAGTGTTCTGCCACTTTAAGCATGAACTAATTCCATTTTTCTCCACTTTCCTGTATAGTACAAAATGAACTAACTAATGATGGTATAGAGTCAATAAAAATTATTGCTGCTTTTCAATTATGTGAGAAACTTAACTTTTAATTTTTATTTTCCACACTAGTGGATTTTTTTCACTAACTGTGTGCAACTAGCTGAGATACATGGCATTTAAAGTATAACTTGTCTCAAAGTTAGAATTTAGCATCTGTTTTAGGTTGTTCATGGTGACATTTTAAAAAAGAAATGCAATTCATTTGTGCAATTTGTGTATCTGCATGCATGCATTTTCTAAAAAATAGTGCAAATTACCACTGGTAATTTATATGTGTGGTCATTTTAATATTAGCAGCAAATACCAGATATCTGTTTCTAATACTGATAGTGGCCCAGAAAGCATGTATATCTGATCAGAAAAAATGCATGCATAAGTGGGTGTCTTCTCTTTAGGCACCAGAAATTTGTTCAAAGACTTAGCCAAAAAGACTTAGTAAAAAAAAAAAAAAAAAAAAAAAAAAAAAGGCATTTTGGTCTGCTGTGACTGAAACCACACCAGAACACTGGGGTTGGACGTATCTAGTACATATCTGTGCTAATGAAATACGTTGTATTTTTACTGCAAGTGGTGACATTAAAAAATACTTTTGAAAAATTAGAAATATTCTTATTGTGAATACTGGAGAAAAAAAAAAAAAAAAAAAAAAAAAAGATTTTAATTTAGAATAAGAGAAACCAACTTCCTGGTTGAGTGGGATCATGGTATACACCAGATTTTCACAGAATCACAGAATCACAGAACTGTAGGGGTTGGAAGGGACCTCCTGAGATCATCGAGTCCAACCCCCCTGCCAAAGCAGGTTCCCTACACCAGGTAGCACAGGTAGGCATCCAGGCAGGTCTTGAACATCTCCAGAGAAGGAGACTCCACCACCTCCCTGGGCAGCCTGTTCCAGTGCTCCGTCACCCTCACTGTAAAGAAGTTCTTGCGCATGTTTGTGCGGAACTTCCTATGCTCCAGTTTCTGGCCATTTCCCCTTGTCCTGTCTCCACTCACCACTGAAAAGAGTCCGGCCTCGCCATTCTGCCCCCCACACCTTAGATATTTATAGACCTGGATCAGGTCCCCTCTCAGTCTCCTTTTCTCAAGGCTGAAAAGACCCAGTTCACTCAGCCTTTCCTCATAGGGGAGATGCTCCAGGCCCTTCACCATCTTCGTGGCCCTCCGCTGGACTCTTTCCAAGAGATCCCTGTCTTTTTTGTACTGGGGAGCCCAGAACTGGACGCAGTACTCCAGATGAGGTCTTACCAGGGCAGAGTAGAGGGGGAGGATCACCTCCTTTGACCTGCTGGCCACGCTCTTTTTAATGCACCCCAGTAAGCCATTGGCCTTTTTGGCCACAAGGGCACACTGCTGGCTCATGGCCAACCTGTCGTCCACCAGGACACCCAGGTTTTCATCACATCATCCAGGACATCATCCAAAGATTCATATTAACAGGGTATATAGGCAGGTCTCCAGTAAGAGAGACAGGAACAAAGTACCCTATATATGGGGAAAAACATGTGAGATGTTAGTGTATTTCATAGCATCCCATATCTAGATATTGTTAAAGGACTAAGTCTTTTTCTATACAGTGCCATGCACAGTTTTGTAAATGGTTTCTAAGCCTTTTCTAGCAGAAATCCCTTGACTGCCTGAGAAAAGTCTAAAACATGGGCATTTTTTGGGCAGAAAATGAACCACATAATTGTTACATGGCTTTAACACACTCCAATATGGGTTTTGTAGGGAAAAAAAAAATAAAAATGCATTTTTAACATTTGTTCCACAGGGGCTTCTAAATAATCAAAATCTACTTTCTCAGAATATTGTTGTATTCATTATAATAAGGGAGCAGAACTCCACAAGAATGTTCTCTGCATGGCTTTGTTGTTATTTGGGATACAAGGGGCTGTGAATTGGGGAGTTTTGTTTTTCCATCATGCTGGTTAAGTTCAACGATCTTGGCAAGGAAGAGTAGCCAGGATGCATACTTCGCAAGGTAGCCTGCTGCTCAGAGCATTGGCCCGGGATAACAGAGAGCTGCATGCTCCCACAAACTACCTGAACCAGGCAGGACAGAGGCAGAGATTTAACACACTGCATCTTAAGAAAGGTTGAGTTCCCCTGGATCTGGCTGCACTATGAGAATCTGCTCCTTTGGTAAGAGAAATCCCTTTAAGTGAGTATTGTTGTGGAATTTGTTCTTATTTGCTCTATTTGCAACCTAATCTCTATTTATTTTACCCTTTTTTCTTTCATCTTCTAAATATTTGCAAAGAATATAAAGCATCATCAAATAATCATTTTTCTATTTTAACATATTTGTATGCAAGCTGGAGATCAAGGGTTATTTTAAGAGTTAAACCATATACAAGAGCAGAGAGTAAAAGAAAAATGATGAGGTAGTAGATAAGGGAGAAAAGATAGAGATTTTAACAGCAACAGAGGAGCAATGAAGCAGTGAGATGCAGGAAGGCTGTTCCAGATGGCAGAAGCAGCAGTTGGGAAGGCTCTGGCACCAACAGTGGCAAGATTGCAGGCAGGGACAGTGAAGAACTGTGCGCTCTGCAGGGAGAGGAGGAGGAGAGCAATACAAGGTCAGGGAGGCACTCTGGCTCAACTGCATGGAAAATTATAAAGCTTTGACTGCTGATACTCTCTCATCCAACTTGTACAGCTGATTTACACCTCTGCAGAACTGAGCAAATTGGTGACTGAAAAGTAGCAATCTTTTACCTCTGGTGAAAACTTTCACTTTCTCATCGTGTAGTGGTCTCTGGAAGACAAATTTGAGGAATGCAGATAGAACAGGTCCTTTAGGAGGGATTTGCTCCTTGTGTTTGTGGAAAGAATGGAATGAGATCTCTAGACTTAAGTAAATATTTCTTAATGGGGGTTGGACTCGATGATCTCTGGAGGTCCCTTCCAACCCCTATGATTCTGTGATTCTGTGATTCTGTGCTTAATGATTTTTTTTCAAGATACCAATTTCCTTTTCAGGGAATCAGCTTTGAAATTTGCTATCATATAAAGTGCTTCCACAAGAACCCAGTTGTGTCACATCTATGATGGGATCTTATCTTTTTAGTAGGGTCATTTCATCTCAGATATTGTGAAAATACCGTGATGATGACAAAAGACAGATTTTTAAATTAGTTTTTCTTTAACTTAGACAATTGAATATACATATAGAACATTCCCTTATGTGAATTAAGAAAATGGTGTATTGCGGACAAAGCACTGAAAAAAATCTCTGAAATGTCTGTGGAGGATTTTATGATGATAGTTGTCTGCTGCACAGTTTCACATAGATTGACCTATATGCTCCTACTTCTTTACTCATAGAATTTGCCATATTGCTGCCAGAGATTGGTATCTTCATTCTACTACCTCTGACCAGGCATCAACCTGGATCTGGGTGCCAAGCACATCCAAACAGATCCATTTTGTGCTTTGCCCTTGTAGGTGAAAAACAGAAGTACTGAGCATGCTGTTCAAATGCCAAGATCGTGAATGTGATCAGGGTCTGTCCTGTGCTGTAAGCCCCATCAGGCAGATGTCAGGCAGAGATGTGTGCTGAGCAGATGGATCATTCTTCTCCTGGCAAGACAGACTTAAGACTGAGAGCTAGCCTGAAAGTGCTAAAGCCTCAAAGTGTTTAAAATTAACATCAGAATGTAGTCAGTGCTATACTGCATTGGACAAATATGTTAATAGATTGTACTGTCCTACTTTATCTGACAGTGCCTAACAAAAGATAGTTCAAAGGAGGCACCAGAAACTTTGCAGCAAGCATCTGGGAAATAAGTTACCAGGAGGAAAAAATTTTGCTTCGCCTTTGTTTAAAATTTTGTTACCTGAAACTCCTGTTCATTTGAGAAGACATGATCCTACAACATTCCAGATGCTGCAAAACTTTTCCTTGATTTAAACAAGAGTTAGAGCAAGTGATTAAACATTTTCATCAATTTTTTTATATCCCTGTATGCACATCTGTCTATTCATATTGCATAAAATGCTTAAAAACGCAGAATAGAAAAAGAAAGAAAGGGTGAAAATGTTAATTGTCCACTTAATTATATCTATCTCCTGAGAAAGTATTTCTCATAAGATTGATATCTGTAGATGATGTTTCTAGAGTACCATTCAGGAGGATCTAAGTCAAGCCAGACTTGGGGAGATTGGTTATCACTCATTCCACTTACTAAAATATTAATTCTACATTGTATCATTCATGGTAGTTCATCAACAGCAGTGATGAGAGGCAACCAAAAGCTTGTTTGATCTGTGATGCTGGTCCCACTTTTTAAAATGAGAAAATTCTTTATATAGAGAGAACACAGCCACGTGTACATCATATGTGAGTCCACAGAAACGTTATTCATGATTCACACTTTGAAAAGGGGTGAGGGGCATGAAACTGCTTTCTGGTGCTCAGCTTACATAATATGTTGTATAACAGGCAAAATTTATAAAGTATTCAGATCAAACCATTTGCATGATTAGGTGTAGTTCAGGTTCCAAACTCTGATTACACGTTTGGTTATGCCTGCTCATGAGAACTTGTAATTATCATTGACTTGCCAAAGCCAACAAGTCTTACCATTCCTCAGAAGAAAATTGCAGGAAAAATGGTGCTGAATATTTCCTTAACTCCCTGAGAATCAATTAAGTACCATGGAGAACCACCCAGCACAAAATAGGCCCAGTAACCACTACAGCACCATGCATTTCATATTTTCATTTAATTCCATTTGCCACTATTATTACTAATTAATTTCACTTGGTCTTATTAATCTTCAGATAGCATCTTGATACAGACAAGCATACAGCTTCATCACATGCATGCAATAAATTTGTTCTAAGCAGCAGCTCTTTGTGTACAGTTTCTGTCTTTCCCTGACGGAAGAGTATGCAAACAGGAGATGCTTGGGTCTCCGAATTTATAATTTCTAATGTTACAAAATTATCTTGCAAAAAAAAAAAAAGTGTTTACAGTACTTTAAAATACAATGCAAAGTGTAATCATTCTTTTTCTCTAATTTTGCAGTCTAGTTTGACATTATTCACGCTGCTGTACCTCTGGCTGCAGTACCAGCGCTTATAGAGCTGTTGCTAGCTAAGAGCGCTCTCTATCGATGAAAAGTAAAGGAAAAAACTTTCATTTCAGTGCTTCTCTAGGTGCTTTTAATTTATTCCAGAGACTGCTAAACTGAACTAAAGTATGAATTTTAAATATCACGGCAAATCAACAAATTCAAGCTGATCTGTGTAAATTTTTTGGTCTTCTTGTGTTTAAATACTTATTAATTTGCTTTTTCAGTATGCTATATTTGTGCATCAGAACCACTGTTATATGTCAAAATATTGAAATATTTCCAAGCAGAACCTGAGTATTTGATGAGAACAGAATTTCCACTGGCTGTTTTTCTTAAATCCCTGAGGTTTTCTTGGCAACACTTTCCCATCATTTACAAGTTGACAGCAGGGATCAATTAAATATTAGAGAACAATCTCAATTTGCAAATGAATATATCATGCCATACACAAAAAATGTATTCTGCAAGCTATGACAGTGAGGACTAACTTCATTTTTGAAGTCCTTACTGGATTTTAAGTCTGTGAAGCCTTCAAAATAAGGCATGTCATTTAGGTTTTCATAAAACAATACAAAGTTAAATGAGAAGAACTGTTGCAGTAAAATATGCTTAATGAAAAGGAAGAAACAGAAGAAACAAAGAGAGGGTATAAATACATAACATTTCTAGGATTGGAAGTGGGACAACCCATTTGCAGTTCTGTGCAGGGTGCAGAGGGCCCATGGTATTTAGTGGGACAGGATCCCCTCTAGTTGCTGTGTGGACCCAGTGTGATGTGCTGACAATGTGTGGGGCTCCTCTTTTCTGGTAGTCTTATTCTGACTGCTTTAACTTCAGGCAGGCATTGTGCGTCTGTCCACTGCATACTAAACCTATTTTGTCATCTATTAAGGGCTTTCAAAACATTTTATGTGAAATATATAAATAAGATACGTAAATAAATTGGTAAAGTGAGACCACAATCATAGTAACAACAGTATTCAATCATATTTATTCAGCCATAGGGCTTTTAACATCTGATCATGAAACAAGAAGACAGTAATAATTTTGTAGTCTTCCTCTAACTGGATTGAAATCAAGAGTGGGAAAATAAATAAAATAAATCTTGCCTTATTTGCAGTATTGATGCTGTTTGAATGTGTACTATAATTATTTCTTTGCATTGATTTTTGTAGTTTTAATTTATTACTCTTTTGAAATCAATACAGAAAAAAAAAAAAAAAAGAAAAAAAAAGACTAGCTGTATCGTAATCGTTTTCCTAGAGTAAACTAACATTGCAACAATATTGAGACTTCCCCTTCCTTCTCTTTCCCCTCCCAGAAATGAATTTAGTCTCAAATTCACACAAGTTGTTTGGTCTATATAAAATTCATTTGACATTTTGTGTGAGAAAAAAAAAGTATGAATGCTGTTTCCTCTGCTCCTGTGATGTAAATTATTCATCTCTGTGATTTATCAGACAAATTTTTGGGGTAGATAAGAAGTCACCTCTCAGTTTCTCTATAGGTAGTATAAACAATAGAAAATGGGTTAAACCCAGCAGAATAAAAGAAGTTCTGAGCACCTGCCATTTGTGTCAGGATTATTAAAAGAAAATGCTATGGCTCCAGGTCTGCTTAACTTTGAATGAAGAAGGTTATGCATTAACTAGGTTACCTGGTGTGTAATAAGAATGCAAGTAGTGCAGAAATGGGTGTCCAGTTACTAAATGTAGCAGGGAGTATTTTACAAATTTCTAGGAGAATGCCTGTGGTGTAAGCTTTACAGGGGGTCCAGGAGACTGCCTAGATTCCTCTAACTTTATAAGACACATGGAGGTGCACTTAATGTCATTTTAATTGTTCACTTGTAAAGAGGTTAAAAATTCTAATGGTTCTTGGTTGGTTGGTTACTTTTCCTTGTGGAGATGTTTTAGCTGAGTGTATGACTTTACTTCTTTAGGACATTCTGCTTAAAACCTGGTGACCTTGCTAAGAGAATCTTTTCATGAATGGGGGAGATAAGGGGTGGGGTTGATTGAAAGATAGTCATGTCTGAACTGACCCAGTTCTGTCTCGGGCAGTCTCTCAGTCACACACTGCTGAATGCTAAGGTGATGCACATGGAAATATCATCGTGTACTTTCCTTACTTCTTTATTCTTTCCCACTTTTCTACTGTCAGTCCCTGAGGTATGTAATGGAGGTATCAGAACTCTTGTCCTAAACCAATAGAGTCATCTTTACTTTTTTGCATTTCTTGAGGTTTGAACAAAATGTTGTACTATAGTAAGCATGGGAGAAATTTTGCTTCTGAATCTTCCAGTTTCTAACAGAAGTTTTGATATTTTTCTTCATTATCAAATTAAAGCAGTATATGCTACTGGTGATCCCCCAGCCACCTCTGTGACATCAACCAGAGCAGGCCCTGTTCTCTGGCCTCGACAGGAAATAATACTTGTCTGGGTAGCTAAACTTCCTTGTCCCCAAAAATATTATTGTATATAGAGAATGATCCTTGACCTTAGTTATCCCCAGAGCCATTCCTACACTGACAGAGAGGATGCTAGCTGCCATGAGTCAAAATTGTGCCTTGGGTTGCTGTATAATGCCAGTAGTCAGGCTCTGCTCTGCCAGTGTTCAGGTTACTGATGTATATCTGTGTCAGTAACTCCAATAAATAAAAGACCAAAGATTTAATCATTTGTATTTAAAAAATTATCTGGACAATATATTTTGTATATGGTAAAATAGAGACTGGTATGTTAGGGGATATATGGTAATAACAAAATCATAGATGTTGAAGGCTAATTCCACGGTTTTCACTGAAGGTCAAGATGAGATATGTAAATAATATGAAGCTAATAATCTGGACCCTAAATGGATCCATTACTTTTCTTGAACTTTGAAGCTGCCTGCTGCAGAACCAGATTATAGTAGTAGCTTTTGTTGCTTGATAAAGTGCTGCAGATTCCATCACTGGAAATAGCCTTTCAAGATACTGCCAACTTCCACAAGAATTTCCAACTGGAATTCCAAAAAAAATAAAACCTTATATGTGGAAAATCTGCACAGGTCAAGGTGCTTGTGATAACAGATAAGGGAAAGTTTATTCCTCTGACAGACATAAAAAATGTTTCTATTTCTCTTAACTATTTTTTCACATCCGTGAAATGTTCAGGCATTTAAATTTTGCCTTAAGTTGTAGAAGAAATAAAAATCTGTTTGTTTTACCAGTTAGTAAAGAGGAGATGTATTCTAATGTATACATCACACAGACATGCTAGTGGCTTTCAAGACATGTCATAGGCAAGAGGGATTATCAAACATCAGTGTGCAGAGAAGCACCGTTTGACCAAGGGTGTTCTGTATTATTCTTAATTGTACACGTAAGCTAGATTAAATCAAGCACCTGTAAGACAAAAACATGGCATTTTAAGTTCTTACTGTGCAAAAGTTGTTCCATGGGGTTTAAGTGGACTTGCCAGAGGATGATGGGTTCAGTGTGAGCTCCCAGATATGAACATACAAAATGAGCAAAAAAGAAGAAAGAGCTAAATTGACTGCAGGTAACAGAAAGTGCAGTCAAACCTTTTATATCAATACTAACTTTGTACCTCTGACAGAATTCTGTAATGCCATAGACAGAAATGATTTTATGTCTCTTGTCAAGACTCCCTCAGATAAACTATTTTTGAATCCCTTTTCCCATTGATTATAACTCTGCTAAAGTTCAATTCCTTGAGGCAGAGATTTTCCATGCCATGTGTTTGCCTGAGGATACATTTTTAATTGATTTTGAAAGTAGATTAAAGCAGGTTTTTGGCTTAAGTAACTTGGCTATTTCTCATAAAGAATCACAAGCAAAATATGTTTTATTCACAGAAAAGAAAATAAAGAGAGACATGTGCCAGTACACCCACATTTAGGCTGCAGACTTGGACACTGGAATCCATTCAGAGATATATATTGACCTGAAAAATATTATCTGAAAAATTACTACAAACTCAGCACCTTGACATTTGCATTTTTATAAGATTTTGTTTACCTCAAATAAGATCCATCCTACAGCTCTCAAAGGTTAACCCACGTAATCTTTTCCTCAGAGCACTTCAGATGCTCCTGCCCAGGGACAACAGGAACTGATCAGACCTTCTGCAGTAAACGAATCACTGCAGTTTTCTGGACCAACACAAATGCAAGAAGAAATAGGTGCTTTGCTTTCTCCCTTGTTCTTTTAACATAAACATAAATCTTTTAACATAAACCTTCTTTTAACATAAATCTTTAAACATAAATGGGGTTGATATAAAAGTGATGGGCAGTAGCTAAATAAAAATAATCACAGAAACAGTAACAGAATGTTAAAAACGAGTGACAATGATCACATGGATATCAGACAGTTAGAATAAAGCAGCAGGTGTAGAAGAATCAGAAAAAAATGCATACTAAATTTAGTGTTGTATATTGGAAAGTTGCAGGGCAAGCCATACTTGTACTCAATTTTTCTGAGTGACTCTTGGGATACGCTGTATCAAATGTGTCAAATCCATACATGTGGAAAGTAAAATAACCACCTAACAGCAGGAAATCCACCAAAAGACACATGATATGGAGGTCTCTGAACAGTCTCGGGGTGTGCTTTAAGGAGAAGCCCATGCACTAAAGGCAATTAGCTAACCAAACAGCTTATTATTTCCCCCATTTACTCTCTGCTAAAATAGAGTCCTATGCAGATTAGTATACCTGTGAAGTTAACATGCTTGCATTTACAAGCTAAAATAAACTCTTCCATGCAGCCTTCATTCCACATTTAATAAATTTCATGAAGCTGATGTTTTACAAACTTATTTATTAATACAGTTTTAAATACAAATATAAAATTGTTGGAATTAGAGATCAATCCTTCAGACAGGAAAAGGCAAGGGTGTTAGCTGTTTTTAGATTACCTGACTGGTTTGGTTTTGTTAGTTTACCACTGAAATACAATATTTGTTCACAGAACACACTGAGAAAATGTATAGCAGATAGGCAGCATGGCAGTTTTAATAGAGTTTGTAGATTTTAATAAGTATTTCAAACCACTGAATTCATCCCAGCTCTTAACCTTTTCAACGGTCATAGAAATAGACTGCTCAGAGACTGATGAAGGGCAGCAAAGCTTGAATGTTATAACAGGTAAATGTATTGATATGGTTGTGATTTCACATTCTGCATTGTACAGGCCAAAAAGTTGAGAGTGTCACTTCATTTATTTTCTCAGTGCATCACGTATTCAAAAGCAGAGCTGCTCTCAGCAGCTGGCTGTGTTAGTTCCAGCTGGTGGTACTGTGAGCAGGCCAAGGAGAAACAAAACTGCAGCAGCAGATCAGCAAACAGGACTGCAAGCCATAGTGCTGAGGCAGGAATATAAAATGGATTGACACTGTGGTTCAGCGCCTGGGCTTTTCCACTCCATGTGGTGCTTGTCTGAGTGACAGGGAGAAATGTCTAGTGTAGTGTTTGGTTTCTCTACATGAGACTGAGAAAGAGGGGAGGTTTAAGAAAGCAAACAGATGCTGCAGAGATTCTTGAAAGCTGTGCGTAATTAAACAGGTTTGGGCTTATTATTATCAGCAGATTCACTGACGGAGAAGACTTTTGGGCTACTTACAGAAGAAGAGTGACGATGATGATTTGCTGATTGGTTATCTTATTTTACCCAGGTTTCAGCATCTTGACGGTGTTAGTTCACCAGAACAAAGAAATTACTCCTTCAGATTTCTGAGGCAAAATGCATGTAGAATGGGTCACAATGTCTTACATGGCCAACCATTTTGGAAGAAAAATGTTTGACATCATTTCTTTCCTTACTTTCCTTATGTTTTAAATTATAACACATGGATATTTTAGTTTTGTATCACAAGAAATGTGGTGAGAAATCTTAGAAAACACTCAGTAGATTGTAAGGATTCCTTCTGGGTTCATTGTTCTGCCTAAAATAAAAATCAGCAAATAGATGTTTCAAGTATGTGTTCACCTCACAGTTGAGGCTTTTAAAATACAACGATAGCTATTAAGCCAAACAATTCAATAAAGATCTCCTGTAATCTCTTTAATTCTTTTTCCAACATGACCTATTTTTTGTATCACCTAATCCCAAGTTAATATTTTAATACATTTTATGTCTTAGTGTGAAGTCAGCATATGTTATTGTAAAGTCAGCAGCAGGATCCAATCCAGAGTTTTATGGGATTTTTTGCCCTTTTCTTGCAGTGCTTTTATGTGTCGTTTATAAATAATCCCTATCTCAAGAATTCTAAACACATTTTTCCATAATACTTTGGTTCCAAATTACTTACTGCTACTCAGATTATTGACTGTGGGCCTCAGCCTGTTATTCTGAGGTGGCTGGTGGTAAAGATTTGCATGCAGTTGAGATCTATGGAGGTACACAGAAAAGAACACTATGCAAGGTGCAGAGTGCATTAAAAAAGAGGGTCAGTGAGTGAATTCCTGTTTCCCAAGGCCATCAGAGAAACCATGCATCCAAATCATAGAGCAGGATGGCACTAGAGCTACATAATATACACCAGGAGTCAACACAGGTCAATGGGCAGCATAAAGTGCAGAGAGCACAACTGTTCTTAAAGCCTTTGTTCCTCTTCTTTATGTTCACTCTGACTATAAAAAAAAAGCAGTTGAGCAGAGACTCAATTTTATGCAGCCATATAACAGCCTTAAGAGTTCTGAGCCCTTCTAACACAAGCAAGGAATTCATTTTGTTAAATCTAACAAACATTATTTGGTGTAAAATTAATGTCCTGTTTAGAACTGATCAGAAAAATGTTAATAAGCTATTTTTCACAGGGAAAATAAATGTTGTAGGAAAATCATTTTACTATGATCTTTAATAGTTTTTTTTTTAATATTCTCCTAGTAAAAATTTAAATAGTATGAAAAGAGCATACTATTTGTCAAATAAATGTTTAATTCTATAACTTAATTTCACTGCTATGCTCCTTTTTCTCAAACAGTTGTTATTTTCAGTGCAACACAAAAAGATTTTACTCTGACATTAAAGAGAAAAATGAGTATTTTGGGGCATCTAGTATGACACTTCTCAAACTTTGGGTAGATATTCTGAAAGTAGATACTCAGTATTTCAAAAAATCAATCATGTTAAGTTATTTAACAGCATCTCACAACTGCAGTCTCTCTACAACAGTCAGGAATGTAGATAAAATCTTTCTGTTTATTCACATCCAAAAATGAGTGGGTAACTGGAGAAAGATGAATGAGGCTGCAAGCTGTTTCTGAATCTGAATGTAATCTGAATGATTACTTGCTTGAAGAAAGAAGATCTATTTGTGATGGATTATTTATTTCCATGTTAATTAATTGCACTGTTCTTAATATGAGAGTGTAAGGATTTTTTTTTGGTGAAAAATCATGTCATATATAACATAGTTTGCTATTTCGTAAAAAGTACCTATCATTAAATAAGGAGGTAAGGATTACTTTCCAATGAATACTGTTAGCAGTTCTTAACCTGATTATGCCCTTTTCATGTGAATACTGCACAGATCACTTGTCTACCACAGTTTATCCAAGTAAGCAAATGTTCTTTCAGATGAATAGCCAGAATTTGAAACACCGTCTAGGGGACTGTAGAGGAGTTATTTAAAAATGTGGAATTGTAATTGTCATGGTTTTATGATTTTTGGTCATCAGTATTCCACACCATAACATCATGTAATGCACTGGGGGTGGGGTTTGATATCTGCCGAATGTTCGTCCGACGGAGAAGAACTACATTTCCCCAGGAGGCTTTGCGGTCAGCAAGGGGATATAACTCCATGCAAGGTCACCTGATTCTTTTTCTTCGCCTGCGCTTCACTGTCTGCGCTTCGCTATCTGCGCTTCGCTGCCTGCGCTTCGCCATCTGCACTTTGCCGTCTGTACTTCAGTCACTCAACTGGACTGCACTTCTCACCCCAGCATTGTGGTGAGGTCTATACAATTCAAACAGATTCTCTCTCTCTCTCTCATTGTATTTTACTAATACTATATTTAGTAAAATCATTTGTTCCACCTCAGATTAGTGCTGTTGTTTTCAAGTATTTTGGGGTCCCCTGCTTCCCCTTTCCCAGAGGCGCGGATCCGCAGATCCCTCCGCCCTGCTGGTCACGGAACTGGGCCGGACCAGCCCATAAACCGTTGACATTTTTGGTGGAGAATGCGGGCAACAGTTGCTTTCTAGCTGTTTAGACTCTCTGCTCTCGGAGAGTTCCGTTGGGAAAGCTTATCTGTTTTACCGCTACTCTCTGAAAACGTGACCTTGAGAACTCCAGGCGGACTGCCAGTATCGTAGGATATTTGTAAACTCTGAGCTTTACTATCTTGCCTCTGTAAAAAAGAAAAAAAAAAAAAAAAAAAAAAAAAAAAAATGCTTTCTGTAGTGAAACTGACTCTTAAAGGGCTGCACGCTGCTGCCTCTTCTTTCCTAATGCTCAAAACATACTGGGCATTAATTAAGCTGGCCACCTTGCTCTATGGAGCAATCGGCATATACAATCAATTGAAAACATGGGTGGAAATATGGACCTGGCACGTTCGTACAATGTGGCTTACAATTCCGGAGACAGCTGTCAATTTTACAGGACTGGGATTTTTTAAGGTTTCCAGTCTCACCTTTCAGCCTGTAATGCAGTTTTTGAATGAACACCTAGTCGCATTACTAATCTCCCTGAATGTATTGCTCATCATTTCGCTCAGTATTAGTATTTATTATATTTTGAGGATGTCCTCCCCAAAACCAGAGAATACTGAGTGGCAGGGAGTGTGGAGAGGTCTGGGAAAGACTTTAGACAGATGGAAATCTTCAGTCTCATGGAACTTTACTCCAGAACACCTGAAAGACCCCGAGAGTCTAAACAGCTATTTAAGGCAGGAATGTTGCGGCTTGGGCAGTTCTGAGGAGGCACATATGATTTGGGGCCTGGCTAATGCTTATCGGGCCTTATTCAATACTATCCTGGAGAGAGAGAGAGCTTCTGAAATTGAAAGGGAGAGTCTCAGGGAAAAAGTTCAAAATGAGCGAGAGAGTCTCCTGCTCCAGAGGAAAAACCTCCGATCTGAGAGAGATGCCCTCCGAATTGAGAGAGACTCCCTGCAATCCAAGCTCGACAATCTTCAATCTCAACAACACACCCTCCAATCTGAGCTAGATACTGTCATAATTGAACGAAACAAGCTCCAAGCTGAACTGGAGGATGAGAGCATTGGAACTGACCAACCTGATCAACCACAGGAGGCACCACAATCGATGTCAGTTGCCCCTGTAAGAGGACGGAAAACAAAGCGAATCTCGACTCAGTTAGAAGAGAAAAAAGAGGAGGAAAGAGGTCCAGAGGAGTGGCTCCGAGGGCCAAGAGAAGCACCTCTGAGTCCAGGGGAGGGGCCCTCAGTAAGACCACGGTCACCAACACCTACAAGGGCAAGAAGTCCTGGAAGAGCAAGAGGTGAGCAAGATATTGTTACCTTTGTTGATCGATCTCTGAAAATGAATGAAATTCGAAGTCTGAGAAAAGACTTTTCACGCCACCCAAATGAGCCTATTGCTACTTGGTTACTTCGATGCTGGGACAATGGGGCCAACAGTGTGTGGCTAGATAGTAGAGAAGCTCGCCAACTGGGTGGCATTGCTAGGGACTCAGCCATTGACAGAGGTATTAGTACATGCCAGAACCAGGCCTTCACCCTCTGGAAGCGGATGTTGTTAGCTGTAAAAGAAAGATACCCCTTCAAAGACGATCTGATGCCTGAGAAGAAGAAATGGGCTGATATGGAAGAAGGCATCCGTTATTTGAGAGAATGTGCTGTGGTGGAAACACTACATAGCCCCGATTTCATTCCTGATGAGCCAGACCAAGAGCATGATCCCGAGAGAGCCAGGTGTACACCAAACATGTGGCGTACATTCACAAAGACTGCACCAGAAAGGTACGCCAGTACATTTGCAGCTATGTATGGCAGAGGGGAAAGAAGACCCCTTATAAATGAGTTGCTTAATAAACTTCAAGACTTTGAGTTACATTTAAGCCCTCTACGAGCTTGTGTTTCAGCCATTGAAAAAGTAGCTGAAAAGCTGGACAGAATGGAGAACAAACAAGAAGATATAATAGGTAAACTATCAATCGTGCCTGATGCCGATGAATACATGGTGGTAACAGATACATCCAATGAGGAACAGAATTCCCAAAACAGCCTACTTGAGGGGCTAATCAACTTGATTTCCTCCCAGTCAGTGTCATCCAACGTCTCAGCTATCAAAAGAAAACGTCCTCCTGCTCGAACAAGTGACAACAGTAAGACCACGTCACGTTTTGCCTTGTGGCATTACCTACGCAACCATGGAGAAGATATGAAGAAGTGGCATAAGCAACCTACTCCAGCACTTCAAGCACGGGTAAAAGAATTACAAGACAAATCAACCACCAAGGTGAACTTCTCCAGAAAGGTGATTGCTCCAGTTGCTGCAGACAACGGAGGTAACAAATAGAGGGGCCCTGCCCCCAGCCAGGGGGGGGAAAGGGATAATAGAGTTTATTGGACTGTGTGGATTAGATGGCCTGGCACATCAGAATCACTAAAATATAGGGCCCTGGTGGATACTGGTGCTCAGTGCACTCTAATGCCCTCGAGTCACCAAGGGACAGAATCAATTTATATTCATGGGATGACAGGAGGTTCCCAAGAACTGACTATGTTGGAGGCCGAAATCAGCCTCACTGGTAGAGACTGGCAAAAGCACCCTATTGTGACTGGCCCAGGGGCTCCATGTATACTTGGTATTGATTACCTCAGAAGGGGATATTTTAAGGATCCCAAAGGGTATCAATGGGCCTTTGGAATAGGTGCTGTAGACACAGGTGTTAAGCAGTTATCTGTTTTGCCTGGCCTATCAGAAGATCCATCTGTTGTGGGGTTGCTACAAGTGGAAGAGCAACAGGTACCGATAGCTACAAAAACGGTGCACAGACGGCAGTATCGCACCAACAGGGATTCCTTGCTCCCCATTCAGAAGTTAATTCATCAATTAGAGAATCAGGGAGTGATCAGCAAAACTCACTCGCCTTTTAACAGCCCCATATGGCCAGTGCGTAAAGCCAGTGGAGAATGGAGGCTGACGGTGGACTACCGTGGCCTGAATGAAGTTACACCCTCATTGAGTGCTGCTGTGCCAGATATGTTAGAACTCCAATACGAACTGGAGTCAAAAGCAGCTAAGTGGTATGCCACCATTGACATTGCTAACGCCTTTTTCTCCATTCCTTTGGCCAAAGAATGTAGGCCACAGTTTGCTTTCACATGGAGGGGCATTCAGTATACCTGGAACCGTTTGCCCCAGGGGTGGAAACATAGTCCAACCATTTGCCATGGGTTGATCCAAGCTGCACTGGAACAGGGAGGTGCTCCTGAGCACTTACAGTACATTGATGACATCATTGTGTGGGGCAACACAGCAAAGGAAGTTTTTGAGAAAGGAGAGCAAATAATCCAGATCCTTCTCCGTGCTGGTTTTGCTATTAAGCGAAGCAAAGTGAAAGGACCTGCCCAGGAGATTCAGTTCCTAGGCATAAAGTGGCAAGATGGCCGTCGTCACATCCCGACAGATGTGATCGACAAAATCACTGCCATGTCTCCCCCCACTAATAAGAAAGAGACACAATCGTTTCTGGGTGTAGTGGGTTTTTGGAGAATGCATGTTCCAAACTACAGCCTCATTGTAAGCCCACTTTATCAGGTGACACGGAAGAAGAATGATTTTGTGTGAGGTCCTGAGCAGCAGCAGGCTTTCGAGCAGATTAAACAAGAGATAGCCCGTGCTGTGGCCCTGGGGCCAGTACGGATGGAACAGGATGTGAAGAACATCCTCTACACTGCTGCTGGAGAGAAAGGCCCCACTTGGAGTTTGTGGCAAAGAGCCTTAGGAGAGACCCGAGGCCGACCCTTGGGATTCTGGAGTCGAGCCTACAGGGGGTCGGAGGAGGGCTACACTCCAACTGAAAAGGAGATCTTAGCTGCGTATGAAGGGGTTCGGGCTGCTTCCGAAGTAGTCGGTACTGAAACACAGCTCCTTCTGGCACCTCGACTGCCAGTGCTGAACTGGATGTTCAGGGGAAAGGTTCCTTCCACCCATCATGCTACTGATGCCACTTGGAGTAAGTGGGTTGCACTGATTACACAACGAGCACGGATGGGGAACCTCAGCCGTCCAGGAATCCTAGAAGTCATCATGGACTGGCCTGAAGGTAAAAAGTTTGGAACACCACCAGCAGAAGATGTATCTCGTGCTAAAGAAGCCCCACCATACAATGAATTACCAGAGAATGAAAAGAAATATGCCCTGTTCACAGACGGATCGTGTCGTATTGTGGGAAAGCATCGCAGATGGAAATCTGCTGTGTGGAGCCCCACACAACAAGTTGCAGAGGCCACCGAAGGGAAAGGAGAATCAAGCCAATTTGCAGAGGTAAAGGCTGTCCAACTGGCCTTAGATGTCACTGAACGGGAGAGGTGGCCAATGCTCTATCTTTACACTGATTCATGGATGGTAGCAAATGCCTTATGGGGGTGGTTACAGCAGTGGGAGCAAAATAATTGGCAAAGAAAGGGCAAGCCTATTTGGGCTGCTGACCTATGGAAAGATATTGCTACCCGAACAAAAAATATGGTTATAAAGGTGCGTCATGTAGATGCTCATGTGCCCAAGAGTAGAGCTACAGAAGATCAGCGAAATAACCATCAGGTAGACCAAGCTGCCAGAATTGAGGTGGCTCAAATAGACCTGGACTGGCAGAACAAGGGTGAGTTATTTTTAGCTCGGTGGGCCCATGAGACCTCAGGTCATCAAGGGAGAGACGCAACATACAAATGGGCCAGAGACCGAGGGGTGGACTTAACTATGGATGCCATTGTACAAATCATTCATGACTGTGATACATGCGCCACAATTAAACAAGCTAAGAGGATGAAACCTCTCTGGGAGGAAGGGCGATGGCAAAAGTACAAATATGGGGAGGCATGGCAGGTTGATTATATCACTTTGCCACGATCTCGCAATGGTAAGCATTATGTGCTCACCATGGTGGAGGCAACAACCGGGTGGCTCGAAACATATGCAGTACCCCATGCTACCGCCCGAAACACCATATTAGGTCTGGAGAGGCAAATCCTGTGGCGACATGGCACCCCGGAAAGAATTGAGTCAGATAATGGGACTCATTTTAAAAATTCACTTGTGGATACTTGGGCCAGAGAACATGGCATCGAGTGGATTTATCATATCCCCTATCATGCACCAGCCTCTGGTAAGATCGAACGCTACAACGGGTTGTTAAAAACCATGTTGAAAGCAATGGGTGGCGGAACATTTAAACACTGGGAGAAGCATTTGGCAGAAGCCACCTGGCTGGTTAACACCAGAGGATCAATCAGTCGAGATGGTCCTACCCAATCCAGCTCCCTACATATTGTAGAGGGAGATAAGGTCCCTGTAGTACATGTAAAGAACATGTTAGGAAAAGCAGTTTGGGTTTTTCCTGCTTCTGGGAAGGGCAAACCTCTTCGCGGAACTGTCTTTGCCCAGGGACCTGGGTCCACCTGGTGGGTGATGCAGAAAAACGGGGATGTTCAGTGTGTACCACAAGGGAATTTGATGTTGGGGGAGTGCAGTCTGTAATCCCATGTGTTAAGCATGATGTAGTGATGTAGAATAAGGGGTGGAATGTCATGGTTTTATGATTTTTGGTCATCAGTATTCCACACCATAACATCATGTAATGCACTGGGGGTGGGGTTTGATATCTGCCGAATGTTCGTCCGACGGAGAAGAACTGCATTTCCCCAGGAGGCTTTGCGGTCAGCAAGGGGATATAACTCCATGCAAGGTCACCTGATCCTTCTTCTTCGCCTGCGCTTCGCTGTCTGCGCTTCGCTATCTGCGCTTCGCTGCCTGCGCTTCGCCATCTGCACTTTGCCGTCTGTACTTCAGTCACTCAACTGGACTGCACTTCTCACCCCAGCATTGTGGTGAGGTCTATACAATTCAAACAGATTCTCTCTCTCTCTCTCATTGTATTTTACTAATACTATATTTAGTAAAATCATTTGTTCCACCTCAGATTAGTGCTGTTGTTTTCAAGTATTTTGGGGTCCCCTGCTTCCCCTTTCCCAGAGGCGCGGATCCGCAGATCCCTCCGCCCTGCTGGTCACGGAACTGGGCCGGACCAGCCCATAAACCGTTGACAGTAATCCAAACTATTTTTTTCTGAGGCAAATATACGTAATTCGCTTAATGGATAACGCAGACTGTAGATATATTCTGTCTTCATATATTTGAAGCACTGAAATGTAAATATCAATAGAAGTTGATGTGAAAACATGATTTCATTCATTCTCTATTTAAGACATTCTGTGGTGTGAAATGAGTAACAGTATTTTAAGGTTAACAATTTCACTGCAGCATGCAGGAATCCTCTTAGCTGGCAAAAGGTTATTCTTTTTCACTTCCTTAGATATAAAGCTATCCAAAGACTCCAAAGAGGGAAAAGTTAAATTGTGACCAGGGAGAAATATAAGTAGAGTTTAGAGCTTAACTTTTGAGTTAAAAGGAAAAAAGCCAAAATCTGTGATTCAATAAAGAAAAAAAATAATTATTCACCTCAGATCCTCACTTTACAGAGGTATTTTTAAGACCTTGCAAGTATTATGATTGTGATAATTGTATTTACTATTATTGTTATTATTGGTCTCTTTTCTCTCATACAGATCTCTCTCTGCCATTAGAATGCGTAACCTTTGCCTGACACACAAAGATCATTTTTCTCATATGTCACTCACTGAGCTAAGGAATGTGAATCTTGATCAATTCATATCCCAGTGTTGTATAACTAGGCTTTATGCTTCCTTCAAGGTTGAAGATACTCAGTGAAGTTTTGGTTTAGTTTGTTTTCTTGGGGTGCTGCCCCCAGGAGCTCCCTCTCAATTGTACAATTGGGGACAATTGTAACAACTAGTAACTGAGCTATTTATGACTATGTGCTCTTGTCTTTTTCTTTTTAAGAATTGACAAGACAGGAGAATTCTGTACTAGACTTGATCTATAAATGTGTTCCACAATGTCACTGTTCACAGCAGTCATATGAAAACTTCTAATGGCGTCAGAGCAAGAGAGAAGCAAATGTATGTCATGTGGCTGACCCATTGTGAGAGCCTAAGTCACAAGATGAAACCCTTTTCTGCTGGTGATGTGGGATATGAAGCCTAGTACAAGTGGTGAAAAGGAAAGCTGATGTTATACTTGCCCTGTTGATGAGCTGTGCAATGTTATTTCCTTCACCACGTCTCAAGGCACAGAACTTGACAAGATTCATGAAGTATACCTTTCAAATTCAGCATCTAAAAAAATATGACATTAATCTCCTTTAATTTAAATGAGATATTTTATTATTATTATTATTTTAGCAAAATAGTGTATAATACAAAACTGGCAAGTCTTTTACTCTTCTAAAATGTCATTTTTTTTCCAGCTTCTTTTGTTCAGTTACTATATATTGTTTAATTCTATCTTCTCTGCAGATTTCCATTTACTCCAAACCTTTAAAGATTATTACTGAATTTCCCTATTACTTGAAGTCTCTTTTCTGGGATGTTGAAAGATGAAAGTTCTGTTCAAGAAAAAAGTGAATTGATATATGTCATTTTCTAGCTTATCTTTGCACATCCTAGTTTATAATTTTGAAAACATCTCACTAAGATGCCTACCAACTGTTTTATCTTCTATTTTTGTTTCCTCTTGGAGACTACACAACTAATTAAAAACTGTCAAATTAGTTTATGTTTAACAACAGTCATAGGATTGAATGGACTTCATATTGTAAGTATATACCTTGATTTGACATGTGTAACAACTATGTCTACTTGTCGAAGGGCTTTCATAAAAATAATATGAGAGAGGTATAATTTAGTTCCTTAATTACAATTTCAAGTCCTTTCCTCAAAGTTGTTTGCTCTTCAGGTCCTTTTTATCAACTAAACCAGAGCTATAAATATTCTAAGTAATGAAATAATGTACAAATAAGCAGACATAAATTTTTTGAAGTCAAAAGTGTCTTTTGTGACAACCAGCTTTCTCTGAACTTATTTTGGAAGCCACTGTTACCATCAGTTTTTGTATCATTTTACAGATGCTAATAAGTTCACCTCAGTGAAATAGAAACACTGCCTTCAAACATGTCAAAAAAGAGACAGTATCAAAAACTGATATTGCTATGCTAATTATAAGAATACCTGCCATGCAAACTATTCTGTATGCTGACTTGGTGTCATCTACCCCTCCACAACAAGGGTTGAGTACAGAGTACCAAATGTGTAAGAGTATTTAGCACTACCTAGGAAACAGCGAAGTTCTGGTACAAGAGAACCCTCATACAAAGTAGGATTGCAAATATACTTGAAAGATGCCTACAACACTGTCGCTAATGAAACCTATTTTCTTCCCCTCTTCCTTTAAGAAGGGGGAATAAGAGCAGTATGGTGGAGTTCAGCTGCCAATCAGGGTGAAACTGCCACAGTGAAGCACTGGAATGCAATCTTTCAGTTATTGGAGAAAAAGGGGGAAAGAAAAAAAAAAAACAACAGGCTTTATGTTTAACTTTTTTTAATAAAAATGTCATGTGTTGGTATTAAGCCAAGATGTAGTTTGCTACTTAGTTGCAAGTAGGTAGATTACAACTGTTTTGAATCAAGGAAAACAGTTAATGAAGTAACCACAAGTAGTCTGAAGCACAGAGTTGTTCAGATCAAAACAGTAGCAGTTAAGTTCTATGAAACTTGTGAGTTGCTTGCTCCTATTATGATATTTGTACAGCCAATGGCAGACCAAGCTGTGAGTACCATGAAACTCAGAAACAGAATTGAAATCACATCCATTAGCACTTCCTGTTCCTGGTACGCATTTGCTCTGCTACAACAAATGTTCATATTGTCAGTTCAGTCTGTTCAACCTGTCTTCATGGATGTGATGTGATCCTACACATGGGAAATCTCTTCTGGCATCATCTAGAGATGCAGTGTTTTCCTCCCACAAGTTACATACTGCATTTCACAGTTTCCAAAACCTTTATATCAAACCAGTGTCATGGGATTTAAAAGTAGCAAGTATTG
Organism: Tetrao urogallus; assembly: GCF_951394365.1. Lineage (NCBI taxonomy): Eukaryota > Metazoa > Chordata > Aves > Galliformes > Phasianidae > Tetrao > Tetrao urogallus. The sequence goes on along the minus strand of NC_136815.1, from coordinate 51,898,060 downwards.
ACTTGTTTTTTTAAGATGGCTGGAAAAGCATTTCTTCTTACTAAGTTGCTGATATAAGAACAATGCAGAAAAGTGTTGATAAACTGAATTGACTGGTGAAACAATCAGTTACAACATATTGATGCAGTAGATTTGAACAGGACAAAAACTCTTATCTTTTAGATAGATAGCCGGAACAGTTTTACCACAGCAAGTGGTTTTATGTGTCTGGCTCCATCAGGAAAGATGAAAAGAGAGACCTAAAATCTAAATGTTTACAGTTGTATCAGTGTTATGAAGCAGGGTGAGAGAAAGGATTTGATAATAAAACACATTTAGAAAACTGAGAGGCAGAATCATATATTTTCAAGAGGAATTAGACTGGGTTTGCATGAGAAGCAAATGGAATGTAATTTTCTAAGCTAGACAAACCTGTGTTGCCAATGCATTGTGAATGCGATATGCAGTTCTTGTCTTCATTAACTGAAAAGATGTAGCACAACCAAAAATTACAGAGCAAAATGGAAAGTCAGAGTTATGGAATAGCTTTCATAATATGAGGAATGTTTTAATATAAACCAGGTTTCTTCTTTCTGGGGAAAAAAAACCAAAACAACAACAAAAAAAAAAACAGTTGAAGCTGTCCAGATTTATGTGGCATGGATCTGTAAAACAGTGAGTAGTAGGAAAAAAAAGATAATGATTGTTCTTTATCTTTCCTGTACAGAGCACAGGAGCACTACATGAAAACAAGCAACAAGCTCAAACCAAAGTGTGGAGATCAGCTGTGGAACTCCTTGCTACTGGGTGCTGTGAGTGCAGCTTTTACTGGAGGAAAAAAAAAAAAAAAAAAAAAAAAAAAAGATGGGGGAAAATCCACAAAGAAACATCAAGAAAAGGATTTCCTCATCAAGATGCCTCCTGCCTATGAACTGTTGGAGGCTGCTCATCCAGCAATATTTGGTTGTTTTCCGTTGCCCTCTACTGGTGACAAGACACGGACAAGATAGACAAGTTGTCCCAGGGACGTTCCTACACTCTTGTTGAATTACAGATGTAATTTTAAATAGCTGAAGCTTTATTCTTATTATTTGTGTTTCAAATACACAAATACACATTCTGTACATAAATTCTCATCAGTATTGGAATATAATAGTGCCCCGAAGCTGGACACAGTCTCAGTGTGTCCAAAGCTATCCTTAAGCATACTTCATCGTTTCATTAAGTCAACAAGATTACTTCTGTCTAAAACATGTGGAAGCAAGATGAAAAGTTATCACAGAAATACTGAAAAAATACTACTCTTCTCAAAAAAAAAAGTGTCACAGCTATCAGATATATTGTTACTCATTTAGTATTCTGGCAAATGGAGAGCCTCCTAATGTATATAAATGCCATTGTCACTGAACGCTTCTCTTCTAGCACTAGTGGCAATGGTGAAAAGGGAGAAAGAGCCTGGTCAGTGAAGCAGGAAAATGCTGAACTTGATTTAAAGCAAGCTGTTCAAAAACTGGTTGCAAGATAATAAATGGTTACTGAAGCAGTTAAGAAACTTTCCGGCCTAGATCCCACACCTGATTAGGAGAGGATTTGTTAGAGTGAAGAATTGCATACTTTTTCTGTATTAACATTTATCTCTGTACCAAGCAACAGGTGCAAATAAGGTGGAGACATTAAAATCTAATTTATTTAGAATATTTTCATCTTTAAATATTACAGAATTCTTTTTCAATTACCTTCACAGTTGTTGATATGTACTTCTCTATCTACTATATAAAAAACCCTAAGACTGCCTCAAACCAGTGTGCAATGTTCTTCACTTCAGTCAATGAACTTTAACAGAAACCAATGCATTTTAACTGAATTTTTGTTTATCTCAAGCAGCACATTTTAATGAAATCAATACATTCTTGCTGAAAGCTTCATGAATCCATTGGAAAGAATACATTTTTACTGAAGCCAATATACAGTTTTATAATGTCTGTATGTTTTAGTGAAAGCATGGTAATACATTTTAGCTAGAACCAATATGTTTCTTCAGGGCTGATACCAAAGAAACTTCATTTTATAGTGAAACCAATGCATTCTTAGTGAAACTACTACTCCATATTCCTGAGCCAACATTTTCAGGTTAAATGAAAGCTATGTTTTATCTTACTGAAGGAATTACGTTCTTTCAAGATTATCTTAAAGCAGGGAGTATTGCAAAGCTTATACTTTAGCATGGACATGAAATAAGAACCATATCACAAGAAATCATTTCTAGATAGATATATCTCCCTGGTTTTACATTTTATGTAGTCTTGCAACATATATGCATTCTATAAATGAGTAATGATATAGTTTATTTTCGTTCCCAATAGACTGTCACTAAATCTTTTTTTCTACTTTACATGTAAACTGACTTTAAGTAAGAAAGAATTACAGCTGATCTACACCTCAGAGCAGAGGAACAAAACAGTGGTTAATGATTTCACTGTAGATTAGATATGATTTACTATGTAAGGTTTCTTTTACAAGAATTGTTTTCAGTACATCAGCTTTGGTATTTTTCTTGGCATTTTGACTAAAGATGTGCTGATCTACATTACTGAGAAATATTTTGAGTAATCTGGTATATGTAGCTAATGATTTGTGATTCTTCTAAGTGTTTTAATTGATGCAATTAATGTGAATTAGAAGACTCCAGATGAATTTCAACAGTTCTGAAGAAATGCATAATCTGCTTAAATTTTAGATACGGTTTTTCTGTATTTATCTCTTCAGCATAAAGAGATAAAGCAGACAGAGCAAGAAAATGAGCAGTAGGGTGACTTTCAATTAAAGTGTTTTAGAATTACTTGATACAGCACAGAAACACAGGGCAGTTAAACAAGGAGAACAAGAAGAAATTTTAAACAATAGTTTTTCTTAACACATGTACATTGAATTTTTATTTTCAGTTAAACCAAATATAGCAGTTTGCTAAATAGAACCCAATTGTTATGAAAGATTACAGGAATTTACAAGAGCTCAAAAAAAAGGCTAAAAAAGTAATAGTTTGAATTGTGATGACTTATGGGCTAGAAGTCCAGATTCTGTATCTGATCATCTACAAACAGAAGAGGACAAAGGCTTCCACAATTCCCATAGAAAATGTATTGAAAATTTTCAGTGCCAACTAGCTCAGAACTGTAATTGATTTTCTTAAGATTACTTTGACTGAGGAAGTATTAGGGCTTTTTCAATTACAATATCCTCTTGCTACCCCACTGTTCCTGGGATGCTTGCTGATACATAAAAGATAGCAGCAAGCAATACCTACCATTCCCAACTCTTCAGCTGCAGCTAAGCATTCCTGTCTGTGTGGATGAGATCCTGATATTTCAGGGAATAAGGAAAATGTAGGCTAGCCATAGTACAGTGTGCTTTGCCAAGATTGCTGGTTTACAGGGCTGACCTACTTACAATCCTTATTAAAACAAAATGGATGTTTTATCTCTGAAGTTATGCCTAATCACGTCTTCAAAAAAAATTCTTTCTCCACTAATGATTTTCAAGAAATAATGAATAAAATGTAAATGGAATGTAAAGTAAGAGGAAATATTGAGGAAAATATAGAGTTCAATTAAAATGATTAGCGTAGAAAATGGTACTCTGTATTTCTGCTGCAGCTGTTCAGTGAATGGTTTTCTTCATGTACAATGGGTTGCCTTGGGGGTGATTGATCTGCTTCCAGAAGGTATAATCACTGGTTTCCAAAGAATCTCAAAGACAAAGGGTAACAAGACCATGCACTATGCTAGTATTGGATTTTACCTCTCCTCATTATTTAGACCCCTCTGGCGATTTTCCCTTAATAAGTTGCTATAGTGCTTTGCTGGATTCCTTTTTTCTATAACATATTTTATTCTTCCAAATGAATATGTTCCACTCATCTTGACATGATTTCTACACCATATCTTTCTAATTGCTGCTCTTGGTGTCATATCACTTCTTGCAAGAATTATGCTACAAGTGCTGTTCTCATGTTATTTTTTTAGAATTCTTATTTTGGTCAGTCATTTTCTTCACACAGTGAAGAAGGACACAATTGCTCTGTTTCATCCTTATTAGAATATACTTGATTTTAAAAAGGAATTACAGTCTTAATATAAGTTATCATATAATAGGTACATTTTGGATGCTGTTGAACTAAAACCAAAACAGAAAAGAATTTCAATACTCCCCTAGAATCTTGAGTATCAACTGCTGGTTTTCATGATCACAGAATCACAGAACTATAGAATGTATAGTATTGGAAGGAACCTCAATGATCATCTAGTTATAACTACAGTGTCCTGGGCAGGGCTGCCCCCCAGCAGCTCGGCTGCCCAGGGCCCCATCCAACCTGGCCTTGAGCGCCTCGAGGGATGGGGCACCACAGCTTCTCTGGGCAACTGTGCCAGCACCTGACCACCCTCTGAGTGAAGAACTCCCCCCTAATGTCTAATCTACATTTCCCCTCCTTTAGTTTAAAAACCATTCCCGCTTGTCTTACCACTGTTGGATCATGTAAAAAGTTGCTCTTCCTCCTGATTATATTCCCAGAGCCTTTTTTTCTCCACACTGTACAAGCCTAGTACTCCCAGTTTAAAATTCATGGTTAATTTTAGAGGCATTTAATAACAATCACATTAAATTGGGAGTTTGGCTTCCATAATTACATTAAGTGCAGTTTAATATTAATTATTTCTAGTGCTGACATTCAAACAAAGTTCAAAGTCTTGGCTGATCAAGCACATTATGTGTGCTCCATGCATATAATACAGAGGACATGATAAAGGTCATTATGATTGCAGCCTAGTGTTCTTATTTTAACAATCTTTATAAAAATGTAAAGAAAAAAAAATGTTGCAGTGTCTATTTGAGATCTTAAAAGTCTTAGCTTTGGATTAAGGATTGCAGCAGTTGTGCACAACTGTGGGAAGATGATCTGATCACAATCCTCAAAAGTCAACACAAGGAACTGATTTATGGTGGAAAATATCTTACACAACGAGGAATATGGATTCAAATATGTGAAACTGCTATTGGGCCTGAAATTAGAAGTAGGAGGAATATTCCCTTGAAAGACAACTAATGACCAAAACAGTTAATCTAAGAATGTGGTATTCATGCCACAAGTATCCTCTAAAACAATGTCCCTTTTCATTTCTGTCCCCCAAAAAAGCTATCCTAACTGATGAACAGTCAGGGACAACACTTTCCCAGAATAGTATCTTCCAAAATCTTAGCTATGTGACTACTACCTCACTAATAGCACTGCTGTATGTTGCTTTCAAGAGATTAGATTCAAGGCCATGATCACATAATGCTAAACGTGTGGATGACTTTCAGAAGTAAAGGAAGTAGTGATATTTCAGACACACTTGTGAGAGTTTTCTGCCAATAAAGTTTATTGGCTTGGACTTGAATGGCTAAACACATTGTGCAGTTATGACTGAGTGAACTCATATAAAGAAAGCTAGTGCTGCATGTTAAGAAACCACATTTTCAGATTATCCAAGACACAAGAAGACTGCTGCTAATAAGGTGCTCCTTTATGAAGCATGTAAATTTGGCAATTATTAGGCAGAGAGAGAAAAAAAAAAAAAAGCACAAATAAATTCAAAACTACTTAAACAACTGCAAACACAGGGTCTGAAATCCAAATGAACTACCAGCTCTAATAACTATGCACTGTGTTTTGTTAAAAATGTTGAGTATATCATATCCCACAGAGTCCTTTCTACTGAAGTGCTAGCACAGTAAAGACTGTCTCCTCCTAATCGAAAAACTTCTTCATATACTCAGCATGTTCACTTGGGGATACTCATGTAAAGGTATGGCTAAAGGTGCTCTGATAAGACATGGCAATATTTGTCAGTAATTGAAATCTCTATTAAATGTTGAATAGTAACCCTCCTTAAAATTAGTAAAAATATTTTCAGCACTTCAGAAAGACCTGTACCAGGTACAAGTGATTTGAATTGTCTTCTTCCTCTTAATTTTTGAAAGACTTTTCATAGGAAAAACAAACAAACAAACAAACAAACAAACAAACACATAGCACTGTGTACTGTGTGGTAAATGGAATATTCTCTGACGTTTCCAGTTCTCAGAAATCATTTCCTGTTGAAACACATTTTTCAATTATTTGGTGCCTTTATAGTGCCATCTATGAATATCCAAGGCTCAGAAAATCTTGCTAGCTGGCAAAGTCCTGTGACAAACAAATCAATGATTTTCATTTTGCTGCTGGCATGCCTGATAGAATACGTGATGATCAGATGTCAGATTCTTTTCAGTCTGGATTTATTGATCAAGATTATCCAGAACATTTAAAGCTTTCCCTTGTGTTTTGAAGTATATAGAAATTGTCTTGTTACAAGATCCCACGGAAGTTGAGTTATTCATTTTCACTAATCATTAGTGTTCTTATTGGCAGCTGTATGGTAATCATGCCTATCTTCTTGCTTACAGACAACTTTTGTCAAATATCCTTTCTCATATCTGCATACTTTAAAGGTGCCCACACAGGCCTGGTAAAATTTGAACAAGGTAATTGTGGTGATTGTTAATAATCACCTTGTATGGACCTTTCTAATATGTCTTGAAGAACTAGGAATATCTTATCAACAAAGGAATGGACAGACAGTGGTGGATCTGTTTCTTTGTGTGTACATTCCTACGTTTTGTTCACATTAAAATTTTAGACTTTTTCTTTCCAGAAAGTAGAATCAGAATTCTTTTGAAATTTCTACCCTGTGGCATTTCCATTTTACATGTATCAGATGTACTGCCAATCCAACTGTTGTTCTTTAAATATGTGGTAAGCTGCAGTGTTTCTGTCAGGCCTGCATCCAACAAATCATTTGTTTGCCCTGAGATTTCATTAAATGATCTGAGCCTATAGAAGCATTGTGCATCCTTTATGCTTTACCTGCTTGACTTGGCACTTCACAAAATATGTTTCCAGTAACCAGCACTACTCCTGCAGCATTATTTAATTAATAGGACCCTGAAGAACAAAGTGCATTACATACCAAAGTCATTCTTCCCACATTGGCATGTGGTCTGGGATTTGCCAGGATCAGTCCACCATTCCTTCTCAGAGTCAGAGATGGCATTTAGGCACAGAGACTCTTTGCTTTTTGCAGATTCTGTGTGCGTGACCTTAATGTTCTGTAACTGCTGGCTTGGCAGCCCCTGATAAGGATGAATTCAAATATTTCTGTATTTTGATTTCTGTCCAAGAGTACAAACAAGTGCTGCAAGTACCATGTATTCCCTTAATTAAAGACAAAGGTTAAAAAACATAACTTTTTTCCCAAATTGATATTTTGTGTGTGTCCCATGCACTGTGTGATCTGTGTATGTATTATACCTTATCTTTATTTCATTTTTCTATACATCTATTTTCAAACTGTTCCCAAATGTGCTTTTTACTCTGCACTTCAGTTTTCTATTTTTTGCCATCTCACTTCATTTTTTCTGCTCTTTGTCCATTCTGATTTTTTAGTCTCTCTTTATTGAATTAAGAGCCAAGTGATAAACTCTGAGCTGCAATTTTGAAACTATTATGTTGAAAGGGCCTTGAAATTAGACAAAATTAGCTTATTTGTTCAGCATTGCAAAAGGACAAATACTGGAAATCCCAGAGTCCTTCCAACTTCCTTTTACTTCAGAGCAATTTCATATATTTAGCAGTCATCCAGTGTCTTGCTTGGAAAATATTTTCCTGCTGTGTGAGCCAAGTCATCACTATCCAGACATTAAAAATAAAAAAATAAAAAATAAAAGTAAAAAATCTGGTGACTGCAGCTGTACAAATGAAGAAATTGGAGGCATAAATCTATGACAAATGATCAAGTAGAAAATGGTTTGGAAGGAGGTCTGTAGTATGTCATAGAAGCCATCTTCAGTATTGTATGGAGGAAAACATAGCCTGTTAAGCGTCCTAATATAGTAAGAAAAAGTTTTATTTTGACCAAACATATGGGTCAACCAGTGACTCGAGTCTGATGCTGTTCATCGCTTGTAGTTAAAATAATTAAGCAGTCTAGAAGTTCATGAAAACAATCAGTAAGAGAATTCATAACATAAGTATAGGTAGAAAGAACTGGTAAAACTCGTATAAAAGGACAGCTGTAATTTGCATGCTGGAGTTTGTACTGCTGGAAAGTTCAACCTCTCTGAGTGCTACTTGGACCGCCATACCCAGTGCTTCTCTCTGTGCCTTGTTGTCAAATTTAAGAATTTCACTGTTCATATGTTTCACCCAGTTTAGATGCAATTCTAGTTTCACAGAGGGGCAACTTCTGACATAAGACAAGCTTTTAATGGCAAGGAAAGTCATCTGATCTGCTAAGTTTCATTTCAAATTCCTAATCAATTGAAGGGGTGTTCAACTTACTCCACATCAGTCTCACAATGCTTGTCAGAAGTCCTGGATATCTGAAAACAGGGTATTTCTCTTTATATCTAAATTGAGAAAGAGAATGCCAACTTTTACTGGAGAGATTGTAAGTAGCTTTTTTTGTATGTTTATTAACCTCTATAGGGCTTGGTTTCTTCTTTCCACCAGAGGTGCTCCCTCCTGCTTGTGTTTACCTTTACTATTCATTCTGCAATTTGGCATTATTGATATCATATAAATAAGCAAAATAAAATAATATAAATAATAATAAAACAGACTGCAATGACCAGGTTTAATCTGTTGGATAAGTAAATTTCCTCATTTAAAAAGAGCAATTTTATGCACACAAAGCAACTTTTCAAATGTCTCCTGACAGAGCCTTAATGATGCTGCAAGTTCAATGAACCCACCCTTCCAGCATTTTGAATACAACCACTAAATAGAGAGTGATTTCTTAGTTTCACAAATAATTATTTCAAGCCAGCTCTCTAAATATTTTAATTGAACTTTTAATTTCTTTGTGATACTAAGAAAGATTTCTTGAATAGTTACACAGGAACAGACCAATGGTGACATCAAGTGGTGATTTATATTTTGACGGTTGGGGAAGAATCACTGTGTCACTATAGTAAGATTTCCTAAGCGCATTTTTTATTGTTGATAAAATCATTATTCAGAATACTATATGTATATTCTTCAACAAATATCTGGTTACCAAATAAAGATTAAAATTGGCAGAAGTTGATTTTTTTGTGTGTTTTTTTTCTTTTCGGTCCCTGTTTCACTTTATCCTTGATCAGTAGTGATCTTTATTTTCAGCTCTGCATAATGCAACCAAAAGTGCTAAATGGCATACAGCCTGGAAGTTGACATCTTATGTTTCCAAACATTACAGGGAAAAGGTTTTTAAGGTCATCACTGCTATGCCCCATGTCACAGTTAGAGATAGCTTGGATAAGCTGAAGTTTTTTGATATTTCACTGCAGGTATTTGAAAATCTCCGTCTCCTTCATTCACGAAGAAATGAGGACTTTTAATTCTTGGAAAACATGATCTTTTTAATCTTAAATGTTATATAACTTTGATAACAGTGCCAGTGATCAAAATAGGTTGATGTAATAATTACATCATACTTGCACTTCAAGCACTTCATACTGGCACTTCCTAATAAATTGCTACAGGATGATCTAAATTCCCATTTGTATAAAAAGACATACTAATTCTTTCTAATTTGATCAACTATCAGTATCTAATTTGATCTAATGTCAGTATAATTTGATCAAATCTCAGTGAGAGGGAGTCTTGACACCCTACAAACTACATCAAATGTTATTTTCATTGGTCTTGGTAGGCCTAATCAGAAAATTATGAACTACATACTTCCATGAAGTTCACACATTTAAACAAGTAAAATATTTTGTAGAAGTTACAAGAATGTAAATAGTAAATGGAAATTTTTTAGTAGTCACAGGGCATGGAAAGAAATGAAAGCCTGCAAACACGGAAGCATGGTGGTTATATAGTTTGGGGTTCAGGAGTCGGTTTCTTATAGAGATGCATGCTCCAGCCTCGATCTTCCATAGCACACACTATTCCATGTCCCCCGTGTCGTTCCAGTAGCTCACTTCCAGAAAGGCCTTACCTGTTTGGTGGCATGACGTAATTGGCTGCAACTTTTTCCCTTTAAAATGCGAAGGAGAGCCACAGCTCTCCTTGTCTAATACATCAGAATTCAAACTTTACTGCATAATTAGGCTTAAAATCAGATACAGGGATAAACATCTCCAACAGTAATTATCTTTTGAAAAAGAGCATAGCACAAACAGTTGCAGCAAGGGGTAATTATTAAAATTAATTTTCACATCTTTTGTTTTGGCTTTTTGTTGGGTTTTTTTGTTGTTTTCCTTTTTAGCTCAGATCAGATCATTAGGAAGCATTCATTTCCAGGTCATCAATCTGACTGAAAATGAATATGAAAATGACCGTGCATGCAACACACAGAACTGTCACAGCTACGTATTTTGTACCTTGAGCTGCAAATTTGTCACCTGCTTGCAAAAAGGAAAAAAGCAGAAAAAACCTTTCATAATGAGAAAATTGTCCTTTGTGAGGATTTTGTCTCAATAGGAACTGCAAGAGGGAAGAAAATATTATTTATCCTTGTGGGTCACCTAAGAGTGAACAGGTCAAAAGGAGCACTGCCAGCATTCATTAGTCACTGCAAAGACAGGTTATGGCAATTTGGCCTGAAGATGAGGCTGTAAACCATGAATATTTTGAGTTCAGTGACATCCAACACAGTCAGTTCATCAGCACAGTTATACCTGTATTTTGAAATTTATCTTTGTTTAAGTCTTAGTAACAGCAATTTGAAATAGAAATTAATATTGTATAAAGCAGATTACCAAGCAGAGAAAAGTATCTCTTTTCCTCATATTCCTGAAGGAATCTGGCTAAGGAGGTATACAAAAGTGATAAGAAAGCATAAAATTCTGTGGAAGTCTTAGATTTCTGCTAATGTAATGGAAACACCTGGTTGAATTCATCTGGGAAGGACTAGATATTAGGGCCCACAGTGTCCTCAGTTAAAGTGCTAAATCCTGTTGTCTTACATGTTTGAAACCTATTCTTTATTTCTGATTGAATATCTCTTATCTCTATTCTCAACTTCCCTCTATAGAAATTCAGTACATTTTTTTCCACCATTTGCCAAATAAATTCTATTCCCATACACACATCTGGAGACAGCAGCAAAGTTGGTTTTAGCATTTTTTAGAGTGAATATATTTAAATTGAACTTTATCTACTGTTTTCACAAGGCAGTTTTTTGTACTTCATTCTTCTCAAGCACTCCCAATTAATCTTTCATCCAAAAAATTGTCTATTATCAAAGCATATGCATTAATTTCTCCCTGAGAAAAAATATTTTCTAAACACTTCTAACAATAAAAATTAATGAGTGACAATGCAGCAACTGTAATCAGAATCAGTTACTGTAAAATTCATCATATTAATAGAAGACGTAAGATGGAGTTGTAGGATAGAGGCAGCTACTAATTTTCAAAGCAAAACCATTTATTATGTTACACAAAACTGCCTGAATAGCAACAGGATTTAACCTCAATGGAGAGCAGTTTCAGGCAGTATCTTTGACCTTAAAATAATGGAATGATAGGCAAATTTCCATGCAAAGCTGCTCTGTGTTTTCTATCAATAATTTTAGTGTGCATTTCCATTTTTGTTGCCCATTAATTCCTCTGCTGGATTGTATCCAATGCAATGGTACATGAGCAGCTCTGGTACTCAGAGCCCTGAAGTAACTAGCAAAGTCCTCAGCTGCAGGAACAGAAAAGGTGGGGAATGTTCCTAGCACCGAACTTCTGATCCTTCGATACCTGTTTTTGTGAGTAACGGAAAATAGAAACTAAGTGATATAATACATTAATCTCATGCAAAATGGCATCTTACAATTCACACACCCTTTATTTCCAATCTTAAGGGCTGAAGATGGGACTTATGTATATACAAACCCTCCTTTGCATAGTTTCACTGAGCACTGTGAATAACTCACCAAGGAAACTAAACAAGGTTTTAGAAAAGAGTGGTACATGGACCACAAAGCAGCCTTCACACATCTTTGGTTCAGCTTTGTAAGTAAAGCCTCTTTTTTCAGAGCAACAGTGCCAGACATGAAGAGTCCACCCTCTGAAGAGAGGAAGTACAAGAAAACATAAATATATAGTGGCATCCCAATAGGCAACAGCCAAATGTATGTAGATAAAGATTAGTGTAAGAGGCATACAGCATATTACCTTTCATAAGACATCATTCTAGATGGTTAATAGAATGGCCAACTTTCAAGAATTTCTAATGCATTCAATGTGATGTGAAAAGTTACCACAGTAGACTGAGTCCCAGAGATGCAGCTCTCTTTATCCTACTATCCTAAAGTAAGCATGAGCAAGATCCATATTTTCATATCCTAAAATTTTAGATATTCCTGCATGCTCTTTACAAATTACGTAACGTTGCGATTGTGTACAATTTTGTGACAATTTCAAAATGTGTCTTGTCACATATATGCAATACATAGATTACAGATTTGGATATATGACTATATTTCATCGTGGTGGATTTGCTGCTAGATACTGAGCTGAAGACTGTCTTGATATCAGGAGAGTTAAATTTTACAGTACCACGTAATTTTGTTGAAAGACAGTAACTTTAACAATGGACCAAGAATAAGATTGTTAATAGAGGGCATTTTCTCCATTTTCTTTTTCTGTGTGTCTGTGATGAATAGGATTCAGCTCCACAAATAATACTTTTTAACTAAGGCACAAGGTGGGTGGAGGTTTCTGAACTTGGTTTTAAGTAACAAGTTCTTATTTCGGATTTTGTACATTTTGTTTTGAATATCTTGCACATTCTTATTTGTATTTCTTTCCACAAGGAGGCAATAGTGATCTATAAATATAAATATTGCTTGTGTGCAATTGTGTTGATATAACGGTGATTAGAATTTGAAACGATTACACATCACACTACTATAATTCAAAATTGCTCTTTGAAATTAAAAAAGCATACACCTGTAATAAAATATTCCATGTAGATAGATATATAGGAAAAGTTTTCAGCATGTTTCAATTCAGATGTGCTCAAGGAAGAACCCGGAAGTTAATTGAACTGATGACTAGAGTTCTGCTCATGCTTCTACCAAATGAGGAGCTGTGTCATTTATTCTGTGCCGGATTTTTATTTCTAGCTCTTATTTTGTGTGGTTTTTTTTTTTGTTGTTTTTTGTTTTTTGATGTTGTTTGTTTGTTTTTTACTATCATTATTTAATCACCATGCTTAGATTTTTATTTATCCTGTGCAAAATATTAATCTATCCCACTAATGTATTTTCCATCTCATTTTCTACAGCCTTCTTTTCATCATTTTTTTCCTGCCTCAAATGCCAGTCTCCCATAGAATCACAGAGTCATACAACTAGCCAACAACTAGACCAGGCTGCCCAGAGCCATACCCAGACTGGCCTTGGATGCCTCCAGGGATGGCACTTCCAAAGCCTTCCTGGACAACCTGTTCCAGTGCGTCACCATTCTGTGTGAAAACTGGTACATATTACTTTTTAATGGATTTTATGTATTTCTTGGAGTATATATGTGTATCCTCCAATGGAAAAAAAATACACAACAGCAACTGTGACATTTTAAAGATTAACTTTTTTTTTTTAACAAAGACAGAAAACCAATTTCTCAGTTAGATCTGTTATGATGTGTTTAACAATGAACCAATTACTCTACAATTCTAGAGAAATTCTTTTTAGAAAATTCCTTACTTAAAGTCACTTTTAAGAATCAGCTGAATTTTAAGCTCTTAAATAATGCTAATTATATTCTACACAGATCGTGTTCTTGCTTTCATTTTTTTTGTTATAGGAAACACCATTGTGAGCAGATTATTCATACCTGTGATCCATACTCTTTGAAAGTAAATTAGGTTGGGAATTTGAAGTTAAAATGATAAGATCTTGCAATTAGCCAAATTCATTCGAACTCTTTAGGAATTCTATACTTGGAAAAAAAAGAAAAAGAAAAAAAAAAAAAGCATTAAATCTTCTAAAAGCTAACTCTCTGTGGACATCAGTAAATTTATGAGAAATAATATGACATATCTTGGATAGAGAAAAGAGGAAATGAAAAATAGAGAAAATGAATGCACTACTCCAAAAATTCAGAGAAAGGGAGTTTAAGAACTACTAAGAGAAGACTACTCTTGAGCAATTAATTTTATAAGTTGCTTTTGTATGATATTTCTTCTACTACAAGTATCTTAGTCTTATACTGGCTTTTCCAAACAAAATCTTGCAAATTCATATCTATTTCTTTCTCATGGTTCAGAGGAGTAGAACTTAATCTAGAATGTGTATGTTTACATTTGTCAAAGCTGACCCACCTTTTTTGTTTTTTTTTTTTCTGCTGCTGTAAGTTATCAAGCAGTTTACTTTTGTCCATTAGAAACCCAGAGTTTCTATTGCTTTACACCATTTTTTCAGAGCAGGAGAATTTTTGAGTCCATAAAGAGCTAACAACTTTTGCTACATGCACAGATACTTCTGTTTTCCCCTGTTTCAGTATGACTTTTTGCTTGTGATTACAGGCAGTAAAGACTTTAAAAAAACAGTGTTAATCTGTTTTTGAGAGTCTGCCCACATGAGATATGCAATGATATTCCCTGGAATAAGAGCACCATTTGCACACTTATCAAACCTGAAAGAATTTAGCATTGAATATTTGAAATAATTTTGTATTATAGCTACTCAATTAGGTTTTCTGTGTGTTTCATCCTCCCAGAATTAGCCTTCACTACATCACCTGAAGATACTGCAACCTTAAGCACATTGAAGCTACTCTTAACTATTGAAATACTTGCTACAGAAAAAAAAAAAGAACAAAAACAGCAAAAAACCTATGAAGTGGGACACTGTTTATTCACCTAATGAGCCATGAGCAGATCATGCTCAAATCTTGTGTAGATAACAAAAAGAAATTAATTATCAGTGGGAATTAATGTCATTCTCTAACAGTACCAGTGCAGTTGACAGTGTTTTCAAAACAGATGTGAATATAAAAACTTGTACAATCTTTGGTGAAACGTGCTGCTTTTTTAGGCCTAAAATCATACATATGGGACTTTTTCTATATCTGAAATACACCTCTCCCACTAAAACTAGTTTTCTGTGGTAAAGAAGAGCAAGGAACTAACCTTAGATCAAACCATGAAATATAAAGTTGTCACTGAAATCTAATGAAGCTTCTAATCATGTTTTCCTGTTACATTCAAAAGTTGAACTTGAAAAGCCTATAAAGACAAGATAACAGCTCTAAGCAAGAAAGACAACTGTCTTCCCAGTGTGGCCTCTCTGAGACTATAGAGCTCTCCAACTTTGCTTTGTCAGACCTTTCTGCCAAAATTTCATGAGAAGACAAAGCAGCCTCATTCTTGTTTGTAAGCTGAACTCACACAGTGAAGATGGCAAACTGAGATGGGGATAAAGGAGTACTCAGAGGGAAAATTGAGATATTTCAGAAGGATGAAAAAAGGAATATTTCTGGTAGCACAGGACAAAAAGTTTGAGGTGCATGGAGTGCTGTGATGGGAGGTTTTGGTGACCTCTGGGAGGCCTGAAGCATTTCAGCAGTGCAGCAGGAGAGGTGAGAAGAAACAGGGAGGAAACAGGAGGCTTTGAAGTGTGGAGAGGCACCTGCACCTTTTGTAGGTCCTTCTTCTCCTATTCAAATGTCTTGCTAATGTTTCAAGTTGTCCCTGCTCACTTGAAAGCTGTCATAAGAATGTACCCATGAGTCACTCACTACAAAGTGTATAAGAGTGCAGAGAGACAAGCATGGCAAGGTAGCTGACATTCGACATCAGAGGACAGAGACTTTTAAATTACTCACGAATGGATGAAGTGCGAAAATCAATAGAACCAAGAGAAGAATATAGCAGAGATGAAATATATTTCAATCTAGTCATGGAGAGAAAATATTTGAAGTAGGACAGTGTCATACCTTAGAGCAGGTTGTCTCGTACTCTATTTAAGGAAGATTTGCTGGCCAAAATACTTCACTTTGGAATATAGCCTAGTGAAAAAGGCTGTACGGGCAAGGAGAGTTGAGAAGAGGCTATCTTACAAACTAGTACAGCATCATCTTGAAGGCGTCACAACTTTAAGTCAAAAAACATTCAGTTAAAAATCTTGAAAAAGAAAAAAATCCCCAGAGAAGGGGGATGATCTGCCCTCATAGGTCCCCATCTGGAGAATTTTATCCAGGTCTGGGTCTCACAACACAAAAAACATATGTAACTGTAGGAGAGGGTCCAGAGGAGGGCCACAAAGATGATCAGAGGGCTGGAGCATCTCTCTTATGAAGACAGACTGAAGGAACTGGTCTCTTTTAGCCTGAAGATAAGAAGGTATCAGGGAGATTTCATTGCAGACTTGCAATACATAAATGGGAGCTTATAAACAGGAGGGAAATCAACCTCTTATTAATGCGAGTAGATAGTAATAGGGCAAGGGGGATGTCATGGTTTTATGATTTTTGGTCATCAGTATTCCACACCATAACATCATGTAATGCACTGGGGGTGGGGTTTGATATCTGCCGAATGTTCGTCCGACGGAGAAGAACTGCATTTCCCCAGGAGGCTTTGCGGTCAGCAAGGGGATATAACTCCATGCAAGGTCACCTGATCCTTCTTCTTCGCCTGCGCTTCGCTGTCTGCGCTTCGCTATCTGCGCTTCGCTGCCTGCGCTTCGCCATCTGCACTTTGCCGTCTGTACTTCAGTCACTCAACTGGACTGCACTTCTCACCCCAGCATTGTGGTGAGGTCTATACAATTCAAACAGATTCTCTCTCTCTCTCTCATTGTATTTTACTAATACTATATTTAGTAAAATCATTTGTTCCACCTCAGATTAGTGCTGTTGTTTTCAAGTATTTTGGGGTCCCCTGCTTCCCCTTTCCCAGAGGCGCGGATCCGCAGATCCCTCCGCCCTGCTGGTCACGGAACTGGGCCGGACCAGCCCATAAACCGTTGACAGGGGAATAGTTTTAAACTAAAGCGCTGCTTTTTATTCTCTTCAAAATTTTCAGATATAACAGTCTTTGAAAGAGATCATGAGTGCATACATTTGAAATTATACTGTTTCCGTTTGACAGCAGTGACACTGAAGCTGGGATGTCTTCAGGGAAAGTAACGATTTTCAATGTTGCCAGCATCTATGCACTTCCCTTAATTTACTCTTTGTCTGTGTGTGCAATCAAATTTAGAAATGTCACCTGAATTAGAAAAGGGCTGATACCAGACTTTGGCATGAATTAAGAACTTTAATAAAAAACAGCAAAAGAAAGTGAAAACTAAAGGTTTGCAAGGTCATTAGAGATGACCAGCTAGGTCATATGTGTTATCTGCAAATTCTGGCTGTTGAAAATTTGTGATGTAAAGGATATTTGTGTAATATGTTTGAATGACAAAATCTGTTTAATATTTTTTATATCTGTGCATAAGATCCACACGATGTCAAAATCACAGAGGGAACTGGAGAAACAATTTCTCTCAGAGGACTTCACAATTAGGTCGGAGAAAGGCCTCTAAAGTAGAATCACCTATTGAATTAGATACAAAATTACCTATTAAACAAGCTACATGGACAATATGATAGCAGAGTACCTTAATAAGATAATGAATACAAAATATTCAAGGCAAAACAAACAAAGAACTGCATACTTTCATTTCAGAGAAGCAGACATTAGTCTTGAAATAAGGTGTATTAAGAAGAAAGTTGAATGGCTGGAAGTCATAACAGGCTTTTACCTTAGAGCAAAAAGAATTTATCAGGAGAAAAATGTTTGTTTCCTTTAAGGATAATGCTATTACAGGAGCAAGATGATATCAACTGGTCATTGAATACTTGTATACAGTTCCAGTTCTGAGCTGAGTAAGGCTCATGAACAGCTTTCCAGAAAGCATAGCAAGGATGAAAATACCTAAGCAATTTAAAGAGAGTTCTATGTAGATCACAAACAAACAAACAAACAAACAAACAAAAACAAACAAAAAATCACCACAATTTCCTTTAATAACAAATCAATGTATCTACTTGCCCTCAGATGACTGACATCAGTCTGACATACTGATTTCTCATACTGTCAGCTGCAAAGTGTCCTTGAGAAATCTATCTTCTACTGTCAAGTAAAATCCTAAAGTGCATGCATAAATAGGCTGATCTACAGAGAGTGATAATTATCATACTAACTAGAAGTGAAAGGCTTTCTGAGATGGTAGGTAAAGACTGCCACAAATGGATTATTTTCCAATACATCTAGTTTAAAACAGCTGTCATTTTCTATATAAAATTAATAAAACAGATTACTATTTTAATAGGCCAAAGTACTCCATTTTTTAAAGTTTCTTCTACTTCCTGTGGCTATACATGGTACATATGCCTCTAAATGAGAAAATGAAGATCAAAAATATGTAAATTTCAGAGTATATTAAATATGCATTTTCACTACCATTCACCTTAGTTAAGTTTTAAACTGATGAGCAGACACGGTCACAGTGATATCCTGCTTAAAAAGTCATTCAGTTACAATCCCACTTTTTGGATAAGTATTTGACAAAATTTTGTCTGTTGTCTTTGGTCCAACTTGAAGTCATGTGAACAGTCTGTAAATATGCAGTGAAGAGAGAACACATTAAATATCTTGCCTAGTACACAGGAAGTAGGAAAATAAACACTAATGAAATACGCCCATCACTCCCAACCACTGAAGCCAACTGGCATAGGATGGTCATTTCAAAACTCATAAACAATTTGGAAGAAAAAAAAAAAACACTTTTTATTTCCTAACCATGCCTGAGATTTGTTTGGAAAGTAGATGGTATGGTCCATTAGAGCAGTACATAATATTGCCCAAGTTCAGCTGTTTGTATGGACACACTGGAGTGCCAAGAAAATTCTCCAGACATTTTAATTTACTGGCTTATGTGAGAGACCAGAGCATATTCAGGAAAGAATTTCAGAAACAAAACTCAGGCAAATGCAAGTGAATGGAAGGGGCATTTCAAGCCATACAGCATGTACATGCTGACTGCCAAAGCAAAAAGATTTTTAATTTATTTTCTTGTTCTGACTTAAAGTATTTTAAAAGTAAGCGATTAAAAATAGGGAAGATTTTTAGAATTTGGAAGAATGCAATTCATTCTACAAGTCCAATCAAATAAATGTTTCATAATATGCCAATTTGGAGCATACTTAGGGGCATTAGAACACATATCAGTGTCACTGGTAGAAAAGACATGACTTAAATTATGAAAACCAATTATTTTGAGTATTTTAAACGCAGCCTTTTTTTTTTTTAATATGAACTCTTAATCATATTTTAAATTCTGCGTAAAAATACTAAATTATTTTAATACTGGTCTAGGAAATTAGCACAGGCTATAGACTTGCCTGGAGTAAATATATGCAGTTCATTTGGCTGCAGATATTAGGCTCATGGATCTGAACTTGATTGCCTTTTCTTTTATAATAACTGCAATCCTTTCAAAGAAGACAGAATATCAAACAGAAGTGAGAGCACTAATGCTAGGAAAAGTAAGAAGTGATAAATCTAAGTGGCTTTGGGATCTTCATGGAGCAAGCAATTTTTTTATTAAATATGCATGGAAATACTGTATCTGTTATTCAACACAGAGAATGAAGTCTTCAGTCCTTTCTGAATGTCATGTATTACTGGCCTTACTTCATTTTTTATCTGCATACCTTTAAATTGCCTTCTTCCATCACACCGATATAAATTGAGAGCAAATCAATGATCTTTATGGGTGCCTTCCAACTTGTATGATTCTATGAAATTCACAATTTCCATCAACTTCAGTGAATGCATACCTGGAAATGAGAAGGAAGACCAGCATGTTCAGTACACTAGATAAAAGCCTGTTACTTTCTAATCTGGATGGGAGGTAATACATGAATGCAACACAGCAATTTGATTTGGAGTAGTTTAGGAATAATTCAGAACTAAAAGATGCAAATATATACTAGCTAAATAAGTGGCTGACAGTGAATCTAAATAAATATGTAAATTCAAATTAAATTGTATTTAAAAGAAGTTCTCCAGATTGGCACTGTTTAGATACTAGATTTATGTCTACTGATAGTCTATCTTTGATAAACAGCCCATTCTCTATGAGAAGGATCAGAGAAAAAAAAAATCTGTTTTTCTTGAGAAGGTCTTTTAATAAACTTGTGTTACAGAATTCATATTGTCTAGACTTCAGTGTTTCAGTCTCCATTAAAAGTTGTCCAAATTCAAATTTGATTCAATCAGTGATTGCTCAGAAAAAAATATTGGCAGTCAAGCCTGTACTGTACGTATTAAAGAAAAGGCTCTGGATACAACTAGCTTTCTCTGATGGTTTATTTCATAATTGTGCCCGTACTGTTTCCAGTTAGTTTCATTGGTTGTAAACACATCAGCAATTTAGGTAAAACTAGCTAACTACATAGGTAACTAGCTCCAAAAAACAGTCTGACCTTGACTTTCTTTGCAAGCCTAAGAAAAAAAATTAAAGCCCATCATCAGTTACAGTTTTTCCATTATTAATCATTCTGTTGAAGATAATTTATCTTATCAATTATAGGTTTCCACAGCAGTATTTCGAACAGTAAGCAATGTAAATTTTCACATTCCTCTTTGATAACGATTTGTTTGTACCAGGATAATCTGAAGAATTTGTGCAAGTCAAATCATGCAAGTTCTTTGTAGCTTTTACTGAAAGTCAGCCACAATCCCCTGCTTTTGACAAGCACTGTTTTGTATGCTCAGAAAGTTATATTTTCCTTTGTAATTGCAGTGTCTGGGTGCATCTGCTAACCTGAGACATTACAATGAACACTGTTATTTTTGTAACCATTAACAACAACACTTTTTTTCTCTATAAGTGGACGAATTGAAGCAACTCGCACTTTCCTTCTTAGGTGTACCACGTGTACCATGTACCATCTGACAGTAAATGCAACCTGTAACCAGTTCCTATCTTAGACAACATAAATTAGTTCCACAGTTAACTGAAACTGATGACAACAACTCACCAATGGAAAATACATACTTTTCAGAAGAGTAACTAGACAAGTACATAATCAGAAAAGAACATTCTGTAAGTGGTGTTTTTCTACACCACTCACTATCTTCCCTCCAACCAAGAAATACCATCTCTGTATATCAGCAAAAGTCTGTTCAGGCTCTTTGAGTACTCAAATATTTGTCTCTGTAATGTACGTCACAAGCAACTTACACTAAAAAAGCTTCCTATAAAATCTGCTGTCCAGCAGTATAAAAGTCATTAAAGGAAAATATTTAGAGTCAGAGGATCAGAAAAGTGTTTTTTCTGTGTGTAATTTAATACTCAGATGGGGTGCTTTTCCCATTACCCAAACTGTTATGGAGACCCTCAGCACTATACTGTGATTGAATGAAAGGAAGGCACTGAGGAGTGTAAAAAAAAAAATGGCTATACTTGAGGGAAAAGGAAAAAAGATGCAAAAGAAAATTTTTTTAAAAAGGGCGAGAAAACACACATTCTTCAAGAAAAGTGTTATTTAAAGCTTGTCATGTAAAAGTCAAATGCTGTAATGTGCAGGCTCATAATAATCAGCACAGGATCACAAAATAGTAGAAAAACCCAGGAAAACTCCAGGGAAATCAAACCAGGTGACTCCATGAAGCTCACAAAGAAACAAAAATAGGGTGGATGATAAAAAAAAACAGAGAAGGTTGTGAGACAGATAAATTTCCTGGGATATGGAGTTCCTGCTTGTGGACACTCATACTATGCAGTATGTGTGGGCTGCTTTCTGTTGAGGGAGATGTAGTGTTATACATGCATGTGAAATGACAGAGTGACTGCCATTTAAAAATATTCATGATGGGAGAAATTACAGATTTTCTGAGGAAAGTATGTGCTGTGTGGAGGAATCTGATCCCAAAGAACTAGATTTTGGCTGCACCTTGCATATGGGCAATAGCTTGGAAAAGGTGGACTTCACAGGAGGCCTACCCACTGCATCATGTGAAGTAACTGAGGGGTAATGGGAGGAAAAAAAAAAACAACAGAATTTGATGGGTGTTTGTATGCATTTTACTGCTGGTACATCTGACTGAAAATTGTGAAGAATACTAACAGGGATGCTTCTGCTGCCATAGACCACTGAATCCAATAGAAATACAGTAATGTGTTGTCTGTGTGTTTGACAACTATCCTTGAGCAAAGCAATTTAAGTAGGCTTATGAACCTCAGTCTGAAAATCTGTGAAGGAAAAGAATTTTGCTCACTGCTAGGAGGCAAATGACTCAGTTCCAGTTATGAAAACCAGCCAGCAGCTCCTACTCAGGGCTAATGCACTGTCTCAAACCAGCAGCCACATCCACCTCCTTATGGCATTCTGCATACAAAGTAATTATATAGGAACTCCCACTATGAGAACAGTTTTTGACACACTTAATAGGAGACCTAACAATAAAAATGTAGATTTTAAACCAGCTGTTTTCACTTGTTACTTTTTCAGTTTTGATTTATTCTCTGGAGACTTTTGAGATACCTGGAAGGCACCTCTTAAGGACTCAATTTAACTTCTTCTATCAAAGCTTACTGATAGACAGTGGTGGGCTTTTTTTTTTTTTTACACAAAGATTATTTCATGTCAGGAAGTACTGGTCTAGTTCTCATGTAATCAGAATACCATTTTTCTTCTTCCTTTCTGAGAATAAAGTATCATATAGAGATATGGTTTAGTAGCTTGTGGTACTGATAGGAATGGGAGGGTGGTTGGACTAGATGATCTTGCAGGTCGTTTCCAACCTTGTGATTCTGTGATTCTGTGTGATTCTGTGATCACTCAAAGAGTGTTTTTAATTAGATAGCAAGGCAAGTTCCCTAGTGCAGGATGAATCCAGGACAGATTGGTAGCTAGCACCATTTCACATCATTTCTTGTGTCCAAGAGATTTACTTGGAGATAGGCCACAGGACTATGAGACACAGCCACCCTGTAGTGGAAGCTGGTAGAGAGGTGGCATCACAAAACAGACACCTGTATGAAGGCTCCTGAATACCAGTCTCCACATCTTACCTGTGACTCAAGGCACAGGAGTGAAATGAAGATCTTCAAATCAAGACAATGATAAATAGGACATGTGGTAGTATCACGTCCCTATTTGAAGCTGATAGGCAGCAAACAAATAGTTATTCAAAAGGTGAATCTGCCTGATGAATTAGGTGTCATTCTCACCAGCGTAACAGGAAGCATCAGGTTATCATTAGTGAGAGGGGAAGATACTGCCTTAGAGTTTTGCCACTTGAGTGCAGCCTAAATACTGTCTGTGGGGGAAAAAAGAAAAAAGAGAAAGAGAAAATGAAGGTAGATGTGTAAACAAAAACAAGAAGTGAAAAGCCGTGAACTAAGAAGATACTGAAGCAATGAGGAAAATCTTGAATTTTTAATGCAGTGTGTACAGTGAGAAAAGAGAGGGGAAAAAAATGCCAGCAGGATGTTTGCTTGTTTCAAAAAGGGGGAAAAAAAAGAAAAAGGAAAAAAAAAAAGATATGTAAGATATATATAGTTGTCTTGAGTGCAGTATCTGCTTCTCTCCATGGGAGACTAAAAGCTGTCAGCTCAGGTGTCTAAGAGGATTAAGGGCTCCAAACTTATGGCATTTCAGTAGGATGAAAACCTTACTTGTCTTAGACTTCTTGTGAACTCTGACTTCTAACTACTGTTTGAGATATAAATAGTGCATATTTACTTACAAAAATCACTATGCTACATCTGACATATGCGTCCTCTTTCACTATGTCGTACCTTTAGAGAAAAACAGAATAACTACTGTGAAATAACCTTCCTGTATGTGGAGGCTGATTTTTAGTTAGGATCTATGAAAAAAAAATTGGTTTTCCCATTAATGCTGATTTTTAGCACTCTTTGATGTACTCTGGAGTAGTATAAATATTAGGAAGCAAGCAGAAATATGTGTAATACATGAAGTTTTTTAGGATACATTGCATTCTTTAGCGGGAAGTCTAAGATGAGTTCTGTGTGTACTCTCTTTTTTTTCCAGAAATTCTGTAGTATTTGAATTTTCATGAAATATGGAATGTAACACTTATTTGCTCCTAACGTCTTCATCTAATCTTTGTCATAAGATAAAATCTGTTCTTGCACTAAGTTTTGATTCATTCTGGAATTGCACAAACCTGTAATTGTTAAGTTTGTGATTAAAACAAGGACAAGGAATTTGATAAGTCTGTATATTGCTCTTCCTCACTTTCAGAGAAACTCCATTGCATATCTTCTATGGAGTAACTAAGAAAACACCAAATATTTTTCCTTCTTTTTATCTATTCTCCAGACTTGAAATAATCTCAGCACTATTTCTCACCTCTATACTAACTGGCCCTACTTACCTGGTAGCTCACAGAGAGTCATTGCCAAAGTTCAAATAATTTAGCTTTGAACTCATTTTATTTTTGCTGAACTCATTTTATTCTCTACTCTTAAGAAGGTAATGGTATTTACTGAACATAAGATGTGTGATATAGCAAATACAAGTAAAAGGCCACAGCTTTGCACATACTTGACAGAGCATGATCTCAGGTTTTGTCTTGACCTCAGGTTTTTTAATATTTGTCTACTGTTGAGGTGACTGTTGCCCCACCTGTTTTAGCTTAAACCTGGTGAATGCCATATAGGTAAAAAGTCCATCTGAAATGAGGAGTCAGCAGGTGACAAACTGCAACCCTTTAGGGGAGCAAAGGCTATGAGGCAAAAAAAAAAACATAAAGAGTTCTGCAAACCCAACACTAGAATTTAATAAGACTAGAATAGAAGTTCTTCTCAACATTTTTTTTCATGACTTTTCATATCATTGTAATCCTTGCTACATATTGAGCATAAACTGAGCATGGACTGCAATCTCAACAATGAAGGTATGTGCATTATGGATGCTACTGCTAATCATAGAATAGAATAGAATAGAATAGAATAGAATAGAATAGAATAGAATAGAATAGAATAGAATAGAATAGAATAGAATAGAATAGAATAGAATAGAATAGAATAGAATAGAATAGAATCACAGATTTTTTAAGATTGCAAAAGACCACTAAGATCACCTAGTCCAACCGTGAGCCCATCATACCATGGCCACCATCAATGTCCCCCAGTGCCATGTAGTACAATCAAGAAAGAAGCCCTTGCACTCCTTGTGCACAGAGCTGGTGTTTGTGGAAACAGACTTAATTTCACCACACTACGTAAGTTTGGGGAGTTTCAGCAAGAGCTGTTGATAAACTCAAATAATACTATTTAAAATTTCTGCTTTTAACCATTTTTCACTAAATAATAGAGTATTCAATGACTACCACATGTATAGTAGTTACACACTGAAATGATATTGCATTCCTTGGATGCCATATATATCTGCAGTGGCCACTTCTGAACTTTCTAGATGCCCAGGAGGCCTGAAAGCCTGAATAACTGTCCAAAGTGTAGGCATACAATGCTTCTGTGGACAGTAATCAAGCTCAAAAATTGTAGGGCCACCTACCGTACTCCAGCTGTGACTGGATATATGTGGCTATTAAAAGAAAAGAGTCACTGTAAGAGGTATTTTATGTTCTGTCTAGATCAAGGATTTGGATATGCCTACAAGTATATGGTGATTTCAAGTATTTAAAGGAAGCAGAAAAATCCAATAAATGCCTCAATCTGAGATACATTCATCTAGAATTCTGGAATTTTGAATGATTTTTAACTATATCTGGAACTGTGGGAGGCAGTAAGCATCATTACAACATAGACTTCACTTACTATTCTTCCTTCCTTCCTTCAATAAATAAATAAATGGTATGATAATGTAATTTGTGGTATCATGAAAAAAATCACTATCATACAACTCCTGTTTATCAGTTCTGAATTGTGACACTTCAACAGAGGATTATATATATGTATATATATGGATGCTATTATATACGTATGTTCTCTTTTGTCATGACAATATTTTTTATATAATGCATGTTTCTTTCAAATTACATTTTAATTTTTCATACTTTTTCATGGTGTAGTTATTTTTACAATGAATTAGGTATTTTATTTTGTTCTTCTTACAGGAAAGCAGAAATCACAAAGAGTTCATGATATGAGATTCTACTAAAATCTTATTTGCCTGCTTTATTATAGACCACTGAAGGATATTGTAAACTGTATTAACTGTAGGTATAACGGAAAACAGCAGGTTCACTGAGGCAGGAATCATTACTTAGAATGCATTTGGTAACACATATATCCCAATGGAGAGCAGCTGAGACCTCCAGCACTGCTGCCGCACGAAGATACAAAACAACTCCAACAAAATTAATGTACTACATATACAAATGCTCATTCTGTGTAAGCTCTGTACCTATCAAATTATAAACTGTACTTAAGAAGCACTAAACTGTACTTGCAAAGAAAGGGAAAAGAATCAGTAATGCAATATGGCATTACAATCAAAAATGAAGCTAGCAGAATGCTCTTTTTGAAGCAAACAGAAGGAAGCTGTGTTCAACCCTGTTGTGAACATCATCTTCCAGAATTTTTATCTTCCAGTGGTAAGAGTTTCACTGCATCCAACCTTCACATGATTCTGTTCTGATTCATCTAGATGAAAGTTTATGGTCATTTTTCTCTACTTGGCTATAATCAGTACTCATGCCAGTTGTAATCATATTTGATTATATTAAGCTGTGCAGCTTGATTAACAGAAATGATGTTTTCAAAATGAAAAAGATGAATGAGCTTGTGAATGGCTAGTTGGCAAAGAAATTGACGGATTTTTTAAAAAGGAGTGAAATGTGAGTCATGGCATACATCACAGAGCAGGTATTACTGCAGAGGAAAGTGAATTATGATTAGAATTGAAAACTGCTTGACCCTTGTATGAGAACTGCTGAATTACGGCCTGAACCTCTGATTGACCACCTGAGGCAAGCAATGAGTCATCCACGGGAGCACAGGTGAATTACCTTCACCTGTGCTACCAGAAGGTGTGGAGCCTGGCTCCACCTCTCCTAGATCCCATTTAAGTGCTGACTGCCAATATTTTTATTGCCTTCAGTTTGTGCTTTTCAGCAGTCTGTTGTATATCCTAAGATTGTACCTCAGAAATAATGTGATTTTCCACAAATGGAAGTTGCTATTTTTTGATAAACCACAGAACATGTTTTGGTCCCCAATAGATGCATTTTGAGTGGTTTTTTCTTCTGCCAGAAATGTGCAAATGATGTCACTCATTTTTCTAAGCACCAAAGAAATAATTTAAAATTAATCAACTAAAATAAAGTACATGGCCAAAGCAGAAACAGAGAGACATAATTGTTGGACTTTAAGTTAAATCAAACGTAATTGGGAACTATTGATTATAACCTATCCATAGTAGTTGGATTATAGAGTTGAACTTACAGGACTGCAAGAGTTCTGCTGCAAACGCAGCAGACACAGCAGCGTGGGCAAACTGATGGAGAAAAGGAGACTGGAAATGGATGAAAGTAGGGAGGAACTACTACCATAATTGTGACAGCCCACCAATGCCACTACCTCAACACATCAGAGGCCTCAAATCAGAGCAAGATCTTGAGGGAAGCTGCAGATCTGCAGCTCAGTATCTGCTTGCCCAGAAGGTGCTAATGTATGGAAATTCAATTTTACAATCACAGGAGCCCCTCTGAAAATGGAGGAGTGCTGTGAAGGGACAGGATCCCTTCAACAAAGTCAACCAAGGGCATCTTTATTGACAGGCTGGATGGGATGGTAAGGAGACAAGAGAGCTACAGGCTGTTCAGCCTCTCTTTGCTCCCTAGCAAAACTGTGGAGTGAAATCTTCTGTAGCACATCTCAGAGGACTCAGAGGAGAAGAAGGTAAGTGGGAATACACAGCAGAGATTGATATCTGTTGTAGATATGTCAAGATGCATCAATTAAAACAAAGTATTAACCCAGATGAAACCAGGGCCAAGAACATAAAAATGGTCAATATTTAGTGGCTGAGTTCAGCTCAAGGAACACATTGCTGCAGCGAGGTAGCTACCAGTGCGAATGTTCTGCAGAAGCACTGCTGATCTTTTCTGCTGAAAGTAAATATTTCAGCATAAGATGTCAGAAGCAGTAACTTCAAAATGTTTATTGGAATTTCAGTGACAGATGAGGTGTGAGGGAGCTCAGTGGGAAAGCAGTGGGCTGCCACACAGCTGTCTGACTCATCATGCTCTAATTCTGGTTGGGAGGTACAAAGAGAAAGTCTGTATGAGCAAATAAGAGGGTGTGAGTGCACACAACTACTAGCTACAAGTGAAAAGGGTCTGGTAAGCTCCCACCACTGGGAACAAAGCTGAAAGTCACCACTGCATAGTACCGTCCATAGCCACATTCCTGTAAACAGCCATTTTTGTGCAAATAATAGAGTTTTTAAAGAGGAATTGTGGGAATTCTTCTGGTGAAGTTTGCTTCTAACATTGGAGTTCACTGATAGAAATCTGAGTGGATAGATCCTATTTATTTTGTCTTCCTTAGTAATGATACAATTAGAAAAAGAAGCTCAATGCTTGGCGTAGACAAGCTACCCAGAAGTTAATAAAACCTATGGACTTAGAGCATTGCACTTTCTTAGTGAGACAGAATAGGGTGTGCAGCTAAAGGTTAAATGAGGCTATGAGGCTGCTTTCTTCTTAGATATGATGTATGTTTTCTGGTTCTCAACTTCTGTCTTTGTGTTTTCACAAGTATATTCACTACCTTTTCCATGTTCATTTCCCCTCACTTAGAAGTGGTACCAGTGGTAATTTCTGCCTTCATGTTTTCATGAGACCGCACAACTTATACTGGATACAAATCCTGTGCAGACCAAGGAGGCTTGAGCAGTAGAGACTTATAAACATTGCAGATGGAGATGTCTGGAGAAAACATGCTCTTTTTTCCCATTGTAGAAGGCACTTTAAATGGAAGGTAACAGCATCTCCGGTAGAAAGAAATGCAACAATTTAATATTGATATGAGAATCCTAGAAAAAGAGCTATGGTTTACCCAATGGAGACAAAAGCTGTATTCTGGCAGTGAAGTACTCCTCACCCCTGTGTGTTCACATTGCAGAAAACAATGAATACCCATCCAGTAGAAAAAAATGGAATAAATTATATTTTAAAAAAAAAAAACAAAAACAAAAACAATATATGTTCATCTGAGTGAACTCTAAAGAAGAAAAATGATAAAAGGAAACACCTCTTTAAAAGGGATCTGATTTACATCATCATACCAGCAGAGATGTCACTAACTGAAAAGTGGTCTTATCTGTGGTGATCCTTGAATGAAAGTTGAAGATCTTTCTTGTTTCCACCTAAAGACACAAAGGAAGAAATAGGCACGTATGTTCACAGGAATTTGTTTTTGTCTTTGTGTGGTTGAACACCATATTTTCAAAGTTCTATATTTCTTTTTCTTCTAAACCAACCCTCAGATCTACTGTACGGTTACTTCAGAGATTAATCTTTTGTTAAAGGAGATAAGGATTATGCCAGTAGAAGACAGGAGTTAGCATTCTCACGCGTGCTTGGCAGCTCCTCAATTGAAGAGATGCTTTCAATATTTCCAAGCATGCACACACAAGCCAAACCTGTAGACACAAGGTCTTGAATAAATATGTTGAATCATTCATTATCTTCAATTCCATTTCTTAACAATGTTCTCTTTTTTTACTGTTCTTGAATACTTTCTTCCTTTCCCTTGAATATGCTTTTCTTTAAAAGCTCAGTAATAGAAAATGTTCCTGCATGAACCAGGAAGCATTAACAAATTACTTTATACTTTCCCTAAATGCTTCAGGAGGGCCATTCACATCTAGGTACCCACTACAGCCTATGGTAAAAAGTACACTGTCAAATGAGTGATTTTTTTTAATCCACCTAGAGTTTTCAATAGCACAGCTGCCTTGCTATCATTTCCAAGTAACTACTTTGAATGAAAATAAATCAAGTGTGTGGAATAATGATATAATGTACTTCTGATAGAATTACTATTCTTATGAAAGTGCTAGAATACAAAAAGGCCCTATTTCTACAGAATTATTTGTAGCAAATATACTTTCTCAATTTGAAATGGTTTTATCTTTCTCATTATTTTGCAAATGTAATCATATATATATATATTTTTACTTCAAATACTTCCTTTATGAAGAAAGAAAATACAATTGCAATATGCTTCTGGGGAAACTGAAATGTCTAAACATTTGCCTATGAAGTGCAGCTCATATTTCATTTCTGAGCAGTAATACAGTGAATCTGTTTCGAATCCAATTTCCACCATTCCCCAGTTCGTACAGGTCTTTGCAGCCCTGACCCAACCTATATTTGAAGATCCGAGACAGTGTCCTCCTCATGTGAATGAATAAGTTTTTCTGCTCTCCTATATCCTCCTGAACTAGATTCTTTCATTAGGTACCTTCACAACTTTTATTTCTTTTTTTTAAATCCAGAAAGTTTTCCCATTACATCCTCTCTCTCTCCGGGCACACCAGCAGCTCTGACCCATCATTTTCAGGGCTTCCCTGACATCCTTGGTTAAATTTTTTACTTTATATTGTTATATGAGCACTCTGTCACCACTTTAATATGAAGTAAGGGTATAAAATAATTATTGCACTGTTTATGTCAACTACATGCAAATCACTTTCAAATGGACTTTGTATATTCTTTTCTTTTGATTTTTCTTGACCAAGAAGACTATTTTAAATGTTCAAATACTCCTGCATCTTGAGTTCTTTCAAACTTAGTGATCCCATATAGGACTAGGCATCATTCTCAATTAATTACCTGGGAATACAATAAATTTAAAAAGCATTTGAAGATGGAATACTGGTAACAAATCATGGGAGCATAACCCTTGTAGATTCAAACCTAAAAACTAGCTTCATAAGGGATCCCGAAATATTTGAGTTGGTATTATGTGTTTTTTTTTTTAATTGTATTTTCATAGGGTACTCACTTTGCATTCTGCCTTTCTTCATATTTTGTGATAAGAAATGTTCAGAAGTTCCCAAGTATAACAGCAAGATCCCGGAGGTGTCTGCCAACTTCAGGTTTTGGTTTGAAAGGAGCGTGTAAAAATTAGAGATGACCTTAATTTCCAATTAAAACACCCACAGTTCTAGTTTTCAGTGCACAAATGCCTACCTGAACCCATCAAGATTATTTTTGAGAGTTTGGCTATAGAATTTCTGAATATCTGCAGTTGGGTGACACTGAACCCAGTTCTGCCCTTCATTCTTGGATGCTGGCTGAACATTTCCACCTCATCCTTTCAACTTCCCACAAAGCTTTTGTGAGCTCATTCAGGAAACTGAATGCTGGCATTACTAAAATAAATAAATAAATAAAGACATGCAAGAGTGCTACTCTCCAAGTATGAGTGTAGGAATATTTGGATTAGTGAAGTAGAGCAAGTGAGAACACAGCAGCCCGAAAATTGATGGGTTTCCACTGCTAGGAAAAACTTGCAAGATTTTGCATGCCAACAGAAAATTTCAGGTAGCTAAATAAAAATATCTCTATAGAACGTGAAAAACCTACTACTCAACAATGTTATACAGCTTGGAGAAAATGTTCCAGTAGCAGATGTCATCACCTATACGTGACATAAAATAGTTTAAGTTGTAATTCCTGTGAATTTGAGAGTCAGTGTTCTGGTAAAATGTGGTTTTAAAAGGTTTTACAGCTGGAAAACACTGAATTAATATATGTCTATATGAGTTCTATCATGATTTGTACACTGGAGGTGTTTGTGAACAGAAATAAAATGATGAAAATATAGGAGTTCTAGCAAAATGCAAAAGAGAATATTTTTCTTGGTGTCGATATTCTTGCAGTTACAAAGAAAGATTTCACAGGTGCAAAGGACATCTGAGTTCAGGATTAGGGGCAGGATATTTTCTTCCCACTATTTCTGAAATAATATGGTTTCAGTCTGCCAGTGCTTTCTTTGGCTAAAATCAATTATATGCAACTTAGAGCCTTTTGATTCTTTCTACGCTTTTACAACATTTTTTACTTCTCTGTTTCTTAAAAGAGTTGTAGAAAGAAACTGTATCTCATCTTCTGCTTGCAGGCAATCTCTTTATTCTCCTGATCATCCTCAAAAATTCCAACAGCAAATGAAGTCTACCGATGGTCTAGAGTCACATATCATACACAAATCTGTGGGGAAACAGATTATTTCTGGACATTTTCATGTTAAAAAAATAAATAAATAAATAAATAATTCACTACTAGTAAAGTGCTCAACGTATCATTGAAAGGAAGACTTTGGTTTTGAGGAAAGCATCCTAAACTTAGCTCTGATGAAAGAAATGACTGCTGTGTTTCTGAAGGTGTATGCATTATCTCAAAAGTACATATATCTTTTAGTGTATGTATATTAATTATACTATGTTACAGTACATGAGTACTGAGTTTCCTTTTGACATGGGAGGAAAGGAAAGGAATAGTGTCAATAGTTCCATATTACATATCGGCAATTTAGTGGAAATGTTGCAATCTCCAGAAAATGTCACCTAAACATCCAGGAAGAAACTGCAGTAAAATAAGTACGATATATCTTGATGGATATACTGTATCTGGGAGGGTTCTCATTACTAGTGTTTGAGCACTATGCAGGAAACCTGTTGTCTGAACTTTCATGCTTAAAGAATGAGGATGATTCATGCCACCAACCTGTAGAAAAAAGGAACTTTGAAAATTAATTCACTAAAAAAAAAAAGGTCTTTTCTCTCTGACAATGAGAATACAAGTAGTTAATATTCTCTGCTTTCATCACCTTCCTGTAAGGCTTCCAGCCCTGGGAATTACTTCCATGGTGGTTTTTTCTTTGTTTTTTTTGTTTGTTTATTTTTAATTTTGGTTTTTAATAATTTCCAAGAGCTCTGCCCTCAGAAACTAATAAGTACATTCTCTTGGGTAATTAGTTATTTACTATTTTTTCAAATGTATGGTTTTGAATTACTTCTGGGCAAAAATCAAAAGGTTTTGAAAGTGCAAGCTACTCTTATGAATACATTATTGGCTCAATACATTCAACGTCATCTCATCATGGTTTGGTTTTTCTTTTTTTTTCAGTTTTAGTTTCAGGAGATCAGGGCATATTTTGTTTTGTACAAGGTTTTATTTTGGAGGGAAGTCAAGATTCTGCATATACCCATACACAAGGGACTCTTAAATATCGCTGACTACAGGGAAATTTAATATTGAGACCAAATCATCAGACTGGTTTTGCAACTGATCTTCAAAATAATAGGCAAAAAATTTTAATGAATATGGATCATCATGCACTTTGCTTCATAGCCTTAGAAGGGTAGTTTTCCGAGTCAATCTTGAAACCGACATTTAGTCTCATGAGACGGTCTCGGACTTGCTCTGCCCTTACAGTGGGGGGGGATTTACCACCCCATGTTCCCCATGTAGAGGTTTAGGGATGCAGGGCTCAGGGACGTGAGAAGTACTGGAATCCTGGCCATCAGTGAAGGCCAAGGCAAAGAACTCATTCAGTACCTCAGCCTTCTCTTCCTCTGTTGAAGCCAGTTCTCCTTTCACACTTACCAAAGGAGGTATGCTTGCTTTGGCCTTTCTCCTCCGGCCAATGTACCCATGGAATGTCTTCCTGTTGTTTTTCATGTCCCTCCTCTTAACACTTCTTGCTTGAAGTGAGGAATGGTTGAATCACAAAAAGGAAATGTGATGTCTGTTAGTGCATCTCATTCTAGTATTTAAAGTGTTTAAGGATTTTATTAGTAAGTATTTTGACAAACTGTAACAAATCAGTTACATTCAGAATTTGAAGAACTACTCATTAATAAAATTTAACTAGCTATTTTTCAAAAATGCCTCAGTGAAAGAAGTATCCCACTCATTTTCTGTTCTTGGGTTGTATTTGAACATGCCATGATACCTACTGCTGTCCATGGTTTCAGTTTTTTTGTACTTCAAGAACATGTTTTAAATCCCTATGTTAGAATAAATTCTGTTAAATTTAATTTGAAGATTGAAATTGTTAAATCTGAATAAATTCCCTTTATTGTCCTGTCATTCTCCAGTTATATGGCAGTTCATGATGTGATGGGTGAGTGCTTCTCTCGGGAGTGGTGTCCTTGGTGTTCTCTGATTTTCTTCTGTAACGTTGCTGCAGCTGTATCTGAAGATATAGTTAATGTTGTAAAAGAACCACATCTTCAAAGATTCAGCTGAATGCCTCAGATTCCACAGCAGCTGATAAAATCAAAGGACGTATCATTTGCTGTTGAGCTCTTCTTCTGACAATACAATAAATCATTCAACAGTACTACAGTCAATAACATTTCAGATGAATCAGAAATTTTAAACTACTTAGAAATATTTCCATTATAAATAGACAAATCTTTACTAATTCTTTGTTTAAAAGAAGGTATGTATATGCCCAAAGAAATATCTTTCAAATGTAGCATCATATAGTTAGCTGACATACCCTGAGGAGAAAGTGAGAAAATAAATAGTAAAACTAAAATTAGTGTTTTGTGCTTGATTTTCATATTCAGAGCATGAAAGTTCATCTGAAAGGATTCTGGGTTAAGGAAAAAAAAATCAGTACAGCAAATTAAAGGAATATTCTAGTTTACTAATTTTGCTCAATCAGAATAGATCCCATAAAACCTTGATTCTGTGATCACAGAAATCACAGGAAAGCATTTATCTCCTCTCTCCTGTGTCATACTCTGGCAGCCTTCCTGTAAGAGAGGAATGTATGGCATTTTTTCAGAAAAATGTTAGTTTCCACATGCAAGGATTCTAATGCATTTTGGTGTTTTCAAAGAACAGTTGCTATCTCTGTAATTTGTGATGATTTTTGCCCCTATGACAGAATGGGAATTGCTTTCTTCTACATTTTTATATCTTTCAATGGATTTTAAATGCAAAGGGATTTACTCTCCCCCTTGGCTTTAAATGTTTCTAAGTTTCAATTAAATTTCACAAAACAAAATTTTTTGTATCGTATTAAAAAAATCTAAATGTCTAGAAACAGCAAGTCCTATAGATATGTGGACACAGCTTTTAATTTCTGTGCTCTTTGATCTTTCTCAAACTTAGTTTTGGAGGCCTCAGTGACTTGGGAAAAACATTTTCTTCTAGGTTTGAAACCAATGTAGATTAACAGTGACTGAACCTCCTTTAAATCAAACAGCTATTCGGTGACCTGTATGAAATGGATTGGTGGTGTCAAAGCGTCTTCATCCTGAAGAAGCTGTTGTCAGTGTTGTCACTAATTGGTAGCCTTGGTCACATTCTCAGCAGAAACCAAGTACTGAATAGATAGAGATGTGCTATGGCAGTTTGCCTATGAATCTCTATGTCCAGAAGCAGCAGAATAGTGACAGTTGTATGGAACAACCTAAAGTTCTTATAATCCTATTTGGTTTTACTAAGGGTATTAAGTAAGTCAAAAGTAGCAGAGATAACATTAAAAAATGTGACTGTGAAGCTGTTTTGTGGATTTTTTTTAACTGTGGTGGCTACAGTGGACTGAGCTTTGGGTTGAGTTTTAGTTAAGCTCTTTGCATCCCTGAAATACAGAGGGATGCAGAGACAGAAAAAAAATGATGTAACTTAGTGAGAAAAAGTCCTTCTTTTGGATAATACAAACAGCTGTTTCTTTACCATATGTTTTCAGATCTTGGTTCCAAAAGCCTTATTATGAATGGAAGAGATGTATATATTGTAAACATACTTCAGTGAATTTCTTGATGTGCTTTTTTTTACTATTTCTACGTAAACAGAAGAATGGAAGTGAGTTAAATGTGAGGAATACACGATAGATCAAACATGGAATTGACACAATTTGAGTGAAATACAACCTGATTGAATTGCACTTGAATGCAACACTGGCATTTAAATGGAGGAAGACAAGTGTATGAATCCTTCTTTGCTTTCTGGCTCAAAGCTTGCTTTCTGAGGTATTTCTTGTGATAAGACTCTAGGAGATGAGAGATGGGTGTTGTTGTGTGGCAATCAACATCACTGTGTGGACAATTGTGCATTTGAAAGCATTTCTTTGGAGCAGTTTACCTTCGGAAGATAGTGCTCAGGACTGTTTACTGGCAGAAGATCTAGCCTGTGATCAAATAACTCCTGTTTGCTATGAGAGACTGGGGGTTGATGCCATTGTATCCTGTGAAGGCAAGATACAAGTTGACGCCTCCCTGCTCCCTCTTATCTGCTGGCAAGGCCAGGAAGATAGGAACAAAGAAGTTTCCTGCTGAGATCCCAGAGCCAGAAGCTGCCACTCCAAGGGCAGAGGCAGGGGAAGTTGCTTTTTTTTATTTTTTTTATTCTAGGTAAGACCAAAATGTGTCATTAGTTTCCTGGGAAAGCCTGAAATACATCAATGCCTTCCCGAAACCACTGGTGACAGTCATGACAGCATCACACTCAGCTCCATCCATTACACTGTCAAAGACTGTAAAAAAACTGTGTCATCAAATCTGTGGTCCTGTTTGGTAAACAGGTGTGGAAGGGAAAATGAAGCCAACACACTCATGAGTGCATGGTAAAAAGGGCAGGGCAGACTCTTTTTTTTTTTTTGTGCTTTATTTCTTGTATACCTAGTCTTCAAGTAAGCATGTTTTCAGACCTCAAGACATATTTAGCACCTCTCATACTGAAATGATACGGATCTTTGTCATATATCTGTGTACAGATTTCCACATGCATCATAACTGTTCCTAAATATGCTATTGAATACTGAGAAGTTTGCACTCCCTTGAAGCAAACTGTATCATATTACCATGGAAATTGCCACCTAAGATTACAGCAGGTTCTTGATTCAGTATCTTTGTTTATAAATTAAATCATCATACTAAAAGTTATGAAGGGAGAGCTTCCAGTAGAGAAATATATTCTCTGAGAAAACAAATATCCAAGTAACATGCCTATCAATTTCATTTACATAATCAAACAAGGTTACTCAGAGGCATCCTCTAAACATATTCAAGTAAGTGAGATTACTTTAGTAAAAACTTAGAAGAAATTATAAGAATCATAAAATCACTCATACCTGTATATATGTGTGTGTGTGTGTGTGTGTATGTATGTGTATAAAAAAAAGTAGTTGTTGGGTTGTTTTTTTAATTTCTCAAGTGAAAGGGAAAATTAAAGCTTCCAGATTTCTCTGTGTAGAGAAAACAAGATTTTTTTGCTAGTTGCCATTAAGTGGAATCCTCAAAGGAGTCTCCACCTGAAAACAAAAAGGCTGCTCCTAGCTCTTTGTAAAGACAAGCTTATTTTGCAAAAGGACAAGCTTTCTCATACCTCACTTGTTAATGAGAAGCCTTGAACAGTACATTTTGTAGTTATTAACAAATAGCTTTCTCAGATCTCTGGTGGCTTTTAATAAGATGACTGCTTCTTTTGAAACATGATTGAGTTTCCCAAGGATTGCTTTGCAGTAGTCTTCTGGTTTTGGCAACCATTAATATTTGCTAACCTGAGAAGAAATCAGGAAAGTACTCTTTCTCAGAAATTTGTTTTTAAAATATGAAAAGTCTACTCTGATTTTTTTTTTCCTGTGCTTTCAAGAGTTCAAATAATTTCCAGCTGAAGCGTCAGCTCTTTCTAACTTTTAGAATTGCCAAACTGTAGAATAAATTAGGTTGGAAGAGACCTCTAGAGATCAACCAGACCAATTTCCTGCTTGAAACAGCCTTAATCATAGTGGATTGCCCAGTAACTTGTTGGGTTTGGGATACACCAGTGATACACCAGTGATGGTGCATCATTCCAATTTACAGGAGGGAGAGGAGGTTCTTTTATTATCTGTATACCCGGCGTGAGATTAAGAAGCAACAGTTCAAATGTTGGTCCGACCAGTTTATTACAGATCTTAATTAGGGAGATGGGGAAGGGGAGGACAGACACTACTATGAATTAGAGTAATGGGGAAGGGAAGAAGGGCAATAGAAAAGAGAGGAAAGAAGAAGCAAGGAGTGTTTATAGGAAGCAAGGAGGTAGTCACCACCATGGATCCAGCGTGGTTTGTAGTTCAGTCATTGATCTTCAGTGGGTCATCGGGCATTGTTATTCTGTTAACGATGGTGACCATGGCAATGAAGGCCCCTTTTCAATGGTTCCAAAGTGGTCGAGCCAGCTGTATTTGGAGTTACAGCTCAAATTCAAAGTGGTTGAGTTAGCTCTCCTTGGAGTGGCAGCTTCTGGCTCTGGGATCTCAGCAGAAACTCCTTTGCTCCCATCTTCCAGGCCTTGCCAGCAGACCAGAGGGTGTAGGGATCCCCACCTGCATGTTTTTCACAGGACACGATGGTATCATTCCCCAGTTTTCCCATACTGAGCTGGAGCTGTTTAGTCACAGGCCAGGTCTTCTGACAGTGTAAACACTCCTGAGCACTCTCTTCCAGAGGCAAGCAGTTCTGGCAGTAGGTGCTTTCAAATGTCCACAAAGTGATGTCAATTGTCACACGGTAGCACACATCACTTGCCTCCTCAATAAATCAATCAGAGTCTTATCACAAGAAATACCTCAAAAAGCAATCTTTGAGCCAGAAAACAAAGGATTCTCACAGTTGGCGATCCTGAAGACCTCTCTAGACCTGTGTTCCAGTGGCTAAATTGCCTTCATTGTGAGAAAAGCTTTGTATTTGCATAACCAGAATATTCCTTCTTTCAGCTTGTGTTTCTTGCCTCTTATCCAGTCTCTCTGGACTTCCAAGGAGCCTGGCTCTCTTTCCTTTACAATAACCCATTAAGAAGTTACATAGAACTGTCAGGACCTTGAAGGCAATTAGGCCTTTGTTGCACAAAGACCTTACCTAGGATGCCCCCTCATATCCTGACTTAAAGTAATCAGGAAATTTTGCACATCCAATTCTGTTTACTTTCCAAACGTGACTGAGAGCAAATTTACAGTAAGTTCCCCCAGCCCATTTGGTCCTGTAGATGTATGTCCATCTTCCTCCTTGGTGTTTCTTTAGTATAGGTTCAAGTTCAGTCCCCTAGACAATCAGATCCATGACAATCAGATCCATGTGCTTTCTTTAGAGATGTCTGAGGGCACATTGCACCGCAAAAAATAGGAGCAACAAAAACATTGAAAACTTCAGCCTTTTTCATCTCCTTTGTCATCAGACCTCCCATCCCTCTGAGAGGGTTCATTTTATTTTGGTCTTCCTTTCTCTGTCAAAGAACTCGTTGTAGCATTATTTCTCTTTCTTTCTCATCTCTCCTAACTTCAACTCTCCTTGAGCTTTAGCTTTCCTGCACATTCAGGCAGTGTCACAGACTTCCTTCCTGCTTCCACATTTTACATAATTATTTTTTTGACCTGAGCTCCGTCAACAGTTTCTGGTTCATCCAAGCTAGGTTCTACTATATCTGCCTGACTGTCTGCACATCAGTATGCACTGGTTTTGTTCTTTGCAGAGCTTATCTTTGAAATCAGCTAATTCTCCTAGGATCTTTTGCTTTCATGCAACAAATTTCAATGTAAAAATACCCATTTGATTTTATTGATGATCAATTGTGAGATTTTGTATTCAAAACAGTTTTGTGAATAAAGTTATACATATACAGTGCTTCTGTGTTGCTAATCTACAAAGCTTACTGGTGTTTATAGAGATGAAAATAATTCATGATGTTGTTAGTTCCATATTCAAAAGTATTGGTCTCATGTAGATGGAGTTGATGTTGTCTAACACTCAAGTTGAAAACGATCCTTCCACTGATTCTAAAAGCTTGTAATCAATGAACCTTGGGCAGAGAGCAGTGATTTTCTTTTGCAGGAATATTCAAGTTTAGAATAGCCTTGCTTTGGTTTACTTGTTTGGGTATTTCAGTTTATTTGTTTCTGTGTTGTGAGGAAAACAAAGACCTGATTATTTTGCAAAAAAAAATTCTTGTTTATGTAACAGAGCATATTCTACATGGGAACAGTCTACTGACCAAACCCCCAGGAGCAGTTTCTGTTTTTGGTAAGAAAGTGCTGATTTTCTTCACAGAGGTGGTTTGTATCTATGAAAAAACAGTGTAAATAATGCACCAATGTTTTAGTTGCAGCTGTACAGTTCTTACACAGTGTCAAAGCCTTTGCTGTTTCTCATAATGCCCCATAATCAGTGAGGCTACACTGAAAATTCTGGGGAAGACACAGCCAGAATAGCTGACCCACACCCAAAGGGATGTTTCATACCCTAGAACATCATGCACAGCAATAAAAGCTTGTTTAAATACAAGAAAACTCGGCTCTACTTCTTACCAATACAAGCATACTGTATTTTGTTTGTGCTGAGCTCTGGCTGGCATTTAAGGGTTATGTAATGTGATATAATTTAACAAAGCTCTAAGAAAAGGAAAAGAAGGGGAAAGTCTGCATTTCTTGTTTCTTATCATTTTTGTTATTTTACTGTTAAATGCAAGTATTATTGAAATGAATATGATAAGAGATACATACAAGAGACTGAAATACATTTATACACTGATAAAAGTCAAGAATTTTCTTTCCTGTTAGCAGCTACATTTTAATCATATAACACTCCGAAAATGTAAAATGAATTTTTTTGAAAGATAACTGTGGAGCAATACAAGGGGAATTGAATGAAGAGCTTTCTGTTGGAAACTGACTGAGAAAAAACTTTCAAAAAAGTTGTTCTAAAAAAATGAAACACCTTATTTTACAGGCAGAACTGTTGTCCAATACACAAGGATTTGGGTCTCTGAGAGCTATTAGAATGCAAAAAAAAAACAAATAGATCATCTGCCTTTTTGTGGTTTCATCTCTTTATGTCAGAGGTGAAGCTCAAGATGAGGTACTCTAATGAATGAAGGCCCAAAAGAAGTTTCTGAGTGACCAATGCCACTGAAATCTTAAGCCACTGGCCATCAAGCCTACTACTCAGATCCAGAGTCCTCAGCAATCTTAACCTACGCAGTCAAATGTTTTAGCCCATATGACAAGCATGGGATGCAACTTCTTCAGTAGCAACAAACTTACTGCAACGTTGCAGCCTTCCTCAATGTGTGTGATCTGAGCAACTCTACTGAATATACAAAGGAGTCCAGCCAAACCTGTTCACTTTGTTCAAGTTACAGTTGTTATCAGAGTTGCATGATTTATATGTCAAAGACAACAGAGATTCTAAACCAGCACCACTTAAAATTGTTACAAAAACCTAGGAGTTTCATGCGTTCACGCAGAGCATATGATAATCAGAAGAGCAAAGGTCATGATTGCTAAAATAAAATCTTCACTTGAGTGAATAATTGAAAGAATAGTTTCGCGCACTTGCTTTCAGTTTTATGTGTTTTTCTATTTAAAAATATCTGAGCTGTCTAACATAGAGGACAGATTGCACTTCTCCAAACAGATACAAATTTCCTGAAAGGAGTTGAGACAACCACAAAGAGGTCTATGTTCTCGGTACAGTAATGGATGCCACAACAAAAGATGCCATCATCAGCTTTAAATATAAACTATCAATCTCTAAATAACAGTACAGTAACAAACACAAATCAGCAGTCAGGATGAGTTGGCTCCCACCAGCAGGTAAGTCCCCACTCAATTGCTTGATTGCTGACCCATCCAAAAGGGTGGCAGATCTTGCTGCTCAACAAAAGCTAAAACTCTCTGGTATTTCCACCCTGTTTTGGTCTCAAATCCAAAGCACAGCACCATACATATTGATATGAAGAAAATCAACTTCACCCCAGCTAGGTCCAGTACAGCACTACAATTACCTGGATAGTTCCAGTAGCTCGATTATCTGGGTTAAAACAACAGCAAATTCCATATTTCACCAGTCCTGTACTAAAAAGCTCATAGGGGCTTAAAAACTTGCACAGGCATAGTTATCAGGCAGACCAACAGGCTCAGAACACTGCAGATTCCCTGATGAGACTCCTCTGGAGAACTGTTCCCTCAGCAGGGAAGAGGTCTGTAATGCCACTACTGAGATTTCGGGATAAGATATGCAGATGACAACAGCGGAGAGCCGCTCTTGAGAAAAGTAACACAGCGGAGAGCTTATGTTGTAGCTGGAGCAGGTTGTGAAGTGTTCAGGTACCCAAGGAAATCTGTAAAAAAATGCCCATTTGGAAACTAAGATTCAAGAAAATAATTTCTGCATCAAGGAGAATGTGGCCAGAGAAGAAACCTTTCTC
Organism: Tetrao urogallus; assembly: GCF_951394365.1. Lineage (NCBI taxonomy): Eukaryota > Metazoa > Chordata > Aves > Galliformes > Phasianidae > Tetrao > Tetrao urogallus. Next base: position 51,855,816 of record NC_136815.1, on the reverse strand, counting down.
AGTACTTCTTCATCTTGATCTGTGTCATTCAAAAGTACTGAACATCTTCTGCTTAAAAAATACTTTCTATTATTAATTAAAGTTATTTTATAATGTTGCTCACATACAGCTGTGAGGATAAGAAACCTTTTCATAATTTCTCATCTTTCACTTTGAAAGTACGTAGAGGCAGATCCACCACAGGGACCTTCAGACACTACCCCACTGTTCAGGTCCTGGCTTGGTTGCACAGTGTGACCCTTTGAAGTACTGAAGTGATTTGCAAGATTCAGAGTTGCTTTTCTGACCTCTACAGCTGGCACTATACCATTGCAGATGGTTGAGGGTTCCTGCAAAGCATGAGCTTCACTACTGCAAACAGTTCTAAGTCAGCTACTTCACCCTTTGCCATTAGATGGTATTTCAAGAAATCAAAATTTTCAATATTTGATCTCCAAAACAGCAACGTTAAGGCTACCATTAGCTGTTTATTTTCTCATTTGGAAGATCTCATTACTTCACAGAGTAGGTTGAAACTAGAAAGTGTTTGCTACTGTTTAAATAACAATTACTAAAATTACAAATTTCTCCAAATAAAGAGGAAAAAAAAAAAAAGATGTTTAATTCCTAACATCACTTACATTTGATATGGTACAAAATGTGCAGTCTCATGAATCTGCCAACCTCAAAAAGCAGAAAAAACATACACATGCATGTACGTCTGGGATGATGTCTGAATCTTGTGACTCATTGAAAATGATGAAATAAATACAGTGTAATCTTCTGTGCTTATTCAAACTAATATATTCATGTTCCTCTGGTTTCAAAGGTACATTTTCAGAACAGAGAGAAACATTCCCTTTGAAGGTAAAGATTTTAAACTAAGAAGGAATATAAATTCGAAAATACTTTGAATCAATATTATTGGTTAAAGACGTCTCTTTGAGACCACCTCTGAAAAACACAACACTGTACAGTGAAGAGAAAAGAAACTTTGGAAAAAAATTCTGAAGGGGGGAACAGAAAGCATAGCCTCACCAAAAGAGAAGTCAAGGTCAGCTGGCAGAATTGCTTCACGTCTTGCATAGAAAATGGTTTAAGATATTTCTTCACATCCTTAATAAACAAAACACTTCACAGCATAAACAGCTGAGAGCCATTTTGTACCGTATCAAATGGAAGTGATGTTAGCGTGAACAGCAGAGGCCAAACCATGAGCTTGTTTTAATTCCTTCTTTATGTGAAAGGTGAAAAATACACTTACTTTGGTGTCTCCAAAGTGAAGCAGAAGACTCCATGAAGAAATCTTAGAAAGAAGTCTATGAACAGTTGAGCACACTTCCACAATTAGGAAAATGGCAAGCCTTTTCATATGGTATTGTAACAAAGACAGCTACACTGACAAATGGTGCTATCAGCTGATGATAAATACATTGCACAGAGACAAAGATAGACTTTGTTGGGAACTTTCAACACAACCAGAAGATCCTCCTAACGTGATGGCATAGAAATAAAGTCATATTCACCCTTTAAAGCAGCTAAACCATCAATTTCAGTAAGATTTCTTGCCTGATATTCAGAATGAAGGTCCCCCATGATAACCCTTTTGGTCATTTGACAGACCCCAGAAAAGCTTTACAAGCTGGAAAAGGTATTTATTTGCACTTCCATTCCTGCCTTACAGTGAAGCTATGAAACATTAATCAGGATTTTGCCATATGAAGTATGTAACAGCCCTCATATGTTTGTCCTTGAGGATATTAATTGCTTAATTTGTGCTTTCACTTCTATTTGCCTTTCAGTTATGGAAGAGAAAATTTATACTCATGGCCAAGTGCAAACAAAAGAGCAATACTTAGATGCCCAAAGCCTTGCTGCATAGCTACTTCATAATCTCTCTGTAACTATTTCACATGAAAAGCAGTGTAAAGAGAAAGGAGGTATGGATATAGTAAAAAGGGCTGAAGAAAGTAGACTACAGACTGTAGTTCACCATTCAAAAAAAATAAAAATAGAAATAAAACCTGAATAGAATGTCAAGATATATCCCAAACCTGTAGTTGAATATGCTTTACATTATTATCTAAAATAGAGATCTTCTGGTGCTGCAGAGTTGATCAGATACATCACAAAGACATTTATTTTTTTAACAAGTTAGAGACAATGTACACGTATATTACTTTTCCATTATTTGAACCACTGTGAAGGTATATTGTGTAACAAATTGTCCAAGTCCTCCTGCTAAAATTCATGGATGTTAACTATGCATCTAAGTGTCTACAGGGATGAGAATTTAAATCTCATCTGAGCACTAGTTCAAGCTCATCAGAAATGAACATTAGTTTCAAAGCATAAAGATCAGCACTATGGGTTTTGAGTGCTTACCAGATAAAAGTTTTCTCTTTAAGTATGAGCAACTCTCAATTTGAAGATAGTTATGTTCATCAGCACCTGAACTTGATAACTGTAATTATTCTTGACTCTCATTTTCTCTCATTCATCTAAAAACAAGTTCAATGAATGTGTTGCACTGTAGCTCTCCTTGGGGATTTCACTGGCTGCTGCAGTGGGAGTTTGGAAATCAGGCTGTGCATGAAAGGGTGCATATAGTAGCAATACACTTTGTCATTCACAAAATAAAGACAATTTTATTATTTTCTACATATAAGTTGCTGCATTACATTCATTCCAAGGTCAAGAGAAAAGCTGCCAAAAATATTCTACATTGAATCATCAATTCATATGCACTTTAGACTCATTTAAGCCACGTAGGATCTTATTCTTGCTTGTGAAATTACTGTTTTCAAAAAAAGAAAAAAGAAAAAAAGTGTGCAAATAGCTATTGCCCAAGGTTTTGGAGAAGCCAAGCATGCTACATTGTGGAAAAATTTATTGTTGACATGCCAGCTACTATTACATTTATTCAGTTCATTGTCCTCCAGCCATCCTACCAGTGCCATATTTTATATAAGGTACACTACTAAATCCAGTTTATTTTCTCTCATAAACCATCATCCATTCCAACCCGTATCACATAGCTATAGAGTAGGTTGCAGTTTATGCAGCAGAAGATCATCAGGCCAATTAAATTTTTATTGAAAAAAAACTGTCAACAAAGGTCATACTGTTCTAACACATTATGAACAAGATATAACATCCTTGCTGTTGTGAATACAGTGAATACAGTAATTACAAGTAATTTTTTTTCTCACTTTATAAAACCCATGATTGCTAAAAATTTTTGTTTTCAATCCACACAAAAATATTGGCATTAGGAAAGCTGTAGAGGATGAGGAAGTTTGATGAAATCTGGAAGGGGGTCTTCGCTTACCAAAAGAACGACTTTCTAATTGTTTGTTGCAGCCATCCTATCATCCTGTAGGACCTTTGCTGCTTTGTAATAATATGGAAAAGGAAAAGAATTGAAGCAAGTGACCACCAACATTCACATCTTCATCATGCTTAGTGAGTATTCTAGTTGACAGGAAATTGTCTAATTATTCATGGCAGATGGGTGTGTGCCTGATACCTGGTTTATTTTATCCCTTTCTTACTTATTATGTTATATCCTTTTCATATTATTATTAAGTGTTCATTGTAATTGCACTGGTTCCTATGTTTTTATTAAAAAAGACTTGTCAAAGAAAGGGTTCAAATTAAAGAAATGTTTCAAAGGAAAAACTGAAACAAGTAATATTACTTTAATCACTAGAATATTCAGAAATTTAATTGTTTCCTGAAGGCAATTTAGAAACAAAGGGTGCATATTTCTAAATGCACTCCAATTCACTCTTACGCTGACTATGAAAATGAGGTTGTTTTTAAACTGTTTCCGTACCTGAGAATATACACTGAAACTCTGAGAGGAAGAAAAATTATTTTTAGTCCTCATGGGTAATTATCAGGAAAAATAAGCAAGCAAATAAGCTCACAAATCTCCAAAGAGTCCATAAGTACAGATAAAAAAGAAGGAAAAAGAAGCAGACTGGGAACAAACTGAAAAGCTCTGTCTCCTTTCAGATACTCCCTGGAAAGAATATGGTCCATATTTGAGTCTTGAAGACATTTTTTTTCTTAATTACTCAATATTCATATGCAAAACTGGGACATGAAAGCAGCACAAGTCAGATAAGCCAGGAATTAGACTTCGGATAGGTTGGATAGACAGTGGGACGAAGATAAACACTGGGACACTGAAAGAGAAAGAAGAACTTCACAGGCCAACTAACAGTATTTTCTGGTAATGTCTGTGTGTAAATAATTCAGTGGTGGAGGCAATAAGGCCATTGGTTTTTGGAATACAGTAGAGAAGTCTACACTTGTCACAAATATGAACTATGTTGGCAGGTGTGAGAAAATCATCTAATCATAAGAATTCTAACTACAGTTTGTAAGAGTTTGGGGAGATAGAGAGGACTATGGATGAGTTATTAAGAACGTAAAGATGAAATGACATTTTTATAGCATCAGTTAAAACAAAAGAGAAATGTAAGATGGTATACAATTCATACAATTCTTTTTTCTAAAGAATAAGAAGTTATTTCTATATTCAACAATTTCATTAGTAGCAGAAAATAAAAATAAAAAAAGAGTAAACATTGATATTGATACAGTTGCAATTAGTTTTTGGTGATCAGAATATTTATCAGTTAACCAATCCATTACCCTAATATTTTTCCTTTTACCATTTTCAAATCAGTGTGAAAAAAGAAATGTGAAGTGACTTGTCATTAGTGACAGATCCTGTGTACTGCATTTATGTAATGAGGGAAAAGTTTATTTCACTTCTGTTTTGACCAGAACTGCACAAAACAAAAGATCATTTGGAATATATTTCTGCAGCATGTCTAATCTTCTTCAAAAAGCTGTTTGTTTTTTTTTTCCTCTAGACAGTCTACATGAAAAAAATCTTTTTTTCTTCACATAAGTCCTTGATATTTTAACTTAAGACTTTCCAATCTTTGGAAGAAGAAATATTTTCTACTTTCTGTTTACAGCTTTGGATTTTCTAGCTTCCAAATCCCTCTCTTATGGAGCTGGAAGTGACTCTTTTTCAAGCTTTTCTGCAAAAGTAAAGAAATTGAAAAGTTGATTTGATTTACTTTAGAAATATCCGACAAAGAGATTCACAACCTTTTAGGAAAGAGTCTTTACCAAAAACAAACAAACAAAAAAAGATTTATAACAATATAATTTTTATACCAATGAAGGCTGTCACAGAAATGTTCTGCAGAGGACAAAATAACTGAACTCGTTATCTCTAACCCTGTCAATCTCATTTGTTGTTGCTATTCCCTGTGGCAGTATTGCCAGAGAAATTTGCTACGAGAACTGCATACAATTAAATTAGCATCAGAATAGAAAAATGAGAAAGTGACCTATTCAGATCTCACGTTTTTAAGGCAGTATGCTTGCATGAATTGACATCTTCAGATGTAAAGCATCTTTGGAGCTGGACTTAGCTATGCATCACTTGCTACTTCTTTGACATAATGAGGATACGCTTGAGTCATGAAGGGAGCTCAGTGTGTTTGATTCTGGTCTGTCTGCAGCAGACCTTCTGTTAATGTGATCCTAATGCTAGCACATAAGATCACATCCTCACAAACTCATACTGAAGCAGCTCATAGGATCATTGTCAATAAGCTGTGTTTCAGAGTTCCCTGAGATTGTTTTCATTGGTTTAAATTTACGTCATGTACTTTATGGAGCAAGTTTAATGACGCTGAGAAATTGGTAAAGAAACTCTTACTAGGACTTTTAGGATTGCTATCATAGTATTATAAAACAGAATAAAACTCAGTAATATCTGCAGTTATTTTGATTATCGTGAAATTTGGTCTTCTGACAATGTGATCACAATGATTACTTTTATAAGGATAAAAAAGCAGTATTAGGTCTCTCAGAAAGCTTTTACTGAGTTTTGTTGACTTCACTGCTCTCAGAAATATACTTCAGTAATACCTAAAACACCTTTCCTTCTTCTCCCTAGATACAAACATTTCCTTTATTTTCTGCTAGCCCTCACCTGCTGAAGTTCAAAATTTTGAGCAAATAGCTGTTTTGGACATGTTCCTTTGAGAGGAACTTCCATAGTGAATTACATTTATTTTAAAGATGCCAACCTCATAATGCTGTTACTTATCCTTTGGGAACTACTTTCAGTCTCATTGACCTCATTTTCTAGCGTTTTCCAATTGCAAAGTTCAATAGTTCAACTAGAGACTGACGACCTGTGAGGGCAATGCTGTTCATCACAGAGTCCAGTGCTACAAATAATTTTCAAGGATGCTGCTGTGGAAGGAGATAGACCTGACAAGATGTGTCCCATAATGTTCTTCCATTGAGCTAATGTCACATTCTCACATATGAAGCAGGGGTAGGCTTGCTGCAAACCACCTTTTCATGTCTAGGTACAGAGACTTAAATGGTTTAATGCTGGTGATGATGCATTTCAGAAACCTCAGAGATGAATGAAAGTCTGATGGGGGGGGGAGTTTCGTGCTAAATATGGATGGAAACATGAGAAATGAAGTTTGTTCCTTCAAGCCAACTCAATCAAAAAGCTTTGAGTTTTCTTGTCATGAACTGGACTTAGTAACTGAATTGCCCCTCAGGTTTATTTTAATCAGACAAGAAAACAAGCAGCAAAACAATTTACTATGACTTATTGGTCTACAGTTGAATGAGGGTGCCACTACTGCTGGCCTCCAGCAGCAGCATGACCCATCATCCCTTCCCTGTAGCTCTGGGTTCTCTAAATAGCTAAGAGATTTCCTGCCAGTTGCCATCTATAATCATTACACGCAATTAGGCCCAGAGCTACAGAAGGAGAGGGCGCACTCTGGCTCATACAGGAAAAAGGAGAAAAAGAACAAACAACACTAATATATTATTATGCAAGGTATAATATTCACCAGAGAGACATGGACAGTCTTTTCTGAAGATAAAATCTGCCAGTATTTTCGTGTCCAAAATTGCTGCTATTTTAAGACCTGCAAAATCCTTATTTTTTGCTACTGCTTCTGTTCACTCATATTACACCGGCCAAAAAATAAAGTCCAGTTGTAACAATGGATTTCATCTTCCTGAAAGCTACAGCAGGAAAGAGAGAAGGAAAAGGAATGTCTTTTCCTCTTCCTAACTGCTAAACTCTCCATTTGATGATTACCAGCTTCATAAATAATATTATTTCCCATAGGACCACACAAAACCACGTTATATAATCCATCAGATAACATAGGTAATGGGGGTACTAGTCAACACCCCCTGAACATGAGCCAATGCTGTGCCCAGGTGATCAAGAAGGCCAATGGCATCCTGATTTATATCAGAAATAGACTTGCCAACAGGAGCAGGGAGATAACCATCTCTCTGTACTCAGCACTGGTAGAGCCATTCCTTGAGTTCTGTGTTCAGTTTTGGGCTTCTCACTACAAGAAAGACATTGAGGCACGTGAGCAAGTCCAGAGAAGGATAACAAAGCTGTGTTGGATCTGGAGCATAAGTCTTATGGGGAGCCACTGGCTTGGAGTGTTTAGTCTGGATGAGAGAAGGCTCAGAGGAGACTTTATTGCTCTCTACAATAGCCTGAAGGGAGGTCACAGTGAAGTGGTAGTTGTGATCTTTTCCCAGGTAACAGCAATAGGACGAAAGGGAATGGCCTCAAGTTGCGCCAAGGGAGGTTCAAGCTGGATATTAGGAAAAAAGTCTTCTCAGAAAGAGTGGTGAGGCACTGGAACAAGCTGCGAAGGAAAATGGTAGAATCATTGTCCCTGGTGATTTTCAAGAAACATTTAGAAGTGGCACTGAGGGACATGGTTTAGTGGACATGGTGATGATAGGCTGACAATTGGACTAGATAGTATGATAATATGATAATACGATAATATGAAATCTTTTCCAGCCATAATGACTCTATGACTCTATGACTGCATGGCATCTGCCTTTGATAAGTAGTTACTTAGATGGGATCTTCCTACAAAATTAGAAATAGTTTAAGAATAAAAATTTTTTATCTCCTATCATTTTTTCTTATCACTGACCCACTTCATGCAGGTCTGTAGCAGTATTAATGATTACTGTCACTCTTTACAAGGCTTATTGTACCTGATATTATCAGAGATAGTATGATTGAACAAGGTAAGAAAAGACAGTCTCAGAAGATCTTTGCAGTTTCTGAGCTAAAAACAGTTCCATGAAGTTGTCTTTTCCAAATTAAACTTAAAGTGACATTTTCAAGTCAACTGATGTTCCTTGGAATATTCATGCTTCAATCAAGGGACCAAGTGCTATGAACAGTGAAGTACATTTAGTATGGAATAACTTCTTCATTGCTTTAGTGCATGATAGAGATGTCTGCAAAAGTTAGATTAGTTGAAGTGATCTCAGTCATGCTGTTAAGACAATTTTCTGATGCACTGGCAAAGGAGCATCTCATTTAAAGGATTTAATCTAATTAAAGACTTCTACTTTCTTGACTGAAATATGGGGTGAAAGGAGCAAAAATGAACTCCAAACAACTGCAACACAAACTAAAGTTCAAAAGGTTTTTTTCTGTACTCGGAAAATTTGTATTTTATGTCATATGTTTTTTCTTTCACTATTTCTTTTTCTTGATAACACTCTGATCTAGCCTCTGCACATAACATGTGTGCCCACAGACCCTATCTGTCCTTGTCTCCTATTCCTTTTCAATCCCACCTGCACATATCCCCAACTATGGATGCGCTATGAGATTATGTCTGATTTTACAGACTTATATAAGAGCTGCAGCCTACTTTTATCACAGCCTGTCAACCTCCACAGCCACCTGAGGTGCCTCAATGGCCTCATTGAGCATGGCCTCAAATTGCTGAGACAGGCATCTCAGCTCAGATGTTATCAAAATTAGCTAATTTCAACCTCACCATGCTTAAGCACATCTATATCATATATACACGTTGAGATCCCTTTTTAGACAGACCTGTATGTGAACCTTCCCTCTAACATCATGAAGGGTGTGTGAAGAATGCATGGTCTCCTGCAATTACTACACTTATAGCCCTCAGTAGCATCCTCAGAAAAGAAATTTCCTGCTCTTAATGATGGATATGACTGCCCTCATTAGACATTTTGACTGTAAGAATGCAAAATTTGTGATTTCTTCACTCTCCATTCTGTATTTCAAGACTAGGGTATAACTTTTGAAAGTTTAGGCCATGTTCTGCATTCTCACCTGCTTTTGGCACAAATTCTGGAAATATTCTGTCATGCTCTAAAGGTATTAGATACAGAGCAAAGTTCTATTAACAGTGACCATCACGATAGGATTTAAGCCTTGTCAAAATGACCCTAAAATTGATGCATTTGCAACTGCACTTCAGTTCATTGTACTTAAATTACTTTATAAATACTAATTAAAGCAAAAACTCTGCTGACATAGCAGCATATTCTGAGTTCTGGAAACATACCATAATATCATGCTGCTATGACTTTAATGCACTTTAAATGTAGTTTAAATTATATAAGTAATATAATGCAAATGAATATATATATACATGCATTAAAAATAATAACGTGCTATTCGTTGAATATCATTTTTGGATGCAGAGCTCCTGAGCAATATACCAGATGTTCAACTGTCCATCAGTTCCCCACAATGTCATCCCCTCAAATGCAATTTTGTGGAGTTATGTATGTTGTCTCACTCCAATTTATAGGAGGGAGAGGAGGTTCTTTTATTATCTATATACCCGGCGTGAGATTAAGAAGCAACGGTTCAAATGTTGGTCCAACCAGTTTATTACAAATCTTAATCAGGGAAATGGGGAAGGGGAGGACGGACACTATTATGAATTAGGGTAATGGGGAAGGGAAGGAGGGCGATAGAAAAGATAGAAAAGAAGAAGCAAGGGGTCTTTATAGGCAGCAAGAGGGACATAGTCACCACCATGGATCCAGTGTGGTTCATAGTTCAGTCTTTGATCTTCAGTAGCGGTGGGTCTAGGCAGAGTTGTCCTGTTGACAACGACGACGACGAAGGATGAAGGATGACGATGACCATGGTGATGATGGCCCCTTTTCAATAGTTTCAAAGTGGTTGAGTCAGCTGTCTTTGGAGTGACAGCTCAAATCCAAAGTGGTCGAGTCAGTACTCCTTTGAGTGGCAGCTTCTGGCTCTGGGATCTCAGCAGAAAACTCCTTTGTTCTTATCTTCCTGGCCTTGCCAGCAGATAGAGGAAGCAGGGAGGCACCAACTTGTATCTTGCCTTCGCAGGATACAATGGTATCATCCCCCAGCTTCCCATAGCAAACAAGAGTTATTTGGTCACAGGCTAGGTCTTCCGCCAGTAAACAGTCCTGAGCACTATCTTCCCAAGGCAAACAGCTCCAAAGATGTAAAATTGTCCACACAGCGATGTTGATTGCCACACAACACCCATCACTTGCCTCCTCAACAAAATACCTCAGGAAGCAAGCTTTGAGCCAAAAAAAAAAACAAAGAAGGATTCTCACATATGTTAAAGATAAGAAGCTCCTTTTTATACATAATGCAGGACATTGTAAGGGAATATTGTAAAGGCATCTGTTATTTGCTGGTAGATTCTGCTTAAATAGAAATCAGGAAAATATATCTTTGTATTGCAGTTCCAGTCATTTCTACAAATCCCTAATTTTAGCAGATGAAAAATTCATATGAAATGGAAAAAAATATGAATTCCCATTTAAATATCTATGTTGTTAATTATCAAGATAGCAATAGTTAAGAAAAATATATTGTATCCAAATCCTTTCCTGTTACGTAATTTGGATCCTGCTAATACTGTACGTGGTAGCAATCAAAATATAGTTATCCTCCTTACTCCTAGACAGTGTATAAAAATAAACTAAAAAGAAACTCACATAAAGAAATTCAAGAACTTTGAGATCCCTGTTCTCAAATACCTAAATTTGATAGTGAAGCTATGGTGGAGCGATTTAATGTCTTGGAAAGTACTCCTCAAGCTTAGTGCTTTTATGTCCCTTGAGAAGCTAATACTCCTAGAAGAGAAGAGGTTCTATGCAACTCATTTTTTGTGAACCTACACACCTGTTCTCATCAAAGTGCAAGCAAGCATTCACTGAGTCTTTGGTTTCCTTTGTCTTATTTGAGTACGTAAGGAGAAAAGATGGCTTGTGCTCATCTAATTGCCCTCTCTCATCCTACTACCAATTCTCCCCATGCAAAAATGAATCAGGGTTTCTGCTTGACTGGATAAGGAATTAGCTCCCTTGGGAGAAAGGTGAGCACTAGAATGTGCGGGTGGGAACTGAGGAGGAAGAAGACAGGGAAGTTGCTTTGCAGGGTCGGCTAGTAGCTAGACTGGCTCCATGTCTCAGCACACCACCATTTTGGAGACAGCAGTAGTCTTAGAAAGTCTGCTGGTGGCTGGTGCCATTATATTGTAGCAGCATGATAGGAACAAGTCATATACATAATCTGTAGTAATTACTTTAATGATAGATTGCCCAGAGAGGTAGTGGATGTCTCATCCTTGGGGACAGTCAAGGTCAGACTGGAGCAGACTCTGAGCAACCTAATCTAGCTGTAGATGTCCATGTTCATTGGAGGGTAGTTGGACAGGTCCCTTTCAACTCAAATAATTCTGATTCTATGAATATCATTTTAATTGTCCAGAGTTCTTAACTAAATAATTGAAAATATTAATTCCCTCTCTACGAATAAAAAAAGCTACTTTATCAAGAAATCTTGACTTCATGGATGTCATAGTAGATTCCTAAATGTTTTCTCACCTTTTATCTCTTTCTCTTCCTTATTCTGCAAACAAGTAACAGTTTTTTGTTTGTTTTATTTTTTTTTTTCATAAAGACAAAGCACCATCCAGACATGTTCTGCTGGAGACTGAAATGCCTTTGATGTCATATGACAGCTGACAGAAAAGTATTAAAGGAGATGGTTTATTTGCCAAATAGAAATTCTAGTTTTCTACAGGCAACTGCTTATGCAACACAGACATATTCCACTAAGACGCATTCAAAAGAAGGTCCCCCTGTTTTGATTTACTGAACTGTTTGGACTGCATGGAATAATAGATTCTATTGATTTTTTATATTTCATTATATTTTATTTTTAAGATGAGCATATCTTGTGAGTGCGTACTTCTCCCTGTTTTCCTCTCTTAAGCTGGTATCCTTCACAACTTTTCTTCTGCTGATCACTGTCTTTTGGAAGATCCGTAAATACTTTGACAACTACTGTTGCTGAGATCAGGTCATTATTTTTCATCTGGGGAATTGCCTCCCTTCCTCAGAGCAGTTCCTACACATATATTTATTTCACACATAAATTTGACAGGCATCAGCTAACCCAGCACAACCCAAATTTTATTCATTACCTAGATTCCCATTCAGTTGTTCTGCATTTACATTCACTTTACTGTGATATCCTTAAATATTTGAATAGTAAGCCAGTACTGTTCCTTAAAGTTCACCTTTTGACTCCTTCCCAATGGTTGCTAAATATCTTCTTATTAAGCTCCTCCTTGAAGACATGCATGCTGTTGTAAGAGTACAAGCATATGTGATTATTATATTAAATTATATTAAATTAATTATATTAATGAAGTATTAACTATGTAACTATATAACTATAATAGCTTGGGAATCAGAAACAATTTTGCCACTGCAGAACAAAGCTCTGCCTGAGTTACATTATAACACAAAGAAACATCATTGTACTCCAGTCTGATCTGGCAAGCTCATTTCAGAATAGCTGATTCAGCATCACTTCAATAAAACTTGTTTGTCTTCTGTGCCATAGTGTCACTTAAAACATGCCCCTGTAATGTCCTTGCACTGGGAGAAGCATATAGCATACTCATGACTGCTATAAAGGTTTTTAATATCTTAACCCCAATGCATATCTGATAAACTTTGCACTCCAAAGGAAATCCATCCATATTCAACAACCCTGCTTATAGAGTACAGCTAGAGATTTTTATGTGTTCACTGTTGTGCATTTTCCTGTACAGCAAATACTCTTTCAATATTTTTCCATGCATATAGGTGAAATTGCAACTCCAAACTGCATAGAGGCAGTTTGTTTCAAAGTGTCATAGCTGGAGAAATACCATGGAGTGGCCAAGGGAATTGTCTGAACTTTTCTGTGGAAGAAAAAAAAAAGTATTCCTCTTCTCCCATGTTATTTCCTGTGAGGTCGAGCCATTGACTTCTAACTCTGTGATTAAGGCTCATTTGATCAGAGGCTCATGTTGCCATGACAACATGGAGGGATCAAACTCAGCTCTGTAAAAGACAACCTAGCTGAGGCCAGCTGCCTACTGCACAACTTTCACAGTGCCTTCAGCAGTCCTTCACCACTGAGAGTGCATCCAGTCTTTGCCAGTACTCCCACACCTGCTGCAAGGGCAAATCAGTCCTCCCAGGCTCCCGTCCCAAGTAATACTGGGTGAGAAAATCTCAGGCAAATGGAAACAGAGGACTGCATGACATTTTCTGCTTCTCATGTTCATAGTTTGCATTTATTAATTTATCTCTAAACTTCTCGATGTGTTTGTGTGAGTCACTTTCCTTTTTTATTTTAAAATGGGTGGTCAATGTACTCACCAACCTTTAATGACAAACACTTTATGGGAATACTCTATTCATAGCTTCTCTCTAAGGTCACTGTATCCACTTTTCATATCACATGCAAGACAACCGTGGATACTGAAATTTAATACATATAAATGTTTTATCAAGAAACTGCTATCTTGTTGTCCTAGAAACAAAGGTGGAAGAACGATAGTAGCCTCTGGCACATTTTGAATGTATTTTCCTAACCCCAGCTTGCAGCTGGAATAAGAGTAATTAGTGGCAGTCTGTAACATAGTAGAAATAACATGATGCTTTTGTTTAATTAAATAAAGACAAACTAACAATTTACTGAAGAAATTATTCAGTATGATATTTCTAGACATAAGATTTCTAAGCTCATTTGTTGAAATTAAAATCTTAATCCAGAGTAAAATAAAAATAGCAGATCTCTGATGGGTCCAGTTTCTTTTCTTAATGATGAACATTTAGTTTATAAGTAACATTATAGGTGATTTTATGTAATAATTCTCCACTGCATTTCTGAGTCCAGGTATGTCTTATTTGTTGGAAGGTTCTGCTCTAGAATCCTTAACGAGGAAGGGAGGAAGGGAGGAAGGGAGGAAGGGAGGAAGGGAGGAAGGGAGGAAGGGAGGAAGGGAGGAGGGAAGGAAGGGAAGGGGGAAGGAAGGAAGGAAGGAAGGAAGGAAGGAAGGAAGGAAGGAAGGAAGGAAGGAAGGAAGGAAGGAAGGAAGGAAGGAAGGAAGGAAGGAAGGAAGGAAGGAAGGAAGGAAGGAAGGAAGGAAGGAAGGAAGGAAGGAAGGAAGGAAGGAAGGAAGGAAGGAAGGAAGGAAGGAAGGAAGGAAGGAAGGAAGGAAGGAAGGAAGGAAGGAAGGAAGGAAGGAAGGAAGGAAGGAAGGAAGGAAGGAAGGAAGGAAGGAAGGAAGGAGTAGAAACATAAATCAGAGGTTCCTTTACCACAGTTTGTTTTTAAAGAAGCTAAAATTATGCATCATTAAGCTGGAAATGTGCGCAATTTGGGGATTTTTTCCTCTTCTGAAGGGATTTGTTTCCTCTTCTGTTTTTTTTTTTTCCTTTTATTTTTCAGTGCAGCAGTACTTTCTACCACTTCTCATTGTCAGTAAGCCATGATTCTTAAGAAATGCATACATAATTGCATTTGGAATACAAACAACCATACTAGTGACTAAGATGCAAAGATCAGATGGGTGAAAGTGTCTGTTGTTTAAATGACCATAACTTAATTGATTTCCACCGAATTTCAACATCACTTTGCCCCTGCTGAGAATCTAGTCTCACATCACAGAATGACTTTGGTTGGTAAGGACCCCAAGGTTCATCAAGTACCAACAACACTGCCACAGGCAGGGCCATCAACCTCAAGATATGGTGCTAGATCAAATTGCCGAGGGCCCCATCCATCCTGGTTTTGAACACCTCCAGGGATGGAGCACCCACAGCCTCTCTGGGCAGCCCGTTCCAGCACCTCACCACTCTCTGTAAAGAACTTTCCCCTAACATCCAATCTAAACCTTCCCTCTTTAATCAGATTTCAGGATCCAGAAAGATCCAACATGTTAACCATGTTGACACGGGTATGTTTCCAAAACTGGTTGCTACAATGGTGGTGAGCTGCTAGCAAATACTTCTTCCTGGGGCTCCACAGCTCCAAGGCAGACACTAACAAGTGTTCACTCCCTTGTAGTCTATTATTCTATTGTTAGCAGTAAAACCAGACAAGCCAAATGTCCCAAAGTTGTCTAGCTCCCATGTCTTGAGTACAAAGCTCCTCTTGAGATATGAGGAGAACTGTTTACTCCAAAACAGTTTATCTGAAAAATGTTCTTGTTTTGGAAAAGTGTTTGGCAAAAATATTCTAATGAGTTTTTGTGCACTAGTCTAATTGCAGCAAAAAGACTTAACCACCTGTTGTGATTTCTGCACATTAGTAGTATGTATATGAGGAATTTGTTCAGCTGTTTCTATTTTAGTGGTTTGGAACCCAGCAGAAGACCTACATTATCTCTGACACACCACAATGCAGAGCACTGATGTTCATATATATGTCCTCCTGGGCTGCTGTGGTGTACAGCCTTCCTACACCATCCAGCTCTTCTCACTTAAATTCTTTAAACCAGGGACAAGAGACTCTGCAAGGCACAAGGAACTACATTAAAACAACTAGTTAGAATAAAATGTTGATTCTTTTTTTCTTAAATTTTCTGGTAATCAGGAAAGCAAACAATAGTGATGATGCTGAATGTATCATTACTGCTCTCAAAGCTGGTACACAACTTAGTTTATGGGTCACTTTACAGCACACATTCATTTTCAGACCTTGAGCAGCGTTATCAACCAAATCGTAACATTCAGTTACTGTTAGCCAAGTTTTTGAGGTTTTCTACATAACTGTGAGAGAACAATCTTTGGAAGTAGCAGTGAAGACAGGAATAAATATTGCTCCAGGGGTATTTCCATGTACATTATCAGTCCACCCCAGTATATGCACACATGCACTAGAATTGCATTTACCTTCAACATGTCAGTTTACAAAGGTTGAACTAGGTGAAAAATAGACAGCCATTGTTATGAAGAGCATGATTTAATTACTTTGGCTCTTGTTGGTTTTGTTTTTTTTGTTGTTGTTTTTGTTTTGTTTTTTTTTGTTGTTGTTGTTTTGCATTTGGAGGTTTTTCTCTGTTAGATTGGAGACAGCTGACGAAGTAAGATATATTCATAAATATCCTTACATATTTGTGGGGGGGAAAATGAATAGAAAGCCATGCTTCACTGGGCACATTAGAGATAAATGGCTGGTAAAGCAATCTTCATTCATATGCCACTACGGGGAATCCTGCATCAAAACAATGAGCATTTGTGCTGCTTCTGCTAACACCTGCATTTTCAGTTGAGAAAATCCTGCACTATTTAGATCTTTGTCCTGACACCAAATGCCCCAAGCTCTTTCCTCCAGGGTTCTTTCCCATTGCTAAATCAAGAAGCTTATCTGCTCCTTCTGTTACATCTGAAAGTTCATTTGTTACTTTTGTTCATATTATGTGATTCTTTCTAGCCGAAAACGTTATGCTAGTACCCACTAACTATTTTTAAACACAAGCTGTTTTGTTCAATATTTTTTTCTCTCATGTAGTAATCATAGTGAAGTCTGATTTAAACCATTCCCATTAAGCTATTCCAAGTAAGTAATTTATAGCATGCAGAGAAGTCCACTGCCTGATTTCTTCATGGTAGGAGATCACTCCATTAAAATGGGCACAATTTAGTCTTGAAAAAAAACAAAATAGGCTTTTCATAACACATTCATGAAACAAAACAAGTTTTTCTGGGTATGAAAAGTTAGCAATCATTGCAACTGCAGCCATCTGGCACTAAGGCATTTCATTTTTTTCCTTTGAAGTTTACTTCTATCATATATATTAAATTTCAATAACAGTGTGATCCAAAATAGGATTTTGCAGGGAGGGGAAAAAAAAAACAAAATGATTTTTAAAGCAGTAAGGTATGGATGGGTTGACAGGTAAACACAGAATATACAAGAATTTAAAACCAGTGAAAGGATTTTTTGATGTATAAATTTCCTCACTATAAAGGCTCAAGTTGAGCAAATGCCCTTAAGAATAACAACAAATACATTTCAATTTTAATCTACTGGACAATTTCATATTTTTCTCTTTTTTAACTACATATTAATCCTTAAAGGTTTGTAACACATGTTTGCATGAGGTGGGCTGAGTCCAATGTACACTATACCATCCTAACTCACTTTCCTTTTGGCACAATTTCTTAAAACTCATAGGGTTTCATAAACAGACATGGAAGGAAATTGGCATGGCCATTCACAGCAGTGCATGAAGATTCAGAATAGCAGGAGGATAAGCTAGAAATGCCATCTTAGCAGCACACTTTCAGTCACTGTTTAGTGATGTGCAATTTTTCTCTGACTTTTACTAGCTCTTCCCTCCATCAGTTTTTAGTCTTATTTCAGTCCTAGTTTCTTTCTTTAAAAGTGGACATTAAATATTTACAGAAATGTTTCAGAAATGTTTTGTTCTACATAGACTGAATATGTAAACCAATAGACTGTAAGTCTCTTTCCACTTCCACAGTTGAGTCATCGTCCACGACATCAGGATAACACATTGAAGCAGGCCTATTTAGGAACTGTGAAGGCTTGACCAAAACTTAACATTACTCTGATTGGATAGTAGATACTGAGACCACAGAGTGACTAAGACAGAGCTATGCTAAGTGAAGATATCCTTTTCAAAACTTTTACTAAGAGAGTTTTAACACTGTATTTGTAACAAATTTCAGGTTTTTTTATTTTCAGAAGAAGAAAACATCTGTATCCCCCTGGGGCTGAATTAAATATTAGGTTAGGAATCAAGTCCTCCAGGTAGAGCAACTGCAATTATCTTACTCACAGAAGCATATTTTAATTAAAAGCCATGACTATTTAATGATATCTAATAATTTGCATTTAACATAAATTTTTTGCTATTTCTGAAAGATCCTTCTCTTGATAGTACAAAAGTAAGTTTACTTACATCCTCCCAATTTTGTACCATACAATGTTCTATGCTGATGGCTGTGTACAATGATTAATTAACTTTTGTTTTTGCAAAAGTACAGGAAATTTCTATTCATAGTTCTTCCATTAGATACTCCACAGTCAAAAGTAAAACATCAAGAGTGGCTTTCAAATAATCTCCTACTGCCAATGTGTGTGCAGATTTTTTCTAAGCAGGAAGAGAGTATACCACTATGATGTGATGCTATTTTTAGTGTAGGACCTCACTAGGACCTCAGAATAACATAGTTATACCTCCCAAAAGAAGAAAAATTGAGAAACTGCAGCGTATACCTAGTATGCTAGTTTTTCCCTCTTCCTTCCCCCACAGTTAGCTTTTTAAATACACTTTTATTCCAATATTTTTTTTACATATGGCTTTCTCAATTTTATTTTTTTTTCATTCTGAGCTCTCAGTGACAGTGTCTATTCACAGCTGTGCTTCACAGGATCCCAAACACACTCTTCACAAATAACAAAAAGCAGCACACCAGCTATCTGCCTTTCTGTAATGGAAAGTAGCTGACATGTCCTCTTGCATTGTGATTATTCTGTTCTCCAAGATTTCATTTGCACATTTTAAAAGCAAGTTTGAACTGACTGATAACAAGATCTGGGTCACAGCATTTTTTCTGTGAGACCAATGTATTTTTTCTACACACCTGAATCTTAAGAACAAGGAGAAACACCTAAATTTTTAAAAAATTCATTTATAACTGGATATTGGAGTGTAAGATAAAATTTTATATTTTCTAGGACTAGATTCAATGATTCTCTACATGATTGTCACAATGAGTAAAAATTACCTACTTTTTAATGCCACTTTAAAATTGCGTAGTTAGTTAATCACATTATGAGAGAATGACAGTAATATATAAAGGAGGCAGTGCACTTGAAAATTAAGATTTAGGATAATTTCCACTTAAAGATATGGAAGAACTAGGATCTGTAGTAATAATCCTCAACAAAGAGAGCAACAACCTGTTAGTCTAAGCTCAGATGTAGCACAGTTGACTATGAAAATTCAGAAGGCTTCATCTTAACATCAGCATGGCCTTTGCCAAGACATCTCTTGAAGACATTAAATTCGTCAATTATTAGCAGTATAAAACACAGCCTGATTTCTCTTTGGAAGGACTAGTGCACACAGAAGTACAGCAGCCTGACAGCTCGTAGCAGAAGCCAGTGATTGCAGAAGATGTTTGGAAATGTACTTTCACTCAGGTTTTCATACCTGAAGATATAAATCCTCTCTTGCCATTTTTATATTCAAGTAATGGGAAAGAGGCACTTACAGTCTGAGACATGTCCCATCTGCAGTCTCTGAAAGTCATCCAGTGTCTCCTAAATGTGTATAGTTTTAATTGATGATAATATCTTCTGACAGTCCCTAGCACTGCCAGTTCTCACATCCTTCTACCAGGCTACACAGTACTGGCAAACTTTTCACACATGGACTTGTTGCAGAAGTGCTGATTTTCCTGTCCCTAACTAGTTTATTTTGCTAAATCCAGCCTGAGACTACCTTTCATATATTTAAAGGATGACCACTATATTTCTTCACTGCAGAAGAGTAACTTAAATATTTTAATGCCAGAGTATAAATCATGTTCTTGTAGTTGGAATCAAGGATCGAGTTCAAATTCTCATTGCATGTAAGGATATATTGTTTTTAAACAAAGGTCAAAACTGGCAGTTATTGCAAAGTGATAAATTACAATGCATTGCTAACATCTCTGCTGGCATGGGTCATCACAAATAATTCTTCATTCTCAGCTTGAAAGTTCCTTTACTCTATTACTTCTCTACTAGATTTAGAGAGAATAGCTACCAGACAATGGAGCAGGACTGCTTTTACTAATTTTTTTTTAACTCTTCTGAATGATATTCTGCAAAATGAGGATCCTGTGAGTATTTACATTTTGCTCAGAGATCCAACACCATGCTGACCACTGGTCTGGTGAGGCCAGCAGCTGCCATAAAGATTTTGCTCAGAAGAATCAGGTTTGAAATAACTCACATTCCCTGTGTTAAGCCTTTCTGAAAGTGGTCTGAAGCCTTAACCACCCGAAGATAAATGATGCAGATCAGAGATGATTTGTGAAAAGACTCAAGGCCCAGTCTTATTTCAGAGTGTAGAGGTGTGTCTCCACATTTATTGCAATGCACTTTTCTGACCATAGGTGTATCCTTTTTTATTCAGACATCTATCGCTCCTCACCAAGCATGCACACTGGTCTCTTTCCATGCAATTTACTCAGTTCTTCTGCTTTTCACAAACTCCTACTCTGTAGCAGGCCAGTCCTTTAACCTTCAGCTAGTTTCAGTTCAAAACCTCATCTTATTAAACTGCATATGTTCTTTCCAGTGCAATATTTCATAGCAGGAATCATCTTGTTTCTTTTATCTTTCATCAGTTCTCATTTTTCTGAATTGAAGAATGTAAACAACATTTAATCAGCCAGACAATAACTTTTTTCCCATGTAGATGCCATTCTTTAGCATAGCAACTACTGAGATAACTCGTAACTCCACTGGAAGTTTTCAGACAGTATTATTTTTCTGTATTTTATCAGTCTAAAAATTAATCACAGATAGAATCGTTAATATTGTCAGGCTTTTGGGACATGGAAGTGGCAAACAATGTGCCAACCCCTCACCTCTTTTACTTTGTTTCACTTTGGCAATGTTCCCAGTTTGATTAGTCATTTTTGCAGCAGAAGGCCAGATTTTGAGATCCTTGTTCTGTCCTTTTCAGATGAATGCTAATGGAACTGCACCAATAAAGAAGAGACCACAGAATTAAATCCGATCCTGAATACAGTCTCTAGTTTGATATGCTTCATCTCTAGCACTGTCAGGTTTGTTCTTACAATGAAGTCATTTGAGCTGTTGTTTTGAAATAACTGTGGAACGTATGCCTCCTTTCACAGACCCCAGGCCTGGCAGTGTCCTTCAGAAGCTGAGCTGGGTCCTTGAGTGAGTTCAAGCAGGTTATAGCTACAAGTTTTCTAATATCAGTACAATCCTTTACTAATATGCATGATAAGAATAAAATTGCTTATATAAGTGTAATGAACAACTATTGTCTTTGTGTTCTTGTTATCCCTAGCAGTAAGGTCAAGTTAATGAGTCCATAAAGGAAAAGTACATGCTTGGCTTTTTCTAGTGAATGTATTAATGTATTATTGAGTTCATTCAACTAAAACATGATATGCAGGAGAACAGATTCTGTGAAGAATGAAGCAAGGACCATAACAAAAAGAATTAAGAGTCGTGCATAATAATTTTCCTATACTCCTCTACAAGCAGAGATCAGATTCACATCTACCCTGCTGATTCTCCACATCTTCACCATCTTCATGATGGTGTGATATCTGGAAGTGCCCCATATGAGCTGGTTTTCTGGCTCCCTTAAATAAGATAGTTAATTCTGTGGAAGGAAAAATCATGGAATGGATTAAGTTGGAAGAGGGCATCCAGTTCCATCCCACTACCATGGGCAAGGTTGTCAACCACCAGTTCAGATGCCCAGGACGCTGCCCAACCTGGCCTTGAATCCACTTTTGTGGGTAGCCTGTACATGTGCCTCACAGTCCTCTAAGTAATTTTTTTACTAACATCTTACCTAAATTTTCCCTCTTTTAGTTTCAAGCCTTGTCCTATCAGTATCAGAATATGTAAAAAATTTGTTACCCTCTTGCTTGTGAGCTCTCTTCAAGTCATGATGAGGTCTCCCCAGATCCTTTTCTTCTCTAAGATGAAGATGTGTGATGAAGAAGGCCCTTTTCTGGGATGATAATTTTCAAGGAAGTTCCAAATAATTTTCTAATGTTTTGTTCTATTTTGAACCCAAATTGACTCAAGCTCTTCCTCACACCTCCCTCCCCTGTAAGGGCTGTATCAGTGTAGGATAAGTAACAGAAACTGCACTTGAAGCCAAAAAACACCATTCATTTCCTTTGTTTCTGCCTTCATTTCTTCTCAGTGCCTATGGAAACAGAAATATTGGGGATGCACATCTAGGGAATTTGATTCTTTGTGAGGCAGCTGTACTGAGCTCCTCCCTCTTACAGCAGTACTGCTCACTCTGTGGTAATGACCCAATGTCACTGTAGCACTGCAGTGACACCATTGCCACTGTGGTACTCTCCACTATAAAGAAGTGTCTGCACTCCTTTAACAGCAGGGCATGCTTCCCTTTCTTTCCCTTTCAGGCAGCTTGGTTGGGCAGAGCTGCTGCCACGATGGACAGCAGCAGGAGATGAGGCTGCACCTCTTCCCACTGCGACAAAGCGCTGTCATGACTGCCACTGCAGACTTTCCCACTGTGTTAAGGCTGTTACTGCATGTCTTCCCACTGCATCACAGAACTGCCTGGCAAAGAAGCGTCTGCGAAGTAGCACCTAAAATCCATTGCTTTGAGAAACCTTTTTTAACTACTCAAAATGTTGAATGGATTCTGTAAGCAGTAATACCTGTTTCATAGTTAAGTTCACCTTGGATTAATTCTGTCTACCTCAAAAGCTCTATTACTGAGGATTTTCTGTTCAGTAATTTGTTTCCCCACAGGATTTCTAGTTAAAGACTGTACGTATATTCTCTCCTACTGAGTCAACTGCAATATTGATAGATACTGTTGCTACACTGCTACATCTAATAACCATGCCAAAAAATAATGCATTTTGCAAAACGACAGCCTCTGCCCATGCAGCAACTAATTACAATTTTGAAAAAGATTATGATCTTGTGAAGACTAATTCATAAAAATGAACAAAGGAGGAATAAGTCAAAGCCATTTGGAGTTCAGAGGTAAACAACTGGGAGGAAAAGTACCTTTTTGGGTACAATAATATGTTAAATTTTATCTTCCATTGTTTTTGTGTCAAGAGCTCTATGAACTTAAGTGTGATACATTGAATACATTAAAAGGAAATAATTGGATTCCAGTTTTCAGCAGTTTCAATTATCAGCTCAATGAAGGATTACACGGTTTGTGGACAACATAGATTTTTTTTTTCTTACCCTGTACTCCTTTCCTCCTTGGGAAATATCCAAGGCCAAATTACCTAGAAGCATGGACTAACTGTTTTGTCAGCCATAGCCAATGTCCAACTGTTTGTGCTGGGTGTGTAAGTATGCTATAGAATGATTATACTAGTTGCTGGTGTCTGTTTCTCTTCTTCAACTGACAGGGCGTGAGTGTTAAGAGTTTTATTGGCGATCATAGTGTGCCCACACAGAAGTAGAACAGTTTTTATACAATACATTTATACATGTATTTTTATTGAAAGAAGAAGCAAATAAATTACTCTGAGCCTGCCCATGAAGGAAACCTAAAAAGGGAGGATTTGGGGAAGAGGTGCAGTGAGCAGTAGAAAATAAGATTTATCTGGAAGTTGTACTTCTCCGGTGAGATACTGGGTTGGGAAAGGGAAAAATTCAAAGCTCTTTCTGAAAGGGATGGTAATACTGACATAGCTTCAGTTTGTGTATTAAAACTGTGAAAGGCTACTTCTAGTTGCTGAAAATACTGTGAAGGTCTTTCCTAAGTAACAGTAAGAGATTCTTCATTCAGGTTTGATGGCTAAGAAAAATAAATGATTTAGAAGTACTAACTCTTTTCTATAACTCATAGAATCATAGAATCTGTTCACCTGCATGTTACAGTTTAGTGTGATGAGCACCATTGGCACTGTCTTCTGACCCCAAAATCTCAAATGCTAAAAGAAAAAGGATCAGGTAATTATAAATTGCCAGTTTCCCTGGTCTTCCTTTCTCCCTTTCTTAAAAGCAGAAGTGATATTTCCCTTTTTCCAGTAACCAGGAGCTTTGTCTGACAGCTGTGACTTTTCAAACGTGATGGAGAGTGACTTGACAACCACAGCAGCCAGCTCCTTTAGGACCCTTGATGCTTGTTGTCTGGCCTCGTAAAGCTGTACATACTCAACCTCATGAGGAAATCTCTGATTTGTTCTCCTCCTACTTGGGGGAGGGATTTTTCTTCCCTCGCCACTGCCTAAAGGCTTTAGGAATATGAGAGGTAGGAGAAGCCTGGCTGCCAGTGAAGATCAAGGCAAAGAACTTACTGAGTACCTCCATCTTCTCCAAATCTGTTGAAGCCCTTCATCCTTCTCATTTATCAGAGGAGTTACACTCTCTAGGCCTTTCCGTTTTAGCAATGTACCTATAAAGTGATATTTTTCACATCCCTCAGAAAGTTCAATTCTCTCTGCACCTTGGCTTTCCTGATCAATCTCTACATGTCCCAGCAGTATCCCTGTATTCCTTCCAGGCACATGTCCCTGTTTCCACTGGCTGGACATGTCCTTCTCTTCATTCAGTTTGACCAGCAGGTCATTGCTCAGCCATGCCAGTTTCCTGCCTCCTGTGTTTGATTTCTTATGCTGGAAGATGGAGAACTCATGGGGTTCTGGTACAGTGGGAGCAGTTTTGAATACAAATGTGCAATAAACTGCCAATTATGAAAAGAATCCAATTAGCTTGTTCTTGAACATTGAATATTTGTTTTGCATTCATATTCTTTAATATGCATTTGAAGAATCAGAAAAAGGTAACTGTGGAGATGACAAGAGGGAGGATCTTTTCTTAGTCTCAAAAGCAAAGGAAAGCCAAAAGCTTTGTGGTACACTTGACTCACAGTAATGGGAATAGGGGAAGGAAGGAAAAATAGAAAGATAATAAAAAAGCAGCACTATAATTAGAAATGTCAGCAGGAACTGCAAATTAAGCCAGCATTACAGTATGAACAAACTTTTCAGTGACTGTATGCTTCATGTTCAATCAGAAAAGGGCCCCTGGTTTGGATTCATTAAGTTTATATTGGAATCTGAATTATTACTGTATCTTGGTGGACCTGTAGAATTGGAAACAGCAAGGGTCCTTATTCATTTGTTGAATGTAATGTCTTTTTGTCTAGATATAATCCTTCTTAGATGACAGTTACAGAATTATGAAAATCTAGTTTGAATATTCCTTTTTAGTGATGCATAGTCTTACCCAGGTGCATTACAAAATTTCTTCTCTAACAGTTTTCCTGCAATGTTCCTGTTCTTGTTTTCATCAGTTGCCTAATAATCATCTCATTTTTTAACTTTATATACTGAGTACCTTTCTATCAACATTATGTACTGTCGTTCTTTTCTCCTTTTGTTTTACTTTCTTTGATAGGTCTGTCAATATATCTGGACTTAGTCTGTATTGTGGAATTTACTGTAGGTATTTGGAGTAGCTTATGAGGAGCTCATGGAAAAGAGAGAGCAAAATTAAGCAGTCACCTACCTTATTTGCATGCTTGGGCCTGTGTCTGTTAACTCTCATGCATACATTGTTGGGACAATAGAAACTGTTTACTGTATTTATCACTGTGGCTAGGCAATCACTAAGTAGTCAGTAGTGCTTAGAGAAAAAAAAAGATAGCAAAATCTCTGCATTCAGTGTCTGACAGCTCAAATATTGGGAGAACAGAAATATGCTTTTGCTCCCAAATTTAAAGGCACCTGTGTAGTTTTTCCTTTAGTGAAGTGATAAATGTTCTATCATCTCTATTTTCAGTAATGATTTCTATGTGGAATAATCTAACGGAATAATCTGTTTTCCCACCCCTGGAGAGACTGGATAACTGGCTCACTAAATCCTTTTAAGAGATAATTAAGTTAGCATTAGGGGCTGTATAAAATACTGTGTATATTTAGTTTTTTAAATATTCATAACAAGGAGCTGAGAGTTTGTGATTTAGAAGTACCATCACAGAATCATAGAATGCCTTAGGCTAGAAGAAGTCTTAAAGACCATCAGCCTAGAATGTAACCTAAATCCCCCTCCCCTTATAGTTCAAAGCCATTCCCTCTCATCCTGTCACTGGAAAGCAGAGTAAAAAGACAGTCTCACACCTGTTTATAAACTACTCTCAAGTACTGGAAGGCCACAGTTAGATCTCCCCAGAGTCATCTCTTCTCCAGGCTCAACAGCTCAACTGTCTGAGCCTCCCTTCTGAGAGGAGCTCCAGCACTTTGATCATCCTTATGGCCCTCTTTTTGACCTGCTTCAAAAGCTCCATGTCTTTTCTGTGCTGGATACCCCAGGACAAAGGATTCCAGATGGGGCTTTATGTGGTCAGTAGGGGGATACAATCACCTCTCTCATCCTGCTGGTTACCCTCTTTTGATACAGCCCAGGATACTGTTGGCCTCTTTTTTGTTGGACTGAAAGAGCACACTGCTGGCTCATGTCCATTTTTTTATCCATCACAACTCTGAAGTCTTTCTCTGTAGGGCTGCTCTCAATGGTTCTTCTACCAGCCTGTATGCATACCCGCGTTTGCTCCAACCCAGTGCAATACTTTGCACTTGGCTTTGTTGAACCTCATTCAGTTCCTGCAAAACCACTTTTCAAGTTTGTTAAGAATGGCATCCCTTCCTTCTGTCATACCAACAGCTGAAATTCTAAACTACAGTGCACATGTTTTAGAATAAGAGAAAAGAACAAAATTTGCGAACAAAAACTACACTAAATGAACTACAGCCCTGAAAAATGCATTTGGCCTGCAGCTTGACAGGTGAGGATGAAAATAAAAAAACCTCACAGATTTGCCCAGTTACTCAAAAAGGTATACTAGGAAAGAGATAACATTAAGTTAACTCAATGCCATCAGCTTCTCCAGATCCTGCAGGAATTGTTGAGAAAAGACCAGATATGCAGGATGGAGCCTTTTTGTATTATTTTGTAGGTGACCTGATAAATGTATAGGAGTAGATTTCATTGTTAGAGGTCAAGTTAGTAGCCAACACAATGCCAATGCAAGTAGATGAACCCAATGGCCATGGGGATGAGAGAATTTTTCTGTAAATAAGGGGTCACGTTTTCCAAAGAGAGTACTGCCCCACCGCCAGTGCTGTGAGAAATCTGCTTTGCAGCTCCACGGCTGAATTTAGGGGGAAACATTGCTGACAGGCTGAGTCAGTGGCCCAAATTCTCCTCCCTTTATCCATGTAACCACATGAAAGCTTGTGCCTCCTATCCACAGAGTGTGCATGAATTAGTAAGTCAGGAATCATACTATAATATTTTTATTCTGTCTTCTGCCTACCTGGTAGCTGTGCGGGGTTTTCTTCAGCACATTTTTTCATGCTGATTAAAGTCTACCTTTAGCAGTTCTCTGCTGACTTAGTTCAAGGCCAGCACGCAGTGAAGGTTGCATTAAGACAACAGCTAGAAGTGTAGTCCCTAGATACTAGACAGTACAGAAAGATGCTGAAATTCCCCTCAAATTATACAGGAGACATTTATGGATTCAGAATACCAGTGCTCTACAGAGAAAAGCATGCCCAAAGTAAATGTCAAAAGCAAGGTTTTTTTAAATTTTCTTGCATGATCTGTTCTCCCCATTGTTCAATAGGTACTTGTGAAACTAGAGCTTAAGGACAGAGTTTGTCTCTGCTTGTCAAAATGCCATGTTCTCACACGGAAGATGTGTATCTTTCACCTTAGGTGATATGAATATGAAAACAGAAATAACCCAAATAACCCTTCTTGGGTAGAGAGAATCAGGCAGAGAAAGATGCCAAACCAATAAACTCAGTCAGGAAAAGTCTTAGTGAAGAGGATTTATGGGTTTAACATGTCCAGTAACACAACTGTGGATACTATGGAAACTTTCTACACAAAGCTTTAGGCATTTATAAGTTCAAAAGCACCAGGTATTTCCTTGTAATATTTTTCTGATCACAAGCTCTTAAATTCCATTTCCAGAAGTTAACTGGTTTATTTAGCAATATTTCCTAAGCTTAGTTAATGGATTTCGCTCACTGTTTTGCCCTGGAATTAAAACAGCTAGAATATTTTTCTGTGAAGGCATTCTGCCCTCTGTGGTATATTTTCTTATAAATGAGTACCATCAGGCTGAAGATAAAAGGTATAATTGGCTTTTAAATCCTTCACCCATCTGAGTTTCCTACAACAGTTCCATGCAAAATTTATTTTGCTCATCCACCTCACTCCCAGCATTTTTTTTTCTGTTAAAACAGCGAAATGCATAGTTGTGCAGTATAGGTGCACTACCTAAAAAGGTCATACATAATCTCAATTATTTTTATTTGACAGTATTTGGGATGTTAGGAGACAGTCTGGCCCATTATTATGATGTACATTGTCAGAAACTCAAGAAGAAAAACAGCTCGTGTATTATACAGTCCATTTCTACCAGCGAAAAACAGGCTGGTAGGAATTCTGTGGAGTATAAAATACATGGGAAAAAAAATAGACATAGAAAAAATAAATAAAGCTTAATATTGTTTAGATTACAGAGGAGACATACAAGGAAGCAGTGATAAAGTCATGCTGAATAAGCAGTAGAACCAACAAGGTAAATCAGAGCTTTCTTCAATGAATAGACTACAAAGTGCATACATGGATATATTTTTTGTGCATTGTGCAGTTTATCTAAACATTAGCAAGCTAAACATACACAAAACAAGAATGTGAAAATGTGCATGAGTATAATTCAGCTTCCCACCAAAAGTAATTAAAAATCTGAGTTATTGAGTTATTCATCACATTTAAGATTTTGCCTCCCTTTTCTTTTTCTTATTTTTCCTATGTAAGAAAGGAAGGAAAAATTACTTCCTTTTAAACTGATAAAGCTTCTGGAGAGCAAGTTTTTATCTAATTGGCCATTTAGAGAAGAATTTTGTTTCTTATTCTTAGATCTTTAACACTGGCATCTGTCATGGACAGAATAAAGGATTGTTCTGATATAAGAGACTATTTCTGTTTTCCTAAAAATGCATCCATTTTGCAACAAAGTAAGAACAATAGACATCTTTTATTTATATTTTTATATCATAGCACTTCACCATAGAATATTCCATCTGTCACTCACCAAATAATTCATAAATCATAGAATGGTTTGAATTGGAAGGGACCTTAAAAGATCATCCAATTCCAATCCTCCTGCCATGCACAGGAACATATACCACGAGACCAGGTCACCCAAATCCCCATCCAACCTGGCACTGAACATTTCCAGGGATGGGGCATCCAGAGCTTTTCCAGACAGCCTATTCCAGTGCCTCATCACTGCCCTTATAGTAAGAAATTTTTTCCTGAAGTCCAACCTAAGTCTATTTTCTTCAAGCTTAATTAAGTTGTTAACTCTTGTCTATCACTACATTTCCTGATAAAGACTCTCCCTGTCTTTCCTGTAGGCCCCTTCAGGTACTTAAGGGAATCAGTGAGGTATGTCTGGAACCTTCTCCAGATTGAAATAGTCCAACTCAGCTTCCTTTCATGAGAGGTTCTCCAGCCCTCATATCATCCTCAAGGCCCTTCTCCAGACCCAGTCTATCACTGTTTCTTGTTTTAGGAGCCCCAGAAATGAACCCAATACTACCTTGGGTCTCATGAGAGTGGAGTAGAGCAGTGCAATCACCTCCCTCAACATGCTGGTCATTCTTCTTTTGATTCATGACTAGGATACAGCTGCCTTTTTGGGATGCAAGCATGCACTGCAGGTTTATGTTCAGTTTTACACTGACCAGTACCCCCAAGCTCTCCACAGGGCTGCTCTCTATCCACTCATAGGCCAGCCTGCATTCATGTTTGGGATTGATTAAAGGTCTGGAGCATCTCTTCTGTGAGGCAAGTCTGAGATAACTGGAGAAGACTGAGAGGGCATCTTATTAACGCGTACAAATATCTTAAGGGAGAGAATCAACAGGACAGGCGGGCAATAGGAGAAGAGGCAACAGGCTCAAACTGAAACACAGGAAGTTCCATCTGCATATGAGAAAAAGCTTCTTCAGTGCGAGGGTAACAGTGCACTGGAGCAGGCTGCCCAGAGAGGTTGTAGAGTCTCTTTCTTAGGAGATATTGGAAACACACTTGTATGTGATCCTGGGCAATGTGCTCTAGGTGACCTTGCTTGAAGTACATAGGTTGGACTAGATGATACCAAGAGTTCATTTCAACCATGACTGTTGTTTGATTCTGTAACCTGTAAGCAGAACCTTGTAGTTGGTATAGTTGAATGCCTTGAAGTTTTCACAGGACCACCACTCGAGCCTGTCAAGTTTCACTTGGATGGCATCCCTTCCCTCCAGCATATTGACAGCATCACCCAGCTAGGTGTCATCTACAAACTTGCTGAAGGAATATATCAGAACATAAAATCTCACTCTATAGACAAGACTGGATTACAGAGATGAAGAAATACACAATACCCTTATTCTGAAGAATATTACAGTAGTAATGCAAATGCTCTAAAAATACAACCAAGAAAATATTTGGTTCCCATTCATTGTCTAGGCATATTTTCACCATAAATATAGATTCCACCTCTGTCTGCAAGGAGCAGTCAAAATTTTTAAAGACTGTGTTCCTTTGAACAGGACTGATTTTTGAACAATTGCAGAATTGCTTTTGACGACTAAATGGAAGCATTGGATTCAGTTCTCAATGAATGGAAAACATGAGAATAGTGACAGTAAAACATTCCATGTCAAAGAATCTATGAGATCCGGGAGAAAACCTGTATTGCCAAAACGCTTTTCCTACTTCTGTCATCAGGACATTCAGGTTTCTGCAGAGTAACCCTACACCTCCACTTTCTATGTTAAAGTTAAATCTTTTTTAGATGGCTGCAATTCCCTTTTACATCTTTTAAAGGTGGATTTACAAACTTAAATACTTGAAGGCTAGAGGAGATCAAACTTTTAAAGGTTTCTATTTGCTCATGATACAGTTGATAGGTAGTCACTACTGAAGAAAGAATTACCATATAGAAGAATTTATCTGCTAAAACGTAAGATTTCACCAAAGATTAATGGTAATCTTTCTTTTCCATATTATTTGAAACGCTGGGAGAGAATAGAAGTATGTAGAAATAGCCTTAGGACTAGTAGCTTCAAAATAAAAAAATTCAGCAAAGATGTTTACTGAGTATAATTGTTTTCATTAATTTACATTTCACCTTCTTAAAATCTACTGGGTGTTTTTAAGCAGGACTGAACTCCATTGGTACTGCAACTTAAATAATATAATAAGACATTCATTTCTTAGCAGTTTTCCTATTTGATTGCAATTAGCACAGACAAAAGACTGTAAACAGGAGTTCTTTTAACAATAAAACCAGGCTTTTCATAATACAGCCCCTAAGATGTTAGTAATGTACAATTACATACAGAGAAAAGTGTAATTTGTTTGGAATAAATAGCTGAGGTGTGAGATTAATCTTGTTGAGAAAAAAGAAAAGAAAAAAAAAGAAGAAAAAGAAAATTACCAAATAAATTGCATCTTTTCTTACACTGCAGCCTTTGACTGATATTTTAGATACAAAAACCTACAGTGATGCTCAGATGACAAGCACTGTGCAATTCAGAGTTCCACAATTGCAGTTCTCATGACTGAAACAGGATTCCTGATAACTGACACTTTGCAGAGTCTTGGGAAGATTAATGGACTTTAGACCTGTAACAAAAGCAGACTTATAAATACACAAATACACAGAAATACAGAAAAAGCTTGAACGGGAACATCAGTGCAGTAACTGCCTTTAAATCACTTCCATAAAATAGAACCAATACAAAATTACATCTATAAGCATAAATAAAGGGAGGAAGGAAACTTAGCTGCAACTGAGCCACTTCTGTCTTGATTATTATTATAGTCCTTGTTGAACTTTGAACAGTGAAAATTAGCAGTATTATTCTCAGGCATATTCTGTGTCAATAATGATTGCCAAGATCTGACTTTGATTTACAGGGTCAAGAAGCTTAATTAAGAGCACTCATTAATTGTGGAGCACAGCATGTCAATCAGTGTTAGAAACAGACAGTTCTACACCTAAATAATTTACTAGTGTAGACACACACTGACAGGCTTAGATGAGAATGAAGAATGAAGCACTTGGTGAATAGACTTCATTGACACCATGTGGTAAGTACTGAATGGGGATTCAAAACACAGTATATTCTGAGTTCAGATTGGTCAGAGTCTAAATTTGTACTGGCCTCCAGCACAGAGCACAAAACCTTCCATCCTGCTAACTTTTCTATCTTGCTTTCTCACATACAAACAATCATTCCTGCTTTACTGAATTATTATTAATAATATCACCAGCATTAGGAATCTCCAGAGCTGGCTGCCACTGTTTGAGCAAACTGAGTAAACATTAGCATGTCCTGTTGTGCATTTCTAGGGCTTCCAGCTGCCCAGGGAGTTGAAATCTACTACCAGAAAATAGGAAGCTTGAGTAAGTACAGAAGGTTAGCTTTAATCCTTGGAAAAAAAAAAAAAAGGAGCTTATAATCAGGAGGGAGACAGACTTTTTACACAGTCTGATAATGATAGGACAAGTGGGAATGGCTTTAAACTAAAACAAGGGAGATTTTGGTTAGTTTTTAAGCAGAAATTCTTTGCTCATAGGGTGTTGGATCACTGGCACAGACTGCCTGGAGAAGCTGTGGATCTAGTGCCAGATCTAGTGGTTGGCAGTCCTGCCCACACAGGGGATTGGAACTAGATGGTCATTAAAGTCCATTCTATCCTAAACCATTCTTATGATTCTAAATCTCACCGTGTAATACTGTGCATTTGCAACATTCTTAATGAAAAAATACAGGATAGCTAGGTATGTCATTGGCATTAGATGGAAAAGTAGGATGCAAGTTTGCTTTAGATGCAATGAAAAAGCATTTCATATCAGGTTTCTTTGTTAAAATAATAGAATGCTATATGGACATAAAAATGCAAGCCTAAATAAAGTTTAATTTTGACTTCATTTCTTAAAATAAGCTGGTAGAATAAAGTTATGGAAAAATAGTTAATATTTGACAATTTTTTTCAGACAAGTAGCAATAGTACTTGCAAGTATCTCTAAATAAAAATGAATACTCAAAAGTAGCTTTTTAAGTAAGGAGAGGATCAGTATGATACCATAGCCTTTTCTATTGCACTTGTTTAAATTGGCTCATGAAACAAGGACACGAGAAATTAGGAAACTTCCTTTATATACCACAACATCTCTTTTAAAACCATTTCTTCAAACATCAGGCTATAGTACAAACTGACCATCAGACTCAACATTCACATTACACCTCAGCAGACATGATTTTGCTATTGCTAATAAATGTCATTTTAGTGTCTTGATGCTGCAAGGTTTCAGGACTTATCTGGACTGGTTTTGACCTGGACTGGTTTTGACCTCAGAAAATTTGAGTTGTTTAGCTGTTATAGCAATTGCTTGTCAGTCAAGTAATTCTTGACTGAATTTGTTTTAGATCATGTTTAATCTACAGCAACACAGAGCAGATAGTCTGTGGAAATGAAACTAAGATTATAGAAGATAACATAGTGGCAAAGAATGCAGGTATATGTGATGACAGGAAGTATCAAACTGCAAACATCAATTGCAGTGGTCAGACCACAGTCACTACAGGAGTGCAGCCTTGTGAATTAGTTGCAACTGGTTTCAGAGATAACAGGGAGAACAGAAAACAGGTCAGCTGGGAACCAGTGAAAATAGAGAGTGTGTCAGGTGCCAGTCTTAAGAAAAAAAATAAAAAAGATAAGCACAGTAGAAAATCAATCCATGAACACTGTATTTATCCCCAAGAGGAAGCCAAGACACTACTAGCTCTTAGGAAAACACCTATCCTGGTCTTGCTGGGAAAGGCAGAAGTATCAGTCTTAGGATCCAAAGCAACGTTAGAAGGCTAGCTGAATACAAGGGGATGATGCTAGGAAGTTTTGGGATAATGCTTTATGTTGCATTACTAATTAGACCTTTCTGAATTAATTTGAAGTTTGAGTTTTAGCACCTGTAACAGTACTAATGATAACTCTTCATTCTACCTTGACTGTGTTGTTAAGATTTAAGTTATGCTATCATCACGTCTCAGCTCCCCACATGAGATAGATTCACTTCTATCTGTACCAAGATTTTAACAGTGTCAAGATGGACTTTGATAGTGAATATGTAGGGTTGATGATAACTGCTTCTGGAAAGCTACAGGGGCTATGAAACTGACAGAGAAATATTGGAAATACATACACTAAAAAAAGTTGAAATAGAAATTAGATATGATATGTATAACTTCCACCATTTTCCAGTACAGTAGTAGGAGATCTAATTAGAAAATTATGTCCAACCTCAACCATTGCGTGATATGCATAAACATAAAAGTAATAATTAGATGGTGTCCATTAAAAAGAAACAAAGATGGAAATTTGTCATCACTGTTGATTGTGTACTTTTAGGAACAAAGGCCAGAGGAGATGTAACTGACAGGACAAGCTGTTCTTATGTAAAATACTTGAAATTATGAAAATTTGACATAACCAATCACCACATATTTCTCATATTACCAGTGCTGAGACAGAACTAGACCCACAGTCTTTCAAAATCAGTAAACAGTGACACATATTGAATTGTTCTGTATAGAAAAATAATATATAAATCACTGTTCTGTAAGGTCTGCCAAATGAACCAAACGTTAGTTTGGAACTGCAGGCACATACTGATGCTTCAGTGAATCAGTGAATCATTTAACTAGAAATGCCTCAGAGACTAATGATAAAGCAAGTTTGATTTAACATCTTAACCAATTAACAAAAAGTAGAAAACAACTCATTAACTGGAAATGAAAAAATAAGAAGAAAAAGAGTGAGAAAATGGTGTTTACATTCTGCCAATTTCATCTTGAAATCATGAAATGAAAAAATAAAGGAAGCTTTCTTTTACCCTGTTATATTATGCCAAGATCACACGTAGTCATAAACTTTACACTCTTATGCATGGATGTTCAACCTCTTGGCTTGCATGTGCCACATTCAGTGAATAGAAATTGTCCTGCGCTGCATATGGGTTGGTCTCTCCAAATGTAATACCTCCTGTTTATTTCCATGAAAATGATAACAAAGGGCACAATAACATTGTTTGATAGACCAAACTGTCAGCTATGGAAAACTATTTTAAACACTATTTTTTCAAAATAGTTACCACCATTAGCTCTGCATTTTCAGCAATGATGAACAAGAGTCTGCGTGCCTCTCTCATCGCAGTGGTGACCCATTATTGCTGCTGCTGAAATGCACCACCCACCACCTCACTGTGCTCACATTCACTGTTTGGTCTCCACAAACATTCAGTGTCGGTGAGTATCATTGGGTGCCATTTTTTCCTCAGGGAAGAATTAAATAACACACCTTTGCTTCATATGCTCTGACTTCCATGTAAGAGGACATTTTGTCAGATTGCTCCTCTGTTGCCATTTGTCACATGGCAGTGGTTGCAACTCTTAGTGAGTTTTCAAGATGTTCATCAGAGATTTTTGGTGAAATTTTACTCTTCCTATACTTCATCCTTAACAATAATTATTCAAAACGTGTATACTGACAGAAAGCAATGACATGAATAAGGTGTGATTGTGAAGCAAAGGATATTTTTCTGCGCTAAAATGGGGATTGTGAAAGCCTGGTAAAAAGATATGATCAGATTTTTGAGTTGAATATCTGATTGCAACTCTACACTTTCAATTCGAAAATTTGCAGGTCATGTATTTAAATTAACTGAAAATTGATTTTTGGCAGTCTTTAAACCCCAAGCTGTGGGGTGCAGTTGACATGCCCAAGGGAGGGGATGCCCTCCCCATCCTGTGCTTTCGGTCCACACAACTTTAATAGTACACTGACAGTTTGACTGTTGCTAAGCCAAAGGAACGTGCCTGGGCAGCTCCGTAGGAAAGAGCTGCTGCATTTAAATCATGGGGAGGGGGTGGGCTGCACTGTGAGATGTGCTGGCTTGCATGCAGCCACTGGGCTGCAGGTTGGACGTGCTTGCTCTTGTGGCTCTCTGGTGGCAAACTAATATAAATGTAAATACAGGCACCGGCACTAGATACCTAGTTCCTGTGATTTGGGGTTGAGATCAAATTCCAACTGAAAAGCTTGGAAAATTTTGCATTAATTTAGAATAAATTATTTTTTAAATTTCTATTGAGTATTCCCAACTACCAGCTTTGAAATAGTCATTTTCATCCCAAGACTGTGGTTAAGAGCAGTGGTTCTGTTCCCACATTTTCTCCAGATATTCTGAGATACTGTGTTCCTTTGCAGTACTCTGCATTCCCTCCAGTCCTTTCAAATGAGACATCTCCCTTTATTTTTTATCATGTTTTTTTTAGTTTTTATAAAAATATAGCTTTACATGCAAAGACATGATCATGATCCCCAACGAACAGCTTACATTGGGAGGGAAATTATATGCAATACGTGACAGGGGGTAGAAAGTGTGAGTCCTAAACAAAAGACGTACTGGCATATTCTGTTGTCATTCTTGAGATGTTCTTACTGCCACTTTTTTTTTTCTTCCTAAACTATAAGTAATTGTTGAATAACACTGGGCAGCAATGTCCTGAGGAGAAAGCCGAAGACAGCATGGGTCTTCTTTATGGACTGCTATCTTATGAGTAAAGGTTAGGCTGGCAAAGGATAGATAAGAGAGGAGTTTGAGGCTAAAATAAAGTTAGCATTACTAGAGAAAATAAGTGACCAGGCAGGAACAGAATGAAGACCCTGAATATTCACTTGACTTAGTTCTGCTGTAACACAATGAAGTAACTGGATTAGCTGTCAGCAGCACCAGGACAGAAATAAGCTGGTTAAAATGCGTAAAAAAGAAATGCTTGGAATCAGTGAAAGCTGGAGTCAAAAAAGTAAAAAGGTCTTGAGACTTGATGATGAGTTAGAGTGTTTGGCTCACAAAACAGAAAGAAAATGAAAATGAAGATGAGTAATAGGGAACCAAAATGCAGCTAGCAGTTATTACATGAGAGAAGGCATACAGGAACAACTGTCATCCTCTGCTCAGGTGTGATAACAAGAACTTCTTTGTTGACAGCATTCTAGTGGACAGTGGACATTGTTGACAGTTGCATTAGCATTCAAAGATTTATTGAGAGGATCCTGAAGAATGAAAAGTCTAGTTTCAAACAAGAAATAGATTAGGAAAGGCATGATCAAATCTTGGACTCCGTCTGAACAGAACGGGAAAAAATCCGACAGACAATTCGTCCCACACAAGCAGCATCCAACTTACTGGTCACAGTAATTCCATTTATAGTATCTTGGCATTTATTCAAAGGCATATTTTTTTTAAATTTTGTTCACATCTTCATTGCTCTGGCAAATTAGCATAGAAACTTGTGTATTAACAGAAAAAAAAGAACAGAAAATTGTTATGTAATCTAACATTTTAGTAAACTGGATGGCAAATTGTTAATCTTCCTGCTTCCATTGCCTTTTTACATTTGAAATCTATCATAGGCTTTTAGAATTGATAACTCTGATAACAAAAATCTTCACATAGGTCATCAATTCATCATCGATTCAAATATATATTTTGTGATCAGCTGAGTTAGGGGTTAAGTTAGAGGTCTGGTCTAAGTAATTAACCCACTTTTTTTCTACAAAAGGAATAGAGAAATTCCTCCAGAAAAATATTTATCCACCCTTAAATAATTGGTTGTGAAATAGTTATTTCACCAAAAGGCTTCTTATCAGCCATGCGAGTGTTTATAATTAGGAAACTACCACGTTTCTTTTATTACAGTAATTGTCATATTCTAGAAGAGTGAAGAAGAAATTAAATTCTTAGCCAACAAAGTCTTCATCAAAAAGCTCATGACTAAGTTCATCTAAAATATCCCACTTAGGTAGCAAAGACTTTAGAAAAGATAAACACTATGAAAAAGAGGAATGGTGATGTTCATTCAACCATCACGATCCCTGAAGAACAAATCTCTGATGGTAGTATTTCTCATGTAACTAAAAAAACACTTGTACTCTTGCACAATCCCAACTGTGCATATTATTAAAGTGCATTTATGAGTTGCTTATGCCCATGCATAGTAACATCTCACAGACAAAAGCTAAAATGCTTTTAAAAAATTCTTGTTAAACAGAAACCTGCTCTTATTTTTAAAGTCAAGAGACTTGTTTCAATGCAACTTTTGTCACTGAAGGAAATGGGGCATTTTGCAAGGCAAACTCATATTCCTGGGCAATGCAACAGTTTTTGCAGTCTAATTTTTTGAAAGATAGTTTTCTATAACCTACTAAAAGAGAAAGCTTGGTAAAAGCATTAGTTAGTCCCAAACTACACTTGACTTTATATTGAGAGGTTCTCTGCTGAAAGCAAGAAAAAATCCAAGGCAATTTAATAAGACCGGATCATGTGCAATCACTGAAAATTCCACAGAATGACTGAGGTTCCTGCAACTATCTGGATCCCTCTAGACCTCCTCCTGCTCCAGCAGGGCCACGTAGATCAGGGTGCCCAGGCCCACATCCAGGCAATGTTGTAGAACTCCAAGAAGAGAGAAAATAATTACCAGCACAAAAGTGCTGTAGAAAACTGAAGTCTATCATCCAAGAAAGTCCAAAGTGCTAGAGAGGTCATTAATTTTCTTTCATATAGAATTGTCTGGATCTTTACTTTGGATACAGATTTTCTCCTTTGTCAGAAATCAAACTATTAAATCCCTGAGATTAATCTGAAATTTAGACCTCCTGCACTACCTTTGTTCACTTTCCAGATCATTCAGCATTATGTATCACAGACATATATCAATCTATAAACAAGTATTCATTAGTGCTGATTCCATTATAATTATTGTCGTATTGAAAACTACCCATTGAGATGCCATGCGAGGAAGACTATCCTCCCATCTCAGGGCTGCGGTGGAAAGAGAACATTACCTAGACCTAATAAAATGCAACAGTTCTCATCACTGCAAATAATCATTATTTACCATTAGTCTAAGAACACAAGGTAAAGGAAGAAGAGGAAAAGAGATAAAAAGAATGGGGGGAAAAAAAACAGAAGAAAAAGAATCAGCAAATTTTATAACCATCACACTGGATTCCGTTATCTTACTTCTTGCATTTTGAGTTCCATGTATACTACAAAAAAACTGTTAGGAAATGTAGTCCAAAGCAACTAAAATGTGTGAAAGTCCTCTCATGAACATGTGCTGCTGAAGCACACACTGTGTGAGCAGCAAGGTCTTGAAGGCACAAAATCCTATAAATGGATGACACTGAACTAGTTTCCTTCTGCATTTGCCAGCTGGCACATCATAATGAAAAAAAAAAAAAAAAAAAAAAAACAAAAAAACCAATCACTTGAGTGAGAGCACCTGGTTTTCTCAGTTTTTAGGCTTCTACCTGTCTTTCTCATGAGAACCATGGAGAAAAGGTGAATCAGTAACAGTTGAAGGTCACTGTGCATAGCTCATACACTAGTAATCAGCAGCAGTATTCTCCTGCATACTGATAAAAATATGAGAATTTTCTTTCATCTTCTTGTGTTCACATTCATGGTTATATGGTGTGGGTGTGTGTATGTACTAAGACTTGGAAATGTGGGGACTCGGATGAACAATTCTATACAAAAGAA
Source organism: Tetrao urogallus (assembly GCF_951394365.1). NCBI lineage: Eukaryota > Metazoa > Chordata > Aves > Galliformes > Phasianidae > Tetrao > Tetrao urogallus. The sequence continues at coordinate 51,816,175 of NC_136815.1, read as the reverse complement.
GGAAAAAACGCTATGATGAATCGCTGGGCATTATAAAACAGTTATTTGAAAGCATAATATGCTGGTTTGTTCTTTACAGGCTTCATTTCACTGATGATAGTTTTCCACAGGTTACAGAAGGAATAGTTCTACTAGTAAAGTTAAGATTTCATATCAGTTAATAATGTGTTGGGTTATTTGCTTGTTTGTTTTTGGAAGAAATATTTTCCTTCAATGACCACTTAAGCTGAAATTTTCCAGTAAATATAGAACATGAGAGAGGTTATGTGATGTCTTTGTTTCCACAGTAGCTATAAGTCTCCTAATAGTCATTCCATAAGCAGAGAAGACAGTAATCATTTTCATATTACTGAAATCTGGTTCTGGTTTCTGCACAGCTTAGCACAGACTGCGGCATGATTTCCTCAAAATAACTTATATATGCCTTGGGATGTGTCAGTAAAACAAAAGTGATAGCTCATTTTTTGCATCTCATGGGCTCAGACAGAATAAAAATACAGGATGTTTGATGCTGCTGAAAACCAAAAGGCCATAACTTCAAATGAGAGCTATGTTACGACAAATTACTTGAACATAGCAGTACCATGTTCAAATTAGCTTGACATAATTCTTACATGGATGGATAGGTAGGGTAGGTAGATAGATTCGCTTTAGCTTATGTTTGTTGCTATTTCAGAAGATAAAAGATCATCATACAAACACGAGAAAATACTTGCAGTTATTTGGGAGTTGGCTGCTTTTTGAAATGAGGTAGAAACACTTTCATTATTAACTTTCCTCTCATAATTGAATTAGTTAGTATATATATATATATATATATAAAATATATAACTGAGCCTATTCAGATGAAGTTTTTGAAATGATACTCATAGCTTATAGTGGGATTTTAATCTTTTACTATTTATGAATTACCAGGTGCACTACAGAAAAGACAAGTGACAATACCTGCCAAAAGACAACTGGGATTAGGCTAAATTCTACTTAAATCCCATCCTAACTTTCACAATACCTTCATCTTGTGAACAATATGAAGATATTAATGTTGTTTGCATTGTGGGAATATCTAAGAATCAAGTTTAAAACTACATTAGACAGGGTATTGTCTTCTGTCACTCAGAGTTTTCAATTTAGCACCTATTTTCTGCATTTACATTATGTGATTGGTAACTGTCACACTGTTGCTGATAAGAGAATGTAAATTTCTTCATTGTAATCACAATTCATATGCCTGCATCATTTATTTTTGTGCTGTTTTGTTATACTCTGAAAAGGAAATGTCATAAAATCAAGCCTTTTGTTACTGAAGTGAGCAATTACCCTATATCCATCCAGCTTCCTAGTAGAATGAGGGCTAAGTGGCTTATAGTCATAAATAATCTGTAAGAGCACTGTGACACTGGAAAAAAAAAAAGAAAAGTCTTTCTCTCTTTATTTCTCAGACAACAAAAATCCAAGAATATCTCATGTTTCCAGATGCCCAGAGAGAAGCCACGGTCATACAGGAAAACAATCCCAACAACTGCCATGTCAAGGGATTTTTTTGGCTGCTGAGGTGGGTTTTAAACCAGGCTGCAGAAGAACAAGCACGATTATTAATAGGAACTCATGTAGAGTTGATAATAGATCGGGTCTTTACAGAAAAAAAATATTTCTAAATAACTACAGATATTACATAGAAGAGACACAGCCTGAAAACACAGGGTTCTTCATTGATACTCTTTACAGAGGTGTAATTTCTAGGCATGTAAAAAGCATCTCTTAAAATATCACAAAAGTATGTTCAGGAAGAGCTTGACATTGAGGCAAAGGGATGAATATTAAAATCATAGAATCGTAGAATCACCAATGTTGGAAAAGACCTCCAAGATCATCCAACCATTCATCTACTGCCAATATTTCCACACTAAACCATGTGCCTTAATACCGCATCTAAACGCTTCTTGAACACCTTCAAGGATGGTTACACCACCACCTCCCTGTGCAGCCCAGTCCACTCCTCTTCTACTCTTTCAGAGATTAATTTATCCTCATATCCAACCTGAACCTTCCCTGATGCATCTTGAGGCCATTCCCTCTTGTTCTAGGGCAAGTTACATAGGAGAAAAGGCTGACCTCTACCTCACCACAACCTCCTTTCAGGCAGTTGTGTAAAGAGTGATGAGGTCTCCTCTGATCCCCTTCTTCTCCATACTGAACAGTCCCAGTTCTCTCAGCTGCTCCTCCTGAAACTTTTGCTTCAGACTTTTCACCAGCTTCCTTGTCCTTCTCTGGACACACTTCAGAGCTTCGATGTCAAGCTTTGATGAGGGAGGGCCCAAAACAAAGGTTTGATGCTGTCAGATCAGATAGTTGAGTCCAGAAGAACATCTCTGAGGGATGACTGTATATCACCTGAAAAATACAAGTGAAGATTCAAGCTGGTTAAAATGAATTGCCCATAGCACTTGAACCAGAAGAGGACAGCCAGGCACCTTGTAAAAAGACAATGCCCCAGACTCATAGTAACAAGAACCACAGCAACAAAATTATCTTCTGCTAACCTTTCCTCAACATGAATTAAAATTGCCACATTGCACAGAAGAATTATTCAAAATGTCTTGGTTCTAATCTTCGCAGTCTAACTCCACAATCTCTCTCCTCATTTCTTCTGTTTCCTCTTTAGTATACCTACTTTTAATGCCTGCATATCTATACTTGGTGATAAGGTAACAAATGCAGCTTCCGGATTCATTCAGAGCCACACCATTTACTGAGCAGCCTTGGGACAAAAGAGGCTTACTACAGTATGATGTACCACAATGTGATTCTTTGCCCTTATCTTCCTTGATGCCATATTTCTACTTCTGCTGAAATCATATCTAAAGTTGGCATCTTCTTCAGAATAAGAAAATATAAATTGCCCACAAATTTCCATATAAATTACTCTAGAAAAATAAAGTACACAGTGAAAGGTGATGCAGCTTATCTTTAATCATTTAATTTATGGCTAAATTCTTGGCATCTAGCTACTGCAAACAAAGAAAGTAGAATGAAGCAGAGAATATGATTAGCAATATCATGGAGTGTTAGTTGCAGCAAAGTAGCTAGACAGTCTTAGTCTTCATGGTCATCTGCAGGACTAATTGTGTTATCAGAGAACGAATAGTATCACCAAGTTACTGTCATGTAAAATTTGCTTTTCTTCTACATGTCTTTATTGGTTGCAGCAGATACATATATAAATCTTTCTCTTCTCATGAGCAGAAAGAGGAGGAGGCACTGGTTCAGAGATCTTGGAGCAAACTAAAAGAGAAAAATAATTAGCAAAACATTTGGAGCAAAACAGAGTGCTGAAGTGGTGAATTCGCTGGAAAAGAGCTTGAACATCCCAAGGTGAATGCAAATTCATTCAAAGTCAACAGCAGCAGAAGCTCTGGGAGAGCATTGGGCCAAGGCAATACAAAAATGAATAAACAGAGAAAGGGAAACTGTGTCTCTGACTTAATTTTTGGTGAAACAGTAAAAACGGACTTGCTTCCCACATCTGTTTCTGTACTGTTATTTAGATTTGCTGGCTGATACAATATTTCCTAAAAAAAAAGGAATGTTATGTACAGTTTCCCTGACACATTTATTAATGCAACCAAAATATGCATCAAGTGAAACATAGGAGTCAGTAAAACTTGCATTGTACAATTGAAATAGCAAAAAGCTGTTCAGAGAAAATCACTGACAAATCCCAGAGAGTCTGGAAATACTTGGTTGCCTGACACTCTAAATATACTTACAGGTGTATTTCATGGTCCTGAAAACAAATATTTGGATCTGTACAGTTTCATTACAGGTCAGGTACACCACAGAATCTTTCTTTGAACAGATAAATTTCTTCAACTTTATTCTGAAGTTAATCAGAATAAATCAGTTAAAAATGCAAAGCATCTTTTAGAACACATGAAGTGATATCCCAAAGAAATTCTATTTCCTGAAGCAAAATCTTGCAGGATGCAACTACTTTTTCATTTGGTTTTTTTTGTTTGTTTGTTTGTTTTTGTTTTTTTTTTAACAGAAGATGTATCACTTCATTTAACTCTGTGAACAGCCTACCAGCCACAACCTGTGAGGTAGTACTTGCAGATAATTCCAGTAGCATATTTACATCATGTCAACATGTCAACACCCTTGCTGACAAAAAAGGTGGGGAGGGTGGGGGAAGAGAAATAATGTTTCCATTTGGTTTCACTGCAGGTAACTTGGCTGGGCCCAAGGAAAAAACTGGTTTGCAGCTACAGGTAGGATAACAATTCATTGCAAATGCTAGGTGGCAAAGACTTAATAAGCCTGCAGTTGCCCATTGGCCTCACAGTGCTGCAAGAACAAGCTGGAGATACAGAAGTGGCACTGCACACTACTTCCCTCACTGCAGGGATAACATCAGCACTTTTGGCATAGGCATAACTTGGCCACTCTATAAAGATTTGTTTGACCTTGCAGGTGTTCCTGTGTTCCTGTTCCACTGAGTCTAAGCAACTGATCATGATTATTTTCGTTATAAGAAAATAATTATAATAATAGCAGTCAGATTCTGCAGCTTTTATCTCCATTGCTTGCACTTATTTACATGCAGCTGTACTTGGGCAATTGTTACTTATGTCAGTGTTAGAAATCTGCAATATAAATGAGAAAAGGTTTCTCTAAAGTCCTAAGTCTTAGTGAAATACTATTCGCCTGTTTAATTTAGACTTCCAGGAAAGATAAAATGCCCAGAACCATATTCTGGTTTCTTCTCCTGCTAGTATAACATTTCTATCTACATCAATGAGAAATATTCACAGAGAAGATAAATAGAATTTTCAGACAGTCCTATCTAAAGAGAATATACTCAAAAATGCAAAAATGTATCCCATCAAAGATGCTCATTTCTATGTCGGTTGCAGAAGTACAGAACAGAATCAGCTCTCCAGAGCATCCTTTCATTGTCTTTATTTTGATGCCTTTTTGTTTTGTTTCAAATAATGACAGATTTCTTCTACGTGTGAAATCAATTCAGCTATAGATGTAATTTTAGTCTTGCAGAGAGTATTAATGTGATGCAGATTGCTCAGTTTAAATCACAGAGAATCATTCTAAAGAAAGGATGTGTTCATTTTATGTTGTTGAGCAGAACAGCAGTATTTGATGATTACGTTTGATTCAATATTAATCAGAGCAGTCTGTGTTTCCCAATGAGTAAGATAATGTTCTAATTGCTGTACCGTGTGTAAAATTTTGCTCATACCCTACTCAACAAGATTTCTGATTGAATAAGGCATTATTCATTTGAGTAAGGCCAATCCAAACTACAAAGTTTTGCTGGTATAGCTATGTGAAAATCCCTCAGAGGAAAATTAAATTTAAGACTCAATTTATACCTGAAAAGCAATAGTAGATAGTGTAATTATATTGTGGGATTATAGAATGGCTTAGATTGGAAGGGATCTTAAAGATCATTGAGTCTTAACTCCACTGCCATGGGTAGGATTGCCAACTAGATCAGGTTGTCCAGGGCTCTGGGATGCCTATCATCCAACCCCATAGACTTGTACATATTCAGCCTCATGAGGCAATCTCTTATATGTTCAGCTATTACAGTGGGACAGATTTTGCTCCTTGAACGCTGCCAAGAATTTTGGAAACATGCGAGGCAAGGGAAGCCTGACTGCCACTGAGGATTGAAGAACTTGTTTAGTACTTCAGTCTTCTCCATGTCTGTTGAAGTAATTTGTCTATTTTTTGTTAAACTCTTTTAATGAGTACAAGCAGCTGCTCTATTAAATGTATAATAATTCCAGTGCATGCAACAAGAGACCAGAAAATATAGGTACATTCTTAGTTGAGTTCTTAAATAATAGGACATAATGGTCCTTCTATCTCCTACTTCATCCCCTCCACTCTCACGGCCAGATGTGAGGCCCATTCCTCTCTTCACACTGCACTGGCTCTGCCACTGGGTGGGCATTTTGCTCAGCACAGTCACCTCCCTAAAGTGGCAAAAAGATAATCCCCTTTAATTGCCATATTGTTTTCTGACAGCACTGCAACAGCAGAGGAGCATCAGACCAGTCAAATGCACAGAAAGGCACTGGGTCAGTTCAGGCTGCCAGGTATTACTTTGTCCCCATGTAGGTAGGCAGCTAAACATGCTCATGCACTACTACTGTCACTTCAGACAAATCAGTCCCTGAAAGCAAGTCAACTGTTAAGCTTCTGTAAATATGGAAATTAAGTAGGTTTATTGTTAAGGGTGCTGCTCTGGCTTCTGGTTAAGAAAATGTAAGTTTAATCCTTACGCATTCTCTCTCTGCTTCTACTCTGCCTCACATCCTCCTGATGTGATTGATTATAGCAATGTTAAGGTGTTTATGAACTAAACTTGAATGAAAAAGGCACAGCCAGCATTGGTTCATGAAAGGCAGGTCCTACCTGATCAACCTGATCTCCTTCTATGATCAAGTGACCTTCCTGATGGATGAAGAAAAGGCTATTGACGCAGTTTACCTAGGCTTCAGCAAAGCCTTCAACAGTGTCTCCCACAATATTCTCCTGGAGAAGCCAGCAGCCCATGGCTTGGACAGCTACACTCTTTGCTGGGTAAAGAACAGGCTGGAGGGCCAATCCCAGAGAGTGGAATGGAGTTAATTCCAGCTGACAACTGGTCACTAGTAGTATTCCCCAGTGGTCAGTATTGAGGCCTGTCCTATTTAATATAATTGTTATATCTTTATTATACCTTTATTGTTCACCTGGAGAAGGGGATTGACTGCATTCTCAGTAACTTTGGAGATGACACCATGCTGGGAGGAAGCATCAATTAGTCTGGTGGTAGGATGGCCCCACAGAAGGATCTGGACAGGCTGGATCACTGGGCTGAGGCCAGTGGGATGAAGTTCCGTAGGACCAAGTGCCAGGTCTTGCACTTAGGCCAAAATAACCCCAGGCAATGCTACAGGCTTGGGGCAGAGTGGCTGGAAGACTGTGTGGAGGAAAACCTAGGAATGTTGGTCAACACTCAGCTGAACATCACCCAGCAATGTGCCCAGGTGGCCAAGAAGGCCAATGGCATCCTGGCTTGCTAGCAGGTCCAGGAAGGTGATTTTTTCCCTGCCCTCAGTTCTGATGAGGCCACATCTCAAATACTGTGTTCAGTTTTGGGCCCCTCACTATAAGAAAGACATTGAGGCTCTGAAGTGTGTCCAGAGAAGGACAAGGAAGCTGGTGAAAAGTCTGAAGCAAAGTTTCAGGAGGAGCAGCTGAGGGAACTGGAATTGCTCAGTATGGAGAAGAAGGAGATCAGAGGAGACCTCATCACTCTTTACACAACTGCCTGAAAGGAGGTTGTGGTGAGGTAGAGGTCAGCCTTTTCTCCTATGTAACTTGCCCTAGAACAAGAGGGAATGGCCTCAAGATGCATCAGGGAAGGTTCAGGTTGGATATGAGGATAAATTAATCTCTGAAAGAGTAGAAGAGGAGTGGACTGGGCTGCACAGGGAGGTGGTGGTGTAACCATCCTTGAAGGTGTTCGAGAAGCATTTAGATGTATACTAAGGCACATGGTTTAGTATGGAGATATTGGTGGTAGCTAGACAGTTGGACTGGATGATCTTGGAGGTCTTTTCCAACATTGGTGATTCTATGATCCTATGAAATGTGTGTATAAGTACCAAAAGAAATAGCAGAAGAAAGAAATATAAAATTCACTCGTGAGGATGATGCAGATCCACAACCCAATAAAACTAGTCCCAGCAGAAAAGCGAGGGTCTCCCCCACCCATACAGCCACACTCCAAAAAGACATCAATGCTTGATGGCTCATAGCAGAAGATCTCCATCTGGCAGCAGCAGAAGAGTGGCAGCAAATTTGCAACATATCACATGCCCCTTTCCTTTTCCCATACAGTAGGAAACAGGCTGTAGGCTTCAAACTCATATTCCAAACAAAGAAATGGGTGGTAAGCTAGCTTCAGATTTTTGGAAACCAAGATAAAAAATACTCTGAGGGAAAATACCACACTGTTAGTGGTGATGATTCCTGTGGGGTACAAAAATATCTGTCCATGACCTAGCTCATCATCACTAATCAAAAGCAGAGCAACATAAATAGTGAAAGAACAGCAGTCTTCTATCTTCCACAACTGATCCAGGCCAGAGCACTTAAACATAAATAATTTGGGACATGTAAGCATGCAGGTTTGAGAGTGTATAGAGTGCAAAGTTGTCTTGGAGAGTTTGTAAATCCGGGGAATCCCCAACGTCTCACAGTGAATTTCATTATATTGAATTCCTTAGAAATACCAAACTCACAGAGAGGAAAAGGTGTGCTGAAAATGTTGCTACACAGAGCCCTGCTATGGATTTACTGGTTGCCATGCCTGGGCTCGTCAAGTTTAATTTTTAAAATGATTGTTACAGCAGTATCTAATTCTGACATAACTCAGAAGACTCAAATGATCTTTAAGACTTTTGCAGAAAAAAAAAAAAGGTTAATAAATAAAAAAATATCTTCAGTTTGGTTACATGTAAGACCCAAAAGCATTGCTCTCTTTTAGCAACACCCACCAATTCACTTACATTGCTTTACCAGGCTTTTCTCAAGATATTGTTATTACCTGTACAGCAGGATCTCCTGGTCAGAAATGCCACCTCAAGTTAATTCAGCAATAACAGCAGCAGGGTCCAGCTCTCAGCTGTTAAACCAGCAAGAGTAGAGGTGTTGGACTAGGCCAGGCATAGCAGAACACTAAGTATCTGTGTGTGCAGTACACTGACCTAGTGTGCAGTGAAAGCAGGAATAAGAGGTGTGCTGACCTTTCCAAGAGATAGGGAAGATGCAACCCAGACAGAGAGACTGCAGAAGGAGACAGGAAGACTATCCTTTTGTGTGCTCACTATAGGTAAGCTTCAGCTCCTTTCAGGCAGACTTTTGATCTTGCTAAGCAGATTTAAGAGCTTCAGGGTAGGCATCATTTGCCTAAGCATTGTCTGCTTGCTGTCATATGAGACCCAATCAGGTAGATCAACATCCACACAGAGTTGGTGGATACCCTACACCACTGCTTAGAATAAAACTAGGCATCTCTGGGCAAGTGATTCCAATTTTCTCTTTCCTTAGGCTTGAGATTTATTTTGACTCTTGCCAAACCTTGGCTATGTTATATTTTAAGGGGTTGTCTGAGAAGAGGTATCAGTAGAATTAATACTTCAAGCATTAAGTTGTGTGCTGCTGGCTTGTTGCTAATGATTGCTCACTAGGAATATCTTCAAAAATACAAGGCACAGGAGCCACTGTCTAACAAACATGTTTTCCCTCTCTTCCAGCTACCTTTGCCTGGTAGGAGAATAAATAAAATGCAAAGTTGTCTTTCAAACTTGAAGCAGACTTACGGGTCTCAAAAAAAAATACGTCTACTCGATTGACAGCTTCTGCCTCCTTGAGCTGGGAACAACTGGAAAATGACAAATAGCTGCACCTTATAATAAAAGCAGTGGTATAAAAGTTCAGATTTTTTCCTAGGGGAAGGAAAAAGACATCTAGGGATTTGAGCTAGCATATTAATTTATTCTCTTCTCACTTTTTTTTTTTTTTTTTTTTGCACCTGAGGAGTTGAATAGATAACACTGTCATGTAAAATAAAAGCCAAAGGGCATTATCAATCATATTGAAAGGTCTTGCTTAGTTTGACATATCTGGCCAGGCAATTGCAACTCCTACAAGCATTTAATCAGCATTTATTTAGCATTTAATATCAGCATTTAGTTAGCATTTATAGAACTAAAAATATATTTAGAATTGATTGTAGGGTTTTTAGGGAGAGGATCCTCCAGGTGCAATTAGATTCTGTACTGTCTTGTATACCTTCTGGCTGGCCCAACCTTCAGTAAAGTGATAATGGCTCAGCATCTTCAGCAACCAGAGGAGCAGGAGTTAGCAGTCAGTAGCAAAGTTCATGGGAAATAACAGGCACAACTAAGCTATACGTTTCTTAGGTATGATACAGGAGAGCTGCTTATACTTATGAACAGCACTTCAGCAATCAGTGGTGCCTCCAAGAGAAAATTATTCCCCAATTCAGTCACTGTGTATTTGGAAAAGGGAAAAAAAGACTTACTGGCTTCACTTCTGTTTTTCTTCAGCCTCTTTCTTTCTTTTTGCATTTACTTATAGTACTTTTTTTTTTCCTTAACACACATTTTTCTTTGGGACAAAGATCAGACCTCTCTGCCACTGTTCCACCATGTCCAAGAGTAGTACCATCTCCATTCTAATAACAACTAATAACTGTGCTCCAAGTGGTTGCACTTCTTATTTTTCTGATTTTGAACTCCGGATCTAGCCTAGTGATCAAATCTTGTTTTGATTTTAATAACCATTCATTCATTGTAACTTAACATTAATACCTCACTTCTGCTGCTTAATTGAAGTATAAGTGGAAATAATGGATTTCTGTCTTCTTTATAAACACTATGGACAAGCATCTCTTTATGATTAAGTTACTAGTTAGAGCCATCATATTTTTTAACCTTATCACATAAATTATGGTTTTCAAGTGTCTCAAGAATGCTCTCCTGTTAATTTTGCATTGTTAATTAATTTACTTTGAAATGTAGATTAAAAATGGATAATGGTTGCTTTGTAGTTCCAGCTCCACAGGAGCCCTACTAAATATGGCAATAGTTATTTCATATTTTATAAATAGTCATAAATAAAATAAAACCAACAACCCACAAAACTCTTAAGCAAGGCTGATACAAGACAGGATGTAATTCACTCTGGCACATTTAGCAGTGATAGCCATTTGCTTTTATCATCAAATTACATTACCAGGCAGGAGATAAAACACCATTCCTTTTCTCTTAGCCCTGATATAAACTTGGATACAAGTTCATTCACAAACTCTGAAATTAGTTGGCTCAAATTAATCCTTTGCAATATCAAGCAGCAGATAATTCTATGCCATCTGTCGTTCCTTCAAGGGTTCTTTTTACCACATCACAGTTCAGACAACACCATTATTCTTAGAATTAGGTATTGCTTAGTCCTGGAGATTTCTGAACTCCTACTAAGTGGCCTGGGGAAATATATATGGGAGCCAAAGTCATATCATAGAGAGAAAATAATTTGATGATCCTTATGGATCCTTTCTGACTTGGAATATTCTATGATAAACAAACTCCAAAGTAACCTGTTGGTTTTTACCATTCAAAATCAGCTGGCAGGTCAGAATGCTGCCCATGATTGGTGAGAGGTCAACTTTATACTTATGCTTTCAGCTAAATAAAATATGTACAAAATATCACTGTGATTTCAGAGGAGCACACTTCCCACCTTCCATATTCCAGAATCATTAAATGAACAGGTTTGCAAAAGTAAAATGACTAGAAATAGTGTCTGGCATCCAGTGTTACAAAAAATATTGAATGGCAAAAAAATATAAGATATGTAAGAAATAGGATGAGGGAAGCACTGCACTAAAAACCTCACAGGGTGCTGCAACAGTCTTTCCAAAGCAAAATAGTTCTTGTCCTGTGTTCACACTTACACTTCTTTCTACTTTTTCTTTTATATAAAGTAAAAGTGATGATTATAATAAGGGGGGAAAAAAAAAGTTCTGTTAGAAACTTTACCTATAAAAAAAAATTTTCAACAGAGAATTTTCAACTCATGCCAATTGCCGTATTAACTTACATTTGAGGAAGTGCTTTCTAGCAGTATTGAAAAGCAACTCTGACAGATGGCCTAGGAAAGCTGGGACATATCCATAAACAATTTTTTTTTAATAAAATATTAGAAGAGCACCTGTGTAAAATAGAACTGGTGTAGATGTCCCTGACCTGACAACAGGTAGTAGACTAGCTCATCCCTATTTTCTGATCATTTTCTTTAGTTTTATTTGAGATAAGCAAACCAACTGCCAGCGCAAGTCAAAGACAATTATTCTAGCATTAATACAGTGGAGTTCACAAAAGATATTTGTGAAAAGCTATAGGAGTTGTAAGAGATTTATAATCTGTCACTCTCATAATACAATACTGAATGAATGCAGTGTTAGGGCAAATTATAGAGGAATTATGCAAATGAGGAAGTCAGTAATTATCTAATTATATTAATTTGCTAGAGGACTGGTATTCTTCACACAACTATTGTAACACTACCTCAATTTTTTTTTCTTCATATTGAATTATTTATACATATTTACAATGGTTCTTGCAAAGTATCTTGTCTAACAGATCTGAATGTAGGAAAAAAAGGATGATTTACCAAAATCACACTTAAAAAAAAATTCTATATGCAAAGTCTATGATGCTTATTAAAGACAGTCATAACAATATAACCATATACTAATGTAACCATATACTAATGTAAAGTATAACCATTAACTAATGATGGAGAGACAGGTTTCAGAAAGTGAGATAAACAAATTGAAGATGACACAGCTTTCTGCTTGCTCATTCTGCTTTGATTTGTGCTTCACAGCTCTAACTTTCATTCCTTGACTGCAGCAGGATTCTGCTATGTATATAATTGCATATTTATAAGCTATAAAACTAGAAAAGAGCAAGGAAATCTCCACCGCCTAGAGTCATGCATTTGTGTTGTTTGTTTTTTAATTGAGCCCAGACAGCTTTCCAAAATAGAAGCTTTAACCTATCAAGGAGGAGTGGCTCTTGATGCAAGAATCACAGTGAATATGTCTGCATAGCCTCTTGCAGACAGACACAGGCAAGTTCTTTCTATTCTTCCATTCAGCCAGCTTCTGATCAACTGCAGACTGAAGCTATTGGCTCAAATCCTGCACCCAGCTAACACATCCCTATTGCTTCCAGTCAAGAAGTAGCTCCAAACACAGACAGTAGAGCTGGTTTATTCTTACAGTCATATCTTACATGCCAGATACAGTACAGTATAGGAGGAGGTCAAGCCACTGCAGCTTTCAGATTCTGAAGGAAAAGCGGGATGCTAAAAGGATGGCCAGCAAAATAAAAAGTTGCATTCAGTGCAATGCATATGCATGTCTCCTCTGTCCATATTATCTGCAGCACTGTGTAGTCGTAATTTTTGTATGACTCAGAAGGTAATCAAAGAGCTTGTCTTTTTAATCAACACATCTATCTGTTTAGACACTAGAGTTTGATTAAATAAATGCTGCAATTCAAAGATATAATCCCGCACGGATCCTGATATCAGTAACAAAACTGATTTGCAAAGAGCAAGAGTGTAGTGGAGGAGTAAGAAAACGTATTATCAGTAACCACTCCTGTGTGGTAATTAGATGTTCACATTTGCTGCAGCTCAGAACTTCCCCAGCTCTGCAGATCTGCATGGGAACAACTAGTGTGTAATGCAGACCGCTTTTATTGGTGAACCTCCCTGAATTTGCACATATAGTCTTCCATTAGCAGTACAGTCACTTTGTCTTGTAAAGTAATTAATAGAGCAAGGATAGGAAGTAGATCATTGCAGTAGAAATGTTTAAGTACCAGAGAGCTTTAAAAAATCTCATTTCACACACCAGCTGCTTCAGTTATGTATCTCAGTTTGTGACAGAACAAAGTTATCATGCATCGCTGTTTAGCTCAGCTGCAACCCACCCTCTCCACTGTGCACAAATGCTATCAAGTATCTTGAAAAGCAGACTGAGTCAAAGTAAGACATTTAATGTAAGAAATAGCATACAAAAGTTGATGTAAGTAACATCTCTAAAGTTGAAAATTATTACATACTTGCAAATTAGTACATTTGTAGCACTGAGGGACATGGGTTAGTGGGTGTGGTGGTAATAGGCTGATGGTTGGACTAGATGATCTTAGTAGTCTTTTCCAACTTTAATTATTCTATGATTCACATAGGGAACTGTGATTTTTATAAAAGCAGACATCAACAGAACTTGAAAAAAGTCCCTCCCTTCTCCTTCCTTTAAAGGTCTTTTACTAGATAGGTAACAAATATACAAACAAACAACAACAACAACAACAACAAAAAAAACATAAAATGGTATTGGAAATATCTCACCAGAAATATCTAAAATATTTGTAAAATAAATATTAATACTATTTATTTTATTTAGCCTTCACCTAAAAATGGAGACTTATGATGAATGATTAGAGTAATTGTATTTTCTTAAAAATAACCTAAGCAAAACAAGTACAACTGACTACAGTAGAAGTAGTCAACTGAAATACATTCATTTCACATAAAAGGCCCTGTGTATAAAACACTGCTTATTTTAATGCACCTTTTTCCTTTTCTTGAGGAGAAAAAAAAAAAAATAATCATGATTTCTATACTAGTAGAATTCCCCTGAGAAAATTCATCAGATTCATCCCAGGATGAGGCCACTCTAAACTGAATCTGTGAGGTTTCTGTTTTTCCAAATCCTATTGAAAAGTTCTCAGCAACTTGGAAAACATTGCAGTGAAGATGGTTCCTAGAGGTGACTGCTGCCAAGCAATACCTTACTAGTTCTGCATGTTGCACAGTTGCTCTTGGAGAAATATTCATGTCTACACTGCACTCTGACAATGCAGTCTCCTCTGTGTTGAGCGGGATGACTCAAGGTTCTTATTCCTACTGAAATCAGAGGCTAAATACCTGTATGAATGTGGTATTTATGGCTAATAACACTGGTTGGAAAAATAGCTAGTAGTTAATCTGGCTTGAAATGGCCATGCACTCTGCCCAATGCATGATGTAGACCCCCTATGCATTATTACCCCCTATGCATTATTTGTTGTCTGAGGTCCAATATTTGTGCTTGAGAAATAATTTTTTGTGCTTGAACATATTGTCCATATTGTTAACTCTTAAAAATAAAATTAAATTAAAAAGAACGAATGAAAAAGAGGATCTGAATATGTACATCTTCAACTTTAAGCATTTGTGCCTTGGTCAGATGTTTAAAATCCTCTACTTTGAATCTCTTGAGTTGGATTCCTGCAGTCTGTGTTCAGATCACCTCTTCCCTGTCTCACATGTAGGCTGAATGAATGAAGAAGCATCTGTCCGTTACACTGTGCTAATGGGCTTAATTCTTTGTTGGTAAGGCAAAGTTAAAAATATTTTGCCCATATCTTTAGAAATTGCATATTTTGGCAAATATTTGACACACAGCTTAGAAACAAATGCTCGTGCACCGTATTGTGGATCAAATTTCCAAACAATCATACCTGCAAAATGGATGTATTCAGACCTCATGAGCAAGCCCTGCAGAAGTGCAAGTATTTAATCCAGTGACAGTACATGTTCTATGAATATGCAAATTTTTTTTTGTGCAAGACTCTAAATATTCCTGGTAGATAGTCTTCAGGTGTGACATGACTTACCTCCCTATTTTTCAGTTTAAAATTCATGATGGTTTAATATTTGCCAAGGGAAGTTCTTATTTAAAAGATTCATAAGCTGTGGACAGTTTATGAAAATTTTTGTACTGGTTCAATATTCTGAATTGCAAGGTTTGCAATGCTGCTATCACAAATTGAGTGATTATTTGAGTGATTATTTATTGAGTGATTAAATATATATTATTTATAAATAGGAAAAAAAATGTGCATAATCCTCAGCATTATTTTTTAAAGACATTTCATATTGTTAACATAATGACTGGCTGTTTCACTTCTCTTTTCTAGCTTTTCCTTGGTGAACTTCCTATATTTCCCCATTTAGCACAGATGGCTCTTAGTGGGAAAATAAAATAGCTCCTTTGAATCCAGTTGTTAGCAAGACTCCAGTACACAGATGTGTTTGCAGCCACACATAAGCATTTACATGAGCATGAATCTCTCACAGATAGTAAAATGCAGTCACTCTCCTCAATGCATCATTATCCTAAAAGGTGATAATTAAATTATTTCAAAGTTCAGACTTAAATAACATTTTGATTAATTACAGATTGCTTATAATTCTCGTATTTTGAAATATCTCTCATTAGCCCTATATTCCACAAGCAAATTTGTATGATTATTTTATTTTTAAAAACTCTACATAGAAATAATTTTCATAGTCTGTACACTGGATGTGTCAAATTTTTTCTTCTCTTTCACTTTCTGAACTACTGTGTCTTTTCAGGCTTAATTATGCACCTTCTCTCAGAGTAAAAAGCTGGCTATTACTATGTCTGTTTAGAGCAAAAATAGCTGTTTAATGGCCCTAAACTATAACAGGGTAAGATGAAAGACTAAAGCATACAAAGCTTGTGAAGAAAAACATCTTCTGAATAAAATATTGAAGACAATAATCTTCTTTAATTTTAATATTTTTAATGTTTTCACTGTCTTAATACAAAATATCAGAGATGAAGAATTACAGTCAATTTGAAGGAATTGTGCATTAGATCTCAGATCATTGTGATCAGATGAATCACTGAATCATGGACTATGCTCATTTGTAAGGGATTCACAAGGACCGTTGAGTCCAACCACTCTTTTTTTTTTCCTTTTTTTTCTTTTTTTTTTTTTTTTGATTGGGAGTATGTCAAGCAGTTTCAACTTCAGCTACTGAATATCATAATACTGATGGAGAAAAATTTTTTCTCAACTAATTTCCTAAAGGTGTGTTCAATTCAACTACTTTAAGATGAGTCAAAACGGGCTAATGCTTCTCTAGCTAGATTGCGTCTATGGCAGACCCATCTCACAGACACGTTTTGTGTTCACACTTCCCACAAATTGTACTGCAATGAACAAATCATACATAAAGCCCCCAGAGCTCTCGTGTTCCCTTAGGATTGTACTACCTATTGCTGAAAAACAGAGAGGGTGAGAATGATCTGATCTCCCCTTTGGATCAGGATCTATTCCAACTTTATATGCAGGATACCTGTCAGTCTTGTGTCTTAGAGAATGAGTATGACCGAATTCTCCTTGGAGGACTGTCTCCAAAGCCCAAATTTATTGAAAATTCAGGAAGTTTTGCTTAAAACTAAGGTTGTTTCTGGAAAATCTGTGAGGTATCTGCATACATGGATTTTGGCTGGAGCAGGCTTCAACCCAGATCTTTCAGAGCAGTTTTTCCTTCTCATCATGCCTTACAAGCTGCCTAGGACTCCCATAAGTCAAGGGAGCCACACAGGCTACTGTGACCAAGTTCATTCCTTGATATCTTCTTACCAACTGCAAGGATCATTACTGTTACAGAATCTTCAGCAGCCTCTGTCCTTTTTAAATAGATAAACTTCTGTAGAGATCAGGAAAATTTTTCCATGTTCCACATATAAATTGTTTTAGTATTGATAACTCATTATTTGTAACCAAGGAAGATTAAAACACAAATAGTTGCTGTTCTAATCTTTGCTTCTTTTGTTGATTTTTAATTACATTTAGAGTTGAGTTTCAAGCCCTGATGAGAAACCATAAATATTCACTAAAACTTTGACAATCTTGCATTTAAATGAAAATAACCCCAATACCACCAAATCATATCAAAGAAAAGTGCCTGCTAACTGTAAGAGCACTGACTTGACTGAACCTTTGTTTTGACCTGAGCTTACTGTGCCTATATACAGAGAATCATAGAATATTCCAAGGTGGAAGGGATCCATAAGGATCATCATGTCCAACTCCTGGCTCTGCAAAGGACCACCTAAAATCAGACCGTATGTTTAAGAGCACTGTGCTTCTTGAACTCTGGCAGCTTGGGGTTGTGCCCACAGCCCTGTGCATCCCATTCCATGCCCACCGCCCTGTGTTGCAGCACCTGTCCCTCACCCCCAGCTGCCCTCCCCTCACACAGCTCCATGCCATTCCCTCAAGCCCTGTTGCTGTCACAGAGCAGAGCTGCAGCTGCCATCAGGCCTCCCCTCAGCTCCTCTGCTCTGTGCTGAGTAAACACAGGGACCTCAGCTGATCCTCATACGTCTTGCTCTCTAGATCCTTCTCCACCGCCACAGTTCTGATCACCTTAGTGACTGTTCTCTGCCTGACCTGCTGGGAGCCCATATCAGAAAAAGTTAGCATTGAAAATTTCTGTGTCATCATCATCCTCCTGTCTCCTTCCTTCGATGCTCTGTTATAGACCTTGGCAGCAAAGCAGACAAATCAGACAGAAACTCTGTTGCTGTGCTCTGCCCTGGCACTTGGCAGACCATCAAGCCCATGGGGTTTGCCAGCAGACCAGGGGTGTCAGTACTGAAGCTTGTGCTGTGTCATGCAAGCTGTCTTGTAAAGAGAAAGAGTAGGTTACAGGTCTAAGGTCTCAGATGCACCTGAATTACCACTTTCCAGCACAGTTCTGTGCAGCCTTTGCTGTTCAACGCAGTTATGCTAATACTTATAGCTAGGCTAAAACAAGCTCTGGGAGGCTGAGGGGTTTATTTCACTGTAAATAAGTTCTTCCTAGTTTATCCATGACTCACCCATTTGCATCTATTGAAAAATAAGACTTTTTTTTTTTTTACCTCAAGGGTACTATGCAGATAAACACATTGAAAATGATTGTATGCTCAGACACTGCAGCAGTAGACACCAAGATAATGTCTGCTTCTTCATTTGCTTTCTATTCTTTTCTTCTATCACCTTCATCTTTTGATGAAGCTTTGTCCTGCAAAATGATTCATTATTGGATTTGTTTTCATCATAGAATCATAGAATTGATAGAAGGGACCTTTGAAGACCATCTAGTCCTACTCCCCTGCAATGAACAGGGACACCTACAGCTAGATCAGGTTTCTCAAAGCCCCATCCAGCCCAGCCTTGAAAGTCTCCAAGCATGGGACATCCGCTACTTCTCTGAGCAACTTGTTCCAGCGCTTCACCACCCTTATTGTAAAAGACTTTTTCCTTATATCCATTCTAAATCTCCTCTCCTTTGGTTTGAAATCATTTCCCCTTGTCCTGTAACAACAGACTCTGCTAAAGAGTTTGTCCCCTTCTTTCTTACAGATCTTCTTAAGATACTGAAAGGCCACTATGAGATATCTCTGGAGCCTTCTCTTCTCCAGGCTGAACAGCCCCAGCTCTCAGCCTGTCATCACAGGAGAGGTGTTCCATCCCTTGGATCATTTATACAGCCCTTCTCTGGATGTGGTCCAACAGGTCCATGTACTGTACTGAGGACTCCGCATCTGGATGCAGTACTCCAGGTGAGGTCTCACCAGTGCGGGGTAGAGGGACAGGATCACCTCCCTCGACCTGCTGGCCACATTTCTTTTGATGCAGCCCAGGATATGGTTAGCTTTCCGGTCTGCGAGGGCACCTTGAAGGCTCATGTCCAGATTCCTATCCACCAGTACCCTCAAGTCATTTTCACTGGAGCTATGTTCAGTGCTTTCATCCTCCAGCTTGTATTGATAATCAAAGTTCCCACGAACCAGCATCCCATCTATAGGGGGTACTGACCACACCATACAACGATCAATACTATGCTGTGTATATATATATACACACACAAATACGCACAGTCAAGCTTCCTCAAGGTTCACTACCTCCAACCTCTGGCTCTGGACCTAAAGATCTGTAAACAGGAGTGAGGACGATACAGACACAGGATGACTATCTCTTTTTTTTTTCTTCTTTTTCTCCCTACGAGTCCAAATGCTACTTGTGAAGATTAGCAACGACGCAAAAAAAAAAAAAAAAAAAAAAAAAAATCAATTTAACAGTGCAAACACCTTCAGATTTTTGCTTCCAGTTTTGATATTTATGCATGGCTGAGAATAACAAATGAACAATATAAGAGTCTTTTCAATTATACATAACAGATATTAACAGACCAAATATATATATATATATATATATAACATATATATAAATATATATATATATAACAGATATATATATATATAAAACATATATATATATATATATGTTATATATATATGTTATGTTATATATATGTTATATATATATATATATAACAGATATAACAGACCAAATATATAATAACAGACCAAACATATTCTATGCAAAATGTGTTTATTTGGAATAATAGGCAGGTGATACAAACTAGATTGAGAGCAAAATGCAAGCCTTTGTTAATTTTCTGTCAAACAAAACTAATGAACTATCCAGTAAAAGCATGCTATGGATTAATTAATAGTCAAAGGAAAAAAAAATACAAACGTCTGAAGAAGTGTACTTTTCCTTCAGATTCTATCCTGAGCCTAAGCCAAAACTGAAAGCTAATGTTTTATAAGGAGAAAAGCAATAGACAAAGCTATTATGTTGGTTATCTCTGTTCTTTGCATGTCAAAAAATGATAAGCATGTTATTTCAGATAGTAATTTTTCCACACTGAACAGAATACAAATGGTACACAAACAGCACCTAAAAGTCACCTGATTCATAAAATTAGAAATTACATAATAAAAATGTACATCAGTTTTTTAAAAGTCTAAATTTTAAACAGAGACCCAATCAATGCATTTAGAAATTACCAACAAAAACTGGTCTTAACAATCCATTTGGACGATGCTTTCGTTTTTACCAAGAGGTGATATGAAATAGTCATCAGAAAAAGTACGCATTCCAGCAACAACAGAACTTTCACTTGTCTCTCATTGTAGATTTAAGTGATATAAAAATTGCATGGCCTGTCTTTGACATTGTATGAACCTTACTCCACTTACATAGTAACTGTATTAGAAGCATTTTAACACTGAGACATTCATACTTCAAATTGCAGTCTTCCTCTCTACAGTACTATGCCTCCAATTCAGCTGAACTTCACTGTCCAAGCTTTCCGCACAAAGATAAATCAGTATTTTATAGAACAAAAGGTAGTAGAGATGGTCAGGTTAAATGCAGTTACAAATCTAGCATTGTAGGGATGCTGTCCCAGCCTGACATGAAGTCCTCATACACACCATTACCAGTCCTCTACACAAAAGGAAAAAAAGTAGCAAAAAAGGAAAACTTCAACCAGAATTATCAAAGGATTACACCCTTTCCCCTTCCCACCTCCTCCTCAGAATCAGCAGCAGACAGGATGTTGCTCTTGTGCCCTCATACTGTCCCACTGAAGTCCTTGGGGCTCCAGTTTTTCTGAGAGCAAGGTAAGAAAAAAGTAGAAAAAAACTGAGATAATGCCTCAATTTCGTATTCATCAGCTGGAGTTTTCAAAAAACTAACAGATTATTTTACTGATTTTACTCCATAGAAGGAGACTCCACAAGCTCTCTGGGCAGCCTGTTCCAGTGTTCTGTCACCCTTACCATAAGGAGGTTCTTCTACATGTAAATATGGAATTTCCTGTGTTCAAGTTTTAGGCCATTACTCTTTGTTCTATTGCTACATACCACTGAGAAGAGTTTGGTCTTATCCATTTGCCTCTCATCTCCCTTTAGATATTCATAAACTTTTATCAGATCCCTTCTCAGTCTTCTTTTCCCCAGGCTGAACAGACCCAAGTTACTCAGCCTTTCCTCATATGAGAATATGCTCCAGGCCCTTTATTATGCTTGGCCCTATGCTAGATTTCTAGGAGATCCCTGTCATTTTTAAACTGGGGAGACTAGAACTGGACACAGTAGTCTAAATGTAGCCTCACTGGGGCAGAGAAGAGGGGGAGGATCACCTCCCTTTACCTCCTGGCCACACTCTTTAAGAAGCTTTCAGATTCCTTGTCCTACCTATAGACAGAATATGAAGGTACAAAATGTATTTATTGATTTGGACATATACTTTTAGAATGAGAAATAAATTGTTAAATATAATAACATTGTTTCAAAGCAGTAAATCATGTTGTATTAATAGTGATCCCATGCAATTACTGTGAAGTTTATGAGTTTCTAGAAAATAACTATACTAAAAGCTCAGTTTGTCAGTAGCAAACTAAAATAGAAGGTCAAAAGACCATCTATTAATGTGAAACATATTTTTGCTAACCTTAGTACACTACATATTTTACAATTAAGCAATAAAGCACAGCTTTCCCATCAACCAATAAAAGATAAAAAAGCAAGCTATCCCAGAGAAGATTTAAGGTCAAAAGCTAATCCAACACATGCAACAGTCTGTCATCATTAACAGTGCTTATCAAGGTCAAGGAAGTATGCCTACCTTGCGGTTCTCAAAGTGTGGAATGCAAAGTCTTAGATATTTCCCTTTTAATTAGTGTATCAGTTCTTCTTAAATTTCAAAAAACTATGTGGAAAAAAAAAAGAAAAAAAAAAAAAACCCAAACCTAAATTATATGTATCTTGAAGGCTTTCTTGAATTTAAGTTCATAAAACACCAAATATCTTCAAGACATTTCCTGTATCCACGCATTTTTTAACAAGTATAATAATCCCAATCTACATACAAATATAATTTATGTAAAAGTACTGTAAAATGAAGTATAAGTTTATTTCTTAAAGGCAATTTTATCAGTGAAGACAACTCTCACTGAAACTACTATAAAACCAATTATTTTGTTGCCAGTACTCAAAAACAAAATTGGTAAGAGAAATAAAATATAAAGTTCAGGATTTTTATGGTTGCTGGATTTTGGTTTTTTTTCCAAATGAAAGAATCATGGAATTGAAGTGACAAGCTTGTTAGCAGGAATTCTTTGTTATCCATCACAGCATTTACTTTTCAAAGGTGAAAATAATTACACTGTTACTTTGATAGTGGATAATTATATGGAAATAAATAATGAAATGCCTCCTCTAGGTTCTCTTCGTTTAACATTTCCCCCAAAAAGTTCCATAAAGGAAGAAAGGATAAAAAGCAAACAGTAATTAGGAGTGAAAAAAGGGAAGGTGATCCTAGACAGCTAATCACCCTTAAAATATGCTCCTTTTGACTACTCTTATTGGCACTTTTGAAGAAATCAGTATATTTTTTCCAAGATGACCAAATATACTCCTAATATACTACTGATTTAATATACTGAACTTCATAGAAAATGTTTCAGTCATCTTAGATTCCTGTATCTGAAGCTGTGTCTGAACATTCCACTCCATGTGAAAGCTGCCTTTCAGGGCAAAAGCATGTGAGGCTGCTGGTTCCTGAATTTGTCCTCATCAAGCAAGAGAACATGATCAAGGAATTCTCTTCCTTTTTTTCCCCTCACTCCAGTACACTAGCTGTAACCACTTTGTTCAAGAAAATAACACCAACTACCTCCACTGTTCCTTCAAGTGCTTATAACCAAAGACAAATCAAGCTTCCCGTTGCTTTGGCACCATAACTGTACATTTACACTCAAGAGCATTTAGCTGTGTGCAACTAGAAACCAAGTAAGGATGACTGGAAGCAGAAGTATACATGTGCTGCACCTTGGACTTTATTTAACTCAAGTTCATCCAAAAAAATTCTCAACTGGCATTGAAGTACTGTGTGAATTATCATCACACATCCTATTTCAGCATACAAAATAAAACATGCTAACATCTAAAAAATTGGCGGAATCTTTTCCTGTTGAAGATTTCGTTGAACATATGGCACTACCTTGGGGATAAATTCATTATTTGTGTACATGTAGACATTCCCCAAATCTTAATTTTGTATTATATTTGTCAAGTCAGTGAAAAAGAACAAGTAATATCTTTGAATAATCTTAGATTATTAATAATAAAATTGCAAACATTCACAAATTCTTGACTTGCAAGCCAAAGACAATTAGGCCATAATATGCTTCAGAAAAATCTCTGCAAATGTCTTCTCCAGCAATCTGTCCTCAAAACAACTATCATTTCCTTTTTGTTGATAGCGTAGCATAATAGATGCTCTAGGGGAACTGTTAGGTCAGGGCTTGAACTGATGACTGATGACCTGGTGAAAAGGTGTGTCTAGAGAGAGCACAAACACACTGCACCTGTGCTCCCCACTTGACCAGAAGGGGTGGACCCAGGTGGAGCCATGCTAGGCTCTTATAAGAGTCAGACACTGAATAGGGAGTATCTGTTGGATCTAGGCTGCTTTGTGAGGGAGAGTGCTCTATGGTTATCCTCTTCACTAGCTGGGTGAGTTTTAGTTTTTGTTCTGTGTATGTTTTTTAGCCTACCTGTCAGTGCTTTACTGGGTACCATCAAAAGCCTACTTGAAAAAATTTTGATTCTTTATAAGCAGTTGCCTTTTCTGTAACACTATAACAGAGAAATTTCTTTGCCTGGCTTACCAAGTGTGGTATGGAATGCCATAGTTGATCTCTTCCCTGTCTTCTGCATGGAGAAAATGTGTATAATGTGGAAGAAGTGTTTGTGTCTCTTCTGGCCAATCTAGAGTCCTAGTTCTCATGCACTCCTCTACTAATCAACTTTAGTGTTGATGGCTTCTCTTGAAAGCTTGTTTTTTAATTTTTTTTTATTTTTTTTTAATGTAGTTACTAATTTCTGTAACTTCTTATCTGTTTGTCTCTTCACCTGTTATGAAAGTACTTTATTTTCCCACATGCACTTCAGAATTGAAACTGCAATGAGAATGTGCACGTTATGAGTGTTAATCAGGCTATACTTTTGCATACATAGAACTAGAAAGTAATCTCACAGAGATTTTACACGTGATAACAGCTTTCTATAATTACTTTGTATTGTTAGTCTTTGAACTAGAACTGTCTACTGATTTCATGGCTCAACAGGTAGAAATAATATGCTTTAGATAATGTGGTAACAGATATTTTTTTTTTAACTTATGATATGCAATTCTAGCTGTTTTTACTGTAATTTATCATAGTACGCTTGTTTTACATGGTAATGTTTCTTTAGAAGTATAGTGGAAGAGCTCCTGGCCCCTCTTTGACATGTTCTTTCAACTTGCATATGGGCCTATCATAAATCATAATTAACATTTGAAAAATTGCTCTGCTTTAAAATCATATTGCATTGTGATTGTGAAGGTGGTTTGTTATCATTAATTTCTCAACTCCAAAATTCGGTAGACTTGACTTCCTCTCCATATGCTCACGGTACCATCCAGAGTCAATATCTGAATACAAGCCTTACTAGTTCTTGCCATTTGGGCATGCAAGAATGTTAACAGTGAGTTCAACCACAGATCTCTGCTGTATAGTAAAGAGCCTGTACAGCCAAGTCAAAAAGGCAATAAATCCAGATCAGTCTTCTTACTCCTGCAGGTTTGTATTTTATGTGCCTCCTGGAGGCTGGGAGTATTGTGAGCTGCAGGTAGAACTGAAGGAACAATGTTGTCTCTTGTGCACCCATGGACCCAGCCCTATTGAGCGGGTAGTAGAAATAGTATCTGATCATAGATACACAGATAAGTAATAGAAGATTGTTAACCTAATGTAATCTGAAGACTTCTCTAAGGGCTTTTTTCTACTTTTCTCAATATCTTTATGATAATATAATGATCACAGAGTGAATCATGTTCCCAATTCTTTTTAATAAACTGGAAAGCCACCAGAATCCAATTAAATAAATGCACCACTCTCTTTGTTCACAGTAAGTAAGTAGCTTCTGATTATTTAAGTTTAAATAAAAAATAAAACTTGAGGTTTTTTGTACTTTATGTGACCCTGAATGTCATTATTATGAGTTATGACTCTTCACTTTCAAAGCAGACTTCATCCACTACACCTGATGGGATCAACTTTTCTGTGCATTGTTAGATTGTATATTGAATTTATGAACTTGAAAAGAAACTGGCAGCACAAGAGATGAGGACTTTCCACAGTTATCTTCCAAGGAATTAATGAGCATCTTCAGGTCCAAAGCAGTGCAAAGAACTTCCACCTGTTAAGAGATGAGGACCACCTGACACAACATAGCATGAGTGCCCTTGAAGTTGCCCCTTAATAGCAAGCTGTAAAGGTATACTTAAATGGGGCTATTCAAATGATGAGCAAGCCAGGAAAAAGATACAGCAAGAAACATTCAGTTTTCCTGTTAAACACTTTTGCTGACTGTGTCCTATTCTTCCAAGCCACACATGCTTTCACTAATAGTTATCTTTGTGGACAGTGAGTCCAACTGGCCAAAGGAAAAGGAATTTGGAAAACAAAGATGAAAACTGCCTTGAGGGTGGCGAAGAGCAAGGCTTTTTTTCCTCTTTGGAAATCCAGACAATGTCAGACTACGATGAATATACATTGTTTGCTTTTTTTTTCTTTCTTAGGTTCCCTGCTCCTGAATGTGTTGCTAAATATTTTCACCTCCAATTAGTAAGGGCCAGGGATTTGCTAAACTCACACTGGAGCTGTCAAACTGCTAGTTACAGGCAGTTTGAGTTTTCAGCAGTCCTGCACAGACATGAACAAAATCTCAGTTTCTTAGCTCCCAATTCACCCTTTCTGTAATAGGTTTGAGCTTTTGTTTGGTTCTGTGGTAGCAATCAAATTTTCTCAGTTTATGCTATTGAGAATATGATTCTGCTTTTCAACATCACTGTCTTCTAATCTCTATTTAATGAATCCAATTGGGAAGTCTGTCTTTAAGTCAATCTTCTGTTTTTTTTTTTTTTCCTTAAGTTATTCTTTCCCACCTGTTTGTTTCTGTAATGGGTTTGCCAGCTCCCCGTGAAATGCTATTAAAGCTCTACAGATTTCTTTCTTCAGGACCTGAATTACAGTTCTCTGTGATGATATCTTAATTTTGTCCAAATTAGTACAGTTGGACATTGGTGCTTTTGAGTTTTTCTCTCTCATGAACTTGTCAGCTCTGCAGCCAGTTGTGTCTTTGGTAAAGGTCTTAGATTGAAAAAGAAAGACAGTGACAATCTTCCTGATGGGCAGTAAACATCCTGTGACATCTCAGTCAATTGCCAGAGTGTTTAGACATCATTTATAATACAGAACATGGACTGTTTGTGAATAAACTTGATTTGCAGTCTCACAAATATTAGTAGGGAAGCTTATAAATATCAGGAGGAGGGGAATAGTTAATCTGCTCAAACATGAGGTGTTTTCCTTTTGACTTGTGCATCTTTTCTTTTTTTTTCCTCATAAGCATTCTCAGAGAAAGTGGGTGATTGATTTTAAAATGACTCTAATTCAAGGTTATGCCAGTGAGACAACTGTCTTTCTCTTTGATTTAGATGTTCTAATCTTTCCTTTACGTAAAGACTGTGTTGGCTTCATTGCCTTTATAAGCTATCTTGCTTCCAGCATTACCAGCACACTGGCTCACACACTGTTTCACCAGCAGGTAAGTGGCAGTTTAATAAACCTATCTGGAACTCAGAAAGCCTGATTGGAGAAGGTAGTGAAAGATGCAGTGTTATTTGTATAATGAAGTTCCAAATTTCTAACCATCCTTTAAATCTTTCATTTCATAGTCATTCTTCTGTAACACAAGATTTCAGCAGGGATTTTTTTTTTTTTTAACCTCTTTTAAGAAGCTTGAGTAGTTTCCTCTTTAGGACCTGAAGAAGTAAAATAGGAAAGATTCAGTTGAAATGCTTTTGAAGTTGGCCCTTAACAGCAAGATGTAAAGGTATACTTAAAGGGGATATACTCCTTCCACTGCTTTAACTCAGTTTTATCACTTTGTCAGCCAGAGGTCATGCATCTTTATAAATGGCCATCACAGCTTTCTAAATGGTCATCAATGAGGCTTCTGGGTCTGTGCAGGGAGTGTAGTTCCTCCCAGGTATGGCTTTGTTACATTCACTCTGTGGCAGCGAGACTGAATTGTGTTCTCACTTGCTCTAAGATAAATATTGAGTGACTCCATCAATCTACTTGATATTGTTAAAGATTTTCAGCAGCATAGCTGACACAAGAATGTGTGTTTGGGGCACTCTTAATTACTAAAATTCTTAGTTATTTAACCCCAAGTCATTCTGTACCATACAGCCAAGGCAGAGTATAGATGATATCTGTCCTTGAAGGAGCTGTCTAGAAGGAAAGTCTAGGCAGAGTACATGTATACATTTAACACACACTATTGCAGATACTTGAGCCAACGTTTACTCTTCAACTATTGTTAGTTTTTTTTAGACCATAAACAGAACAATGCTGTACACATTACATACATATACAATGCTGTACAATGCACACGTATGTGCAGTTCTGTGCAGAAACAGAAATATTTGTTTTACCACAGCACCATTTCTTTGATCCTAGTGCAGGAAAAAGAATAACCCAGTACGGGACACCTTCCTACACTTTCTAAATCTTTCCAGAAGTGAGTTCAGATGACAGTACTCCATTTTCAATGAGACTTTGACTACTTCTACCAGTAAGAGGAGTTGCATCAGCACTGGATGCCTGCACACAGACTGAAGATTTGTGGCCTCTCCTCCAAAGCAATCAGATTTCAATGGGCTTGCAGAATTTGGGATTGATTCTTCTCATATTTGTTTTTCTGTCTGTTACTTCTCCCTCTCCTTAGTCATGAAGACAGTTCTGAAAATCAGCATCTTCAAGAGGTGGCTTTTTCACCCTGCCCCCATCCAAAGAAAATAAACATCTATCAAATTTATTTCTAATCACTCTTTTCACTATTTTTACTTGTTAATGTAAATATCTCAGTGGCAAGTTACATAGCACACTGGTATTTTCAATTAGCTTCCAGGAAATAAGCTTGTCTCTTCCATGTATATTTTCTTTCAGTAAGACACACATGGATTTACAAGATACAGTGCATTCATGGCTGTTCAAACTCAGTAGATCTATATCCTTGGTTTCTGTCATTTAAAATTAGGGAAAAAAATTCCTAGTAGATGGATGGCTTTTTTTTTTTTTTTTTTTTTTTTTTAAAAAAAAAAACTTAGGGTAGTTCTTAGAGCAGAAACACAGATCTTTTTTTTCAAGAAATGGTTAATGTATCTCTGTACAGGAGATTTCCTTGGTGCTTGTTGATAACATCTCTGATGGCACTATTACTGGCAAACTTGATAATTTACTGGAAAGCATTGACCTCAGAAATGTCATTTGAAGGCCTCTTGATTGATTCTTACAGTGATCCCACAGAACTATTTGTCCACTATTCAAATTCACTATTTTTCATTTCTTATAGGTAGTTATGCTTAAAATTAATTCCTGCTGGAGGTAAGTATGAAAGAATAGTGTAGTATAAGCAGTCTGAAGCACAGTAACCAATGCTTCCAAAAAAATTAGTTGTTGTTTGTCATTGTCTTGTTACCAAGTCAGTTCAGTGGCTCAATATTCATGTACTGAAGTTAAGGATTTAAACCCCAGGACTCAAGTGCATCTCTTCCAAAGCAATTAGTTGCATCAGGAATATCAGGGTGTTATTCCTTAGGTAGACTGCCTTGCTATAAACTGCAAAGGACTTGTCACTTTTCTTCACAACTTTAAAAAGGGAACAGCAGCGTGATGGAGTGTGAGCCTCCATGCATTTCCAAAAAGAGACTGTCATGATCACATCTACTGTCCAGCTGCAAAGCTGGGGAAAATCTTCACTGAATTTAATTACCTTTTCTTAAATAACTTGTAAATTTTCCCATCCCAAGGGTATAGTGTCTTCAGTGGTGGGAAACACAAAAACACAAATCTTTTTCCCCTCTGATATTGGCAAGATTTTAAATGTGTTGACAACTCAGGACATCTTTTTTCCATTGTTTTCACTTTTCTGGTTTTCATCATCTTTGAAGTACCCAGGATTTGCATGATGTTTTGAACTGAAGCTGTTTTAGCTCTGTATGGAGATGAGTAGCCCTGGCTAATACATAGTTTCTGTGTAGCCTGAATGTTTTGTTGTTTTTTGTTGTTGGAAACAAAATCATGGCATGCTGTATATACATAAGCTTAAATATGAATGAGGATGTCCAGGTTTCTTGAAGTGACATTTCTCCTTATTCCTAAAACAAACATCTAGCATGTTCTCTTGAAGGTGATTTTATGGGGAAATGATGTGGCAGTAAGAAATATTTCTTCTACATTTTCTTCATCTCTATACTTTATAAAACCTTCAGACTGTCCAGTTTCTGATCCAGTATGAAAATTCTTCAATACCTTATCCAAGTCAGGAAAATGTATATAGAATTCTCTTCAATGTATGCGTGTATATCTGACACTTAAAATGTCAGCAAGAGTGGTTTCCAACCAGATTTCACTCTAGAAGTGTTGCCTATAATGAAGTCAGAGTTACAACTGTGCAAGAAACATTTTGTTAGTCCAGTTGGTGTATGTGTGGCTTTCGGTTCAATAATATTTTTCTGTATTTAGTTTGCATGAGTGTACATTTTCCTCTTATTGTATCATTATTGCCTTTTATGTCTAGTAGTGCAAAACTTCTTGAAATTACTGGACATGAAAATCATATGGGGTGTATTCCTTATTCTGATGCAGTAAATCTCCAAGACGAGGAGCAGCAAACATCTTTATGTATGCTTGCTATATTTAGGAATGATGCTAGTCCATGAAATTGCAGTTAGGCTACATAATGTTGTATAGCATTCTGGGGACATGTGGAAAAATTGGAAGAGCTGTAATCAGCCATTAATATCTGGCTAACTCTGTTTTGTTGAACACTAGAGGGAGATCAAAGCAAAAGAATAAATGACTAATAGAGTGTAGACTGTAGTTACTAATTCAGTTTGTTCATAAAACTTCAGTTGATGAAATGAAACAACAGGTATGGTATTATCCTAATTTTTCACCATTGTTTTCTCATGCCTTTGTTTGGTATTGTTTTACCTGAAATGTGATTTTTAAAGAATAATGAAAACCTGATAAGGGAAAGGACTGTGCTTATATTTATTTCAATGAATGAATTCTGTGTTTAAAAAAAAAAAAAAAAAAAAAAAGTTTTCATGTAAAACACATACTTTGAGGCAAAGACTGAGACTTCAGCAGCTAAAAATGAAACGAACACAGTTTGTCTCACTGTTTTCTAAGTACTCAGGACTTTGTTTTGGTACAGCCCTGCAGCAGTAAGCAGAGGGAACTCATTTATCGCAGGACTTTCATCAGTGTGTAAGCAACTGAGACGGATCACATTCAGAGTAGGATACAACCCTTTCACAGTTGTAACTGCTGTTTTATTCAGTGTTTGCTGAACAAATTTTGTAAGAAAAAAATTGCCTCTTAAGGTGCAGATTTTTTTTTTTAGATTTGTGTAAAATAAAGTTATCAAATGCACACTTTCTTACCCTCTCAGTTACTGTTGGGAAATAGCAAGCCTTTCCATAGAATTCCCAAAGGAAGGGCCCTTAGGGCATTTAATAGTTTCCTGAGAGGAAGGCTCTGGCTTATCAGGCTCTAGCAGAGAAGGAACATTGGCATCCAAGCTTCAAAACTAAGGAATTATTCATGCTGCAGTTTGTACAGACTGCTATGTTCTTAGGGATGCCTGAGCTGGGTGGAGGCAGGACTGTGTTGGCACTTGTTATTGCAGTGAAGAGTTCACAGTGGGTTAGGTTGTCCTGTATAAACTGTTGCTGAGTGCCATACTCCTACTGCACCGCCTGCCAGACATGGTAATGCACTTGCACAAGCATCAACTGTTTATTGTTTTTATTTTTAGGGTGGAAATTAGGGTGTCTACAGGCTCAGAGGATGTGACAGAAATGAGAGGAAGGAGAAGCGTAGGTGGAAAGGGAGAGGTAGAACTTGGCCTCTCAGCACAGCAAGCTGCTACAGTGGTTCAGGACTTATACCATAACTTCTCTTAAGAGTACCAGGCAGCTCTCCTGCACACAGAAAACAATAATATCCATGTAATATTAATAGCAAGACTATGCATCCACCTACAAAGCTTCTTGTTTAGTGTCACATCTAGGAGAGACAGGTGACTTTCAGCCGAGGGACCACATCTCTGAGACCAGGTACTCAGGGGAGTGGCAATGCTGTGTAAATTCATCTGGTGCAGTAACTTAACATTTTTAAGAACTATGTAGTTAAAACTAAAGACAGATTTTGGGATCTATGTGCTCTTTTTCACCTCTTGCTTGAGCAAAGCCCACCTGGTAGGCAAGTAAGTGCCCACCAGAACACGCAGGGAATGTCTTGTCCTCATAGATCACCTTCTGATAACAGGTCTAGTTCTTTTCATCACCATGAAAGCTCAATGTTGACCTAATGAAGAGGAGAAATTGTCCTTTTATTTGTTTTACAACTTTATAAACTAACTAACTCAATGTTTTTAAGTGACATGTTTCCTTCATAAATGCCCTGTACATCTGGAGAAGCTGGAAAAAAAAAAAGAAAAAAATTTTCTTTTCAAATGGATTTGGATACAAAATCATGTTCACTCAAATGGCAGTTGTTGAGAGTTGTATAAAGCTCTCATCCATGTACATGTGTGTGACCTGTGCTGTCATTTTTCAGAAAAAGATTGTTCTCAGCTGCATCAGGCAACATAATCAGTCACGCTCTTCAACCAACCACCTCCACAGGGGTTGTTGTTCCAGTCTGACCAAGATGTACAAGAAGAATCTTGTTGCTGTTACTGCTAACTATGCCAATTGATTTAATGTTTTGAAACTGAAGGAAGGGCTTTATTTAATAACTGCTTATCCAATTGAAAAAATATGTATCAAGTGCAGACCTGACTACTCCCAAACCTTGCAGGTACTAAGTCACTATATTTCTAATGCATAGAAAATTGATTTTTTTTTTTTTGTTGTTATTAATATGCACTGGGCATGCAGGAAAGAATTATTCATTTTGTCCAAGGTTAATCCTGTTCAGTGTAGAGACCCCTCAACATCCACTGGGGCTTTCTCAGCATGGCTGCAGGCAGAAATACTGGTGTTGCGCCTTAGCTATGCAATATGCATGGTGCCAACATACTTTGTCAGTGTCCGAGTGCTGTAAAGAAACAAACCATAATCACAGTGAATGAATATAATTGATAGGTAATCCAAACTACAAACATGTTTCCTATGTTTCTACACCATTGTGTACTTCTCAGTCCTGGCTTGCAGTTCTCTCTGCTTTGTCTTGCTTTAAAAAAAACTACAGCCTAAATGGAAATTCCTGATAATATTATAAATGTATGCATTTTAGCAACTTCACTATTGTTGCCAGCTCATTTCCCATTATGCCAGATCAGGAGCCTGCCTCTTTTTATATAAATAATGTTTCAGAATATCCAAACTGACTGAGTTGTTGACTTCTCCCTCCAGGACCTAATTTAAATGTGTGAAGAAAAAGCCTGAGGTTTTTTGCTGGATTTGCGATACTTACCATTAAATTTGAAAAGGTGTTTCAAACAAAGTTTTTTGGTGTTTGGTGGCAGTGGTGTTATTCATTGCTTATTTCACTTCAATGTTTTCTGCTACAGGCAAAGTTTTTATTAGACTGTGCATAACCACAAGTAAGTGAAAAGCCAAGTAGTTCAGCCACTGATGGCGGGGGGTGGGGAGTTTGAAGTATAATGCACATTTTTATTCCTAAATTGCTGTGTTCTGTTCTTAACAATCCTGACACATGAGCGCTGGGTTTTAAAAGTTGTCTTTTGCAGGCATGTGCAAAAGATGAATCTGAGATCAACTGGAGACTGGTGCTGGTTAATGATATTGATCTTTTATCGAGATAGTACAATGATGAAGCAGATGAAAAACCATATTGGCAGTGGAGAGGAAGCGTTGCATCCAGGCTGTGTCTGGTAGTGCAACCAACACAAGGGTAAATGTTTTTCAGCTGATGGCCATTTATAGCTTTGTGCAAAATGGCCTTGGCTTTAATTTCAGTGGGTAGTCAGTGGAAATATGACTTGGAGTACCAAGGTATTCTCGTATCTTACTTCTGTGGAAACTATTGACTTTAAGGATGCACACAGGTTACTGATCATGTTCACAAGAGCCTTACACTCTGTATGTAGCCTGCCTATCCTGTGCTGTACATAAGCATTGAACTACTTTGTGTACACTCCCTGGTCATTCTGTAGCTGCAAAAGAATCCTGTAAATGTGGGATTACAGCAGAAGTATGATCAAAATATGCATTGTGTAGGTGAAGCAGTGGATTTACAACCTGTCTACAACAGGATAGGTACATAGAAACTTTTGTCTGGGAAGTCTGACAATGGTGTGACTGCACTGAAGCATCAGAACAGGATTAATTGGGAACATCTTTCATAGAATCCTAATAGTCTTCAGTAGCAATATACACATATTGAAATGGGAATCTCTGAAATAAGAATGTCTTTGGCTCTTAATTGTCTGGAAACAACATTAAGTGATATAGCATAACAATTCATTTCTATAACTGCTGAGAATCCTTAACACAGTTATTGTAAATTTAAGAACGTTTATATTCTGTAAAAGCAGTAAATGTAATGTCATGCCATTCAAAATGCTGCTTTCAGCAATAGAGCCATCATGTTTATAAAGGGAATAAGTTCAGCAGTATGAGTGTACCAGCAAAGCAAAAGTACTGAAAAAGAGTTGAGAAGGAACAGGGATGTAACAAATGTTTTGGGTTTTTTTTTCCAACTCATTGTGTTTAAATCCCGTTTAAACAAGGTTTTGTTTGGAGTGTCCATGTTGACTTTCTATTGAGTGTAAATTAGGTTATGAAACAGATCATTAGATGAGAAATCATAAACTTAACCTGGAGAGTAGTTGTGAGAATAGGAAAAACATACCACTACAAAGACATTGGTGCATGTCTTGCATATGCCAACAGATGTTAATCTAATTGTCCAGATGTGCTGCTGCTTATTTCAGTGCAATTCAGTTCTTGCATTCCATTACAGGGCCTTTTTTTTTTTTTTTTCCTGATAAGTATGGGAGCTGTCTTGAATGCTTTCTTTTAAGGGAGCTGATAGCTTCTTTCAATTAAGTTCATGTTCTCTGGTTGGTCCAGTTTTCAGCATATTTCACAACAAGTAGTACCTTACTGGCAATCTCAGCAGATGATAATAGCAAACCCAGGTCAGAAACCTGTTATCTCTTGCTATATGGCCAAACACATTTGAACTGAATGCTCAAAATGCATTAGAGCTGATCACATTCAAGCTGAGGTTTAGCTTTGCCATTTACAGGCAGCCACCAACACTTAAGGAGGGCTGGTATAAGATGTAATTAAAACTTCTGAATTCTTCTTTTGAAACAGTACTAAAGAGCATCATGGCACTTAGCAAACCTGACTAGGAACAAATGCCCAAATGCATTTCAAGGCATATTGATATGAAAGTGCTAGAGAACGAAAGGCTGTTTTGAACTTAAAAATAGGAGAATATTTCAGTTCTTAAAAAGGGGAACATTCAAATAGCAACTGCATTTGTACTTCACAAATAGAGCTATTAAAATTACAAGAAAAAATGTCCGTTATTCTCTATGGGTAACATCTGAGCCAAACTAATATCACATGCATTTACACCTTAATGAATAGCTTAAAAAGAATAATCCTTTGGAAAGATTCCTATAGGCTTTCATGTAATTTAGACCAGGATAATTACAGAGAAAGAAAAAATATTTCAGTCCAGAAACAAAACATTTGATCTTTTAGATAGATGTAAAATACAGCCAAAAAAGGATTTTGCTTTGGATCTTAAAAATATATTCAAATCAAGGGAATGTTTCAATTTGCCTGAAAAGACAGTTTGGCATAAGTATCTAGCATAACTGGAAAAAAATCAATATTTATAATGTTCACATCTAAATTAAGAGCATTTTTTTATTTCAACATCAACAGTGTGGTGGTAAATATGCTACTGTTCTGGACAACAGCTTATCTTGGCATTGGTTTCATCCATGTCTAATAATGCTATAAATCTTGTAAGAAATGCCAGACTTTCCCAAAGCAAACAGCTGGGCCCAGCAGAGACTGCCAAATTCTTGAAGTCTGTGAAATCTGTTTCAGTAAACGTGGGATGTTCATCAGTAAAGAAAGTTATATTTTTTTTTTTTTTAAACTTTCCTGCAGCTAACAAAGAATTTACACCTTACTTTCCTCTGAGGCACCATGGAGCTTGGAGCATCTCTTATTTTATCCAAAGCAACTAAGCTTCACTCCAGTGATATATATTCATTCAATTGCGAAAGGTGATATTTCAAATGTTTGCTTTTTTTTTTTTTTTTTGGCATGTGGCAATTTTCTTCTTGATACTTATTTTTCTGTATGTTCTATTGCAGGAGAAATTCAAAACATTTCAGTCAAGACTTCAGATTGATCCAGATGAGGTAAAATGCCTTCAGCAAAAGGATGGTCTGACTGACAGGTCAGCTTCAACGTAAAGCCAAGCCTGAGAAACAGCAATACCGAGGCTTTCCAAGAGCAGAAGCAATGAGCACTGAGATACCTTCCAACCTAATCAAACATGCAGGGCAGACAAGCATTCCATCACTCAAAAATATAACAGATTTTTCCTTAAATATCACTGACTGCAACCAGGTCGTGGTGCCAGAGGAAGTCTTTTTCACTGTTGCTGCTGCTGGCATGCTAGAAAATCTACTTGTCCTTGTCGCTGTCATCAGAAATAAGAATTTGCACTTGCCCATGTACTTCTTCATTTGTAGCTTAGCCATTTCAGACATGTTAGGCAGCTTGTACAAAACTCTGGAGAACATCTTTATTATTTTGTGCAAAATGGGGTACCTGACACGTCGTGGGGACTTTGAGAAAAAGCTGGATGATGCCATGGACTCCATGTTCATTCTGTCTTTACTGGGGTCCATTTTCAGCTTGCTTGCTATTGCAGCAGACAGATACATCACTATCTTCTATGCTTTGCGGTACCATAATATAATGACAGTACAAAGGGCTTTGGTCATCTTGGCAATCATTTGGACATTCTGTGCTGGCAGTAGCATTGTCATTGCCCTCTTCTCCCATGAAATCGCTACAGTCATTCCCTTCACCATCCTGTTCCCTTTAATGATGTTTTTTATACTGTGCCTCTATATCCATATGTTCCTCCTAGCCCGATCTCATGCTAAAAAGATTGCCTCGCTGCCAACCAGTGCAGTCCATCAGAGAGCTAACATGAAAGGAGCCATTACACTGACTATTTTCCTTGGAGTCTTCCTTTGCTGTTGGGCCCCCTTTGTTCTTCACATCCTTTTAGCAAGATTTTGCCCACACAACCCTTACTGTGCCTGCTACATGTCCATTTTCCATGTGAATGGGACCCTCATAATGTGCAATGCAATCATTGATCCTATGATTTTTGCATTCCGAAGTCCAGAATTACGAAGTACATTTAAGAAGATGTTTTGCTGTGCCAGGCATAACTGGAACTGGTAGAAATTAAATGAAGTCAAATATTATTGAAGCACACCCAATGCAACATCAGTTTGCAGAGTTAAAAATACTAACACAAAATAATACTACACTTGCACTGCCAATGATTTTCAGAGGGCAGTAAAAGAATGCATATGAGCAAAGTATCCAGACAAGTCTTTGTCAACTAAGCCTCTAGAAACATTATTGATTAAGTGAATTCTACTGATATTTTTAGACTATTGCATGGAAATTAACTGCCAACATTTCAGGAAAACTTCGATGTAAATCTTCTGCAGCAAGCCTTGTGTACCCCTAGAGATGAGTTAATGCAGTAATTTCAATTTAAAATGTATACTACTTTAAAATTATGTTGTTTAAATCACAAATAAATGAATAATTATTTTAAAACTTCACACTTACATAGAAGTCTGTAATAAAGCAGAAAATATGAACTTGTCCTTTGCTGGCAATGTTCACTCATTACTTTGTTCTTCAACATAAGGTGTCCTTAAAATCTTTCCATTAGTATTTTTCAAATGTCAAAAATAACTTTTGGAGCATGAGTCCAAGCAAAGCTGTTTTGGGTTAAAAGCTATTTTCAGTGACCAAATGGTTTTTCCCAACATAGAGATGTTGTGGCAGCACAGATTATAGGCTTTCAATTTTGAAATCCCAAAGCCAGGTCTGGATCAGCAAAGGGAACTGCTGACTTTGCCAGCTCTTCATTAAAATACCATAGATCAGTTTATTTTGATAAAAGAATAGGCTTCAGAGAAAGAAAAAGAACTCTGGTATAGCATTAATTTTCTAAACATGACACAACAAGGAATTAAAAAAATAAAATACCAGACAGAAAATTGAAAGATCTCCAAGGAATTCAGTCATCTGGAAAGGGATCAGCCAGCCAGTTTGGAAGAATGCTACAAAACAGATTGCAATTTACAAAATCCTAGTGAGAAATTTTTGAATTGTCCCTGTCAAAATAATACAACACTTAGAAAACTGTAAGGCAGAATAGTTTTCATCTCAAAGTATCCCGAAGCAGTCTGGAGCATATGGTGAATTAACTTCACAGTAATTCCACAGAGTTATTCAGCTATGCCAGAGACAAACGATTTAGTAAAATACAGACATGAAACTGGGGAGCCAAGGCATGGCTAGAACAAGAAGAGAGGAAAAGAGAAAATCCGTTTATGCACGAATAGAAGATCTTTTCTATTGCGTCTATCAAAACACAATAAGAAAAACACATATTTTAAGATATATGAGATGTGGACAATAGTATAAGTATTCAGAAGAACTTAGGGTTACAGATAAAGATGTAAGAAGGGAAGCAATAAATCTGAAAGTCTCTACAGAACTAAACAAAGAAAATAAATGAGAAAAAGTGAGTTGGTGAATGTTAACATGATAAAACGCTTAGGAAAGAAAATCATGATATAGACAGACTTTATGTCTGCAACACATGAAATATATATAAAATGCAGTTCCTTCAAAACTCTATTTTCCACCCTCCTCCCTGCTAAAGAAATAGATAAGAGAGCTAAGTACCCTCCATCATGTTAAGAAGTCTCTGCATCTCCTGAGTCCACTCTATATATACACAAAGCCTCCATGTTCGGACTGTGGTCTTCAAATGTAAGTTTTAGTAAAACGTGCAATAAACATACATATAACTTCTAAACATGACAAAGTAGTCATTGAAGAAAGCACTATACATTTATCACTGTAAAGAGGATGGAACATTCCAGACCGATTCATATCATAATCCAATTGTAAAATATTTTATTGAGATCCAGTATGAAGTCCTTCAAGAAAGACCACTCATTTTGTGGAGTCTGTGGTAGTTAGGAATAAGACAAATGTGAGAGCATGGTTTGGGAAGGACAGGCTTACAGTTTTAGCAGGATCTGTATGGTGCCAGCCAACACATACGGGTGTCTTCTACCACACCAGAACGGGAATAGCGTGGCTTTGCCTACAGGAAAGAGGATAACTTGGACCCTCACCTACACAAGTCTCAGGACCCAGCTGGCAGCAGCCTTATCTTGCAGTATCCCCAGGCTCAGAGGAGAGAGAAGGGTAAAATGTAGGCTGTGGATCTCAGGAGCCAGAGCCCTTTCTGTCCAGCTTTCAATCACATGCTACTGACACTTTGCTTTGCAACAAAGACCTGAGTTTTTCTTCACTGCCTGATCCTGTATAGTTGTGAGAAAGGCCAGAGGCAAGGAATTTGAACAAGGTGCCATACCCAACCTCATTCCAGCCCTCCAGATTCCCACTCACCCTGTCTCTCCCTGTCTCAAGGCATAGCAGGTAGCAGCAGCTGTGGTCTGATTACCTTTCCTGCAGCCCTATACAGTCCATGTTGGACACAAAATTCTTGCTTCTTTATATAAAATCCTAACATTTAAGAAAAGACTCAAGATACAAAATCACTTCTGCAAACACATCTTTCATCCCATTCCTCTTGGCTGTACATCAAGGGCTGAATAAACTGGCCTCCAGTAACCCAGCAACTATCTGCCCCTTGCCATCTCCACCCTTCACAGCCCCATCTCCAAGCCTGGAGTGGCTTTTAATCTGCAGAATATGGAGCAGCTACCTGGTTTGGAAAGTAGATGAGCTCTCAACACATCCTGCCAGAAAAAATGTCATTCACTGTCCTTTCTGCTCCACACAGTCGCTCTTAATCTAAAAGATGGAGTAGTAATAGCCTTGCATTTCAGAAACACCAGTGCTATGAAAAAATAGATTGTTACCTACTGGGACACCTGCATGTAGATTACTGCCCAGTATGATTTTTTTTTTTTCTATCCATCTTGTTAAAATAAAGAGTCAGCACTTACACAGCAAATATTTGGCAGGTTTTATCCCACATAGCTCATTTTGACCTGGAAGTATTTCAGCAGATATTGACATTGGAACTCAGATCCAAGTTTTGTTAGGAATATTTCCACATACCGTGACCAGAAACTAACTGCCTTTTCTTTGTAGCCTACCTAGTATAACCTGAGCAACACTTAATCTTGAGGTTTTGTCTTCAAACTGGTAGATATAGCATGGCTGTTACTGTTAGACTGTCTAATTCCCAGATAGCCAGAAAAATGAGAAGAAAGCTTTTACATAAGCGGGTCTAAGACAAAGCACAGAGAGAACAGGTTGTAAATCGTAGGAAAACTACTTTTGTTACTCATTTAATATGTCCAAGACAACAGAACATTTCA
Source organism: Tetrao urogallus (assembly GCF_951394365.1). Classification (NCBI taxonomy): domain Eukaryota; kingdom Metazoa; phylum Chordata; class Aves; order Galliformes; family Phasianidae; genus Tetrao; species Tetrao urogallus. The sequence goes on along the minus strand of NC_136815.1, from coordinate 51,775,983 downwards.
TATGTATTTGTAAGAAATGCAGATCCTATGCATTTTCTGTACAGCTGAAATCTGCAGAAGAATCTTAAACTGAGCCTAAATTTGTATAAAATAGTATAAAAATTAAAAAAAAAAAAAAAAAAAAAAAAAACAGCCAAAAGTTACATAAAGATCAGAAGGCACTTCTAAGAATTTCTTTTTCAGTCTGCTCTAATTCTGTTGATATCAAGCGTTCTGAAGAGATTTTATTTCTGGGGTGGCAGAATCAGAAACAACATAAAATATTCTTGAATTAAGAAACTTCTTAGGTAGATTTTCCTTTTTAAGTGTGCCAGCAATTTACTGCATGTCAGCATAGAGCTACATCTCTGTATGTTATCTCTTGATTGGCTGTGAATTTGGCCTGCATTTTATCAGTGGAGCAGTTTCCAAGCAAATAAGCTTTCCAATTTCACATATTAATAACTCCATATACTTCCCTCTGTTGTGCTTCAAAGAGATTCTTAAAGCATGATTTGTGAAGCCTTCATTGTCTTGTACAGAAGTTACTCTAGTTATATGATTTTCCTTCATCCAACCAGCATTAAATTACAAGTGTTTGGGAGTCAGAATTGTTCTTTAACTTTAGAAGAAATAAGTACATCTTGGATCTCACTGGAAACGAATAAGCCTGGGTAGAACAAGAACGGTGCCTGGAAGATCCAGTCCTCTTGAAATCACAGGCGACACTGCAATCAGTGTTTCATTTGGAAGAGCCCAGAGAACTTCTCATGCCTGTGGCTACAAAACTTTCCCTAGTCACTTACTGAAAAAAAAACAAAGAAGAAAACCTCCTCCTCTGCTTTTGTTTTTGAACTGAACTTTATGTTCAGGAGCAAAGTGAACAAATCTGATGAAGGCACCCAGGGGAACTAATTCCACTGAAGCAGTTGGTATGCCAGTGAGGGACAGACTTGCACAGCAGTTGAATTTCGTTCACAGAAGAGCAAGACATAGTTTAACAACTGCAAGAAAATTCCTGCTTCCTTATGACTCTGCACAAGACTTCCAGCAAAACAATTTGAACTCCTATTAGCTGAACAAAATTGCAGTTTTTCAACAATATTTAAGTACCTGAAAAGGAAGCTAACCTTCAAGTGCAGCACACCATCAGAATGTAACAGTATTTATTTATAATATTTGCTTTTAATTAGTGTTACGACGCTAATATTAGTCTTGTCTTTTCTGAAATCCCAAGCAAGATACTTAACATACTTAACAACCAGCTAAATCTACAGGCAGGAAGAAAATGATAGAAGGGATCCTGAAGTATTTACTTTGAGACCTAATACTGCTTGTAATTGTACAAAATTGAAGTTATATTCATAAACCTACTAACATTGGTTTTCTGGATTTGGCTTAGTCTCAGAGGCTTGCAAATGACTTTTTCAGTTCTACGTATCTACATTTCAGACTAATGCTTTTTTTAAAAAAAGTCTCTGAGTTAGATTTTAACTAAACTCTTCAAATGATACAGTTATTCAAACAATCTATTCCACTAAGAGGAACAGCACCCATTCTTTAATTCACTCTGGGTAATTATAGAAGATAGCCATCTATGAAGATATTACATGTTCACCATTTAACAGTGCTTTGATAGTGCTTTGAAGCTTCAGGCTTTGTTTGAAGTGTCACTTTTACAGAAGATGCAATGCTACTGTGAGCTTCTGATTCAAAGAGAATGGCTTACAGCATACTTCTGGAGAAATGAGCAGGACTATTTAAGAAAACTTTTCATATCCACTTGAAAGCAGTTTTCTTATGCCAGCAAATCCTCTCAAATTACTGCTATAAGACAAAAATTGTATTTTTCAACAGTCACATAGTATAATAAGTGACCATTAGCCTTTAAGTAATTGCAGCTAAACCAGCAGAAATTTTATTTATATATATATAAAGGAAAGAAATAATAAGATCATAAGACAGGTTTGTTATACCAACTTCCATTGTTTTAGCAGTACCTTCACACTCATTTTTCACAGCTTTAGCCCATCAAATGTTTTGCCTGGACTTTGTACATGCTATCTGAATAAACAAAGAGCTTCTCAGAAATCATTGGCTAATGGGAGAATGCAACTTTACAGCAATTTTGCATCCTCTAACATCCTGATTGAGGATGAAGGAGACAGAGAACATAACTGAGGTGGGTACTTCTTGTGACAATTTTGCTGCAACATCAGACACATGATCTACATAGATAAGCAAACAAGTCTTTTATCAATACTGGGTATACAGAAAGGTTTCCAGAACAAAAAGGCAGGCCTCTTTCCCAACCACTCAGGCCCAGGACCCTATGTCAGTCCAAGGCTGTCAGATAACTAATATGCATTTACAAATCTTGCCTGCCCAAACCTCATCCACTCTACCACACTTAGTTTGGCAACACGCAGCACACCCCACGCTCAAGCTACACCCACAAAGGAGGCTCTGCACAGGGCATGAGAGTATTCAGCTCTGCAGGGAGCAATGGTGCCATGTCAGGATTACACCAAGTAGCTCAATACAGTTTCTAAAGACAATAAGAAGCATCTCCTCAGCCCCTTTGAAATCGTGTCACAAAGGTTATCCTGGTTCATTTCCCATTTCTGAAAACTTGTTCCCAGTATTTGGTTGCAATTAAAGCCTTGGGTAGACATCTTCCAAACTGGCTTCCCAGTTTCAGAGTTTCAGTATCTGCTCATTTTCAGAACTAATTGATATTACCCACCATGCAAAATATTTGAGTTTTCACTTGAGTTTTAAAGGATAACTTACAGACTCTACTTCTGCTTCATTCATGTATGGTTCAACCTCACATTTTCATTTATTTGAGAAATGAAACCACAGCCAAGCAATTTGGGTAATCACATCATCTGATTTGACAGCTAAATCTGTCTTAACTGCCAGCTTGTGCAATGAGGAAGAAAGGAAGAAAGAAACCCTTCATCCTGGCATGGGGCAGCCCATGTCAGAGGGCAAGCCAAGAGAAACTGATGGAGGCCTTTGGTCTCTCATCTGTGCTTAGCTTCATCTCAGATCACAGCAGAGCTTTCGACAGAGGAGGAAATTTGGGATGAAAGGCAGCTGCTGGCTCCTGGATAATAAGGCACATGAAAGAAATGAAGTCTTGCAAGTGAGAGATGACTGGTTAATAAGAGGTTGAAATTGGCAGTGCTTCCTATTAGAGATGCTAGCACTACAGGTTGTTAGAAGTCTGGGAAAAGGCCCAAGAAATAGAGCAATTGAGGAATAATCTTTCTTTAAAATATTAGAGTTAAACAAACTAAATCAATTGTTAAGTATTTTTCTGTACATAAGGTCTTGACTGAAGGCTTTGTCTGGGGTGTCAGAAGTACTGGGAGCGTGACAAAGCTTGGTTAGAGAGGATTCCACTCTCCGGATTCTCAGGTTGGAATTGTTATCAGCAAAGATAGGATCAGACGAGGAGGGAAGAGGGCACTGCTGAGATCCTGATATGAAGAAAGAATTTCTGGGATGGCGTAGGATAGCATGGAACAGTGAAATAAATGGGTAAAGAGGACATACTCATCTTGCAGTGCCTGGAAACAACCCCAGGCACAAGTACATTTGAAAAGCAGCTTCGCAGAAAATGATCTGGAGGTCTTACTAGACATCGAGTTGAACACAGGCTGTCATCATGCCCTTGCCTTAAAGAAGGTTAACTGGGCTGCATCAGGTACACTAATGCCAGCAGGTCAAGGGAAGTGATCCTTCCCCACTATCCAGCACAGCTGAGGCCACACTTGAAATGCTGTGTCCAGTTCTGGACTGCCCAGTACAAGAGAGACATAAGAAATACTGGGGAGAGACCAACAAAGTGCCATGAAGACAGTGAAGGGCCTGGAGCATCTCCCCTGTGAGGATAGGATTGTTCAAGTTAGAGAAGAAAAGACTTAGATGGAGATCATATCAGTGTGTATGAATATCTGAAGGAGGGTGCAAAGAGGATGGAACCTCATTTCAGTGGTGCCCAATGACAGAACAAAAGGCAATGGGTACAAACTGAAACACGAGAGCTGCACAGAGAGCTTTGGAATTTCCCTCCTTGAAAGTATTCAGAAGCCACCTGGACACAGTCCTGAGCAACCAGTTCTGGGTGACTCCAACTGAGCTGAGAGATTGGTGTAATGAAAATTAGCATGAAAATGCTAATGTAGACTGACAAATCACAGACAGTGATGTTTTGCTTCAGTCTGCGCATAAGTTTTCATTTGATTACCACTGACCTGAAAACACTGGAAAATACTAAAACATCTCCTCTCACCATAGTTTATGAGAGTAAACATTGCAGGTACACAAAACCGTGTGCTGAGTACCATCTGCCAGCTTTCCGATGGTGAAAAGTGAGGGAAAACTCTGACTGTTGGAAAGCAATCTGAATTAAACTAAGAAGTGATAATAAAATGCCTTCAGAGGTTACTAGTGTTGCCTTTTTAGCATGAAATAGTCTGAACACCCAAGAAAAACAATTCATACTGAAATTGCATAGCAGTAGCTTCTTAGAATAACCCATAACATTTGCCTACAAGTATTCTCAAAATGGTCCACATATTATTTAACTGTTTTTCGAGTTCAAACTGTAATATTTTTGGAACTGACATGAGCCTTGACATGACAAAGGCACAGTTTTCTGGCAATCCTCAAGCACGATACAGAGGAAAGGCATAGCCTGACTTAGCTTGTGAGCCAGCTGTTCATACCTTGCATAATGGTGCCAAAGCTGCAGTACAACACAGCAAAAAGAGAACTTGCCTAAGAAATCCCATTTAAAAGGTGACTAGTAGGAAAAAACTATCCTGATGATCATCAATTGAACTGCTGCCAAGGAGGGGGGACACCAATGGGGGCAGCAACTGAAAAGAGTGGCAAGACTGGAACTGATTCACCCAGACGTATCATGCTGTGGCTCCTCTGAATGTCCACAAAAGGAGTTGAAGTATTCATGAGCATCTTCACAGACTAACAGATAGCTATAGTTTCTTTATGTTGTTTTCTTCGTAAGAATTTTTTCAACTTAGTCACATAAGATTTCAATATCAGTCTGGTTCCATTTGATTTAATGACCAAAGACAACAGAGTGCATTTCCTGTGTCATCTATTCGGATATTTCCCTGTCAGTTTTCAAGAGGCATTTTGATAATGCACTTAATTTTCTTAACATTTGGTTAACCCTGAAGTGGTCAGGCAGTTGGATTTGATGGACTTCTAGGTCCCTGTCAATTTCTATTCTATTCAACAAATAAGTATCAAAGGGGCTCAACAGGAAGTCTGAACTATGCATCCATTGAATAAGACCAAAATCCAGCCTCATGTACTTTTGGACAGGTAGTTTAAACACCAGGTGATTACATTTATAGTCTGTCAAAAGACAATGACAGCGTTTTACAAGAATGATTCCCCTGAATTCTTTTCTAGGAACCACAGAATGTGACAAAATCCTCAGAAGCAAATTAGGTTAACTTGGTTCTCCAGGCTGTCTTCTCTTTTATGTGCACAGGGAGTGGATGGAGACAATTAAGCTGTATTCCCCAACATGCTCTCTGCAAATTCAGAGCTTGGTAGCATGTATTTGGCCTATGCAAACTGCAAAACATGAATCATTCAGAAAAGAGCATGAAGAAAGTACTATATATTTGCAGCTCCCACTTCCAAGTTCACCCGCAAAACAAGTTTCCTCCTGATAGCAAGATCAATCCAGTTTTGAACCAGTTATTTTTGCAGAAAGGCATTCTGAATCACACTTAGCCTGTAATGGAGAATTTCTCCCCTAGAAAAGGCAGATAAACTACTGAATGATCTCATATTGCCTGCAGTTAGATTCTAAAACCACAGTACCTCAGCTTAAGGGCTTGGAAAATGTTTTCCTGAAAGAAAGTGATAGAAAAAGAAGAGGAAACAAAAGATCTGATTTAAATAAGTCTGTGCTCCCAGCCCTCCTGGCTATCTTGATGACAAAGCCTTCTCCACAAGGAATAAGCTTTACCAGCTGACAATGTTATGAAATAAATGCCTTAGAATAAGAGTCAGAAATGGCATCTGGAAGTTCAGAAGTGCATCTGTTTTGTTAGTGATAGCTTCAGATCAGTATTTTTTGAGTTGCAGATGAAGGTATGTGGAAAATAAAGTGGTGGTTTTAAATCAGTTTAATTATTCTCAAGCTAATTTCCATCTGAGACTTTTTTTTTTTTGCCATTGGTGAATCTCTTCAGTAAATACCATCTCAGTTCTGCTTTATAAGTCTTGGAAAGTCATAATTAAGCAGTTTTGTGCACCTGACCAGTTAGTAAGTTTTTCCTCAGCAGGCTGCATAACAGGTGCCCAAAGCACAGCTTTATTCACACAACAGAACAACAGCCAGTAGAAGAGACTGTAGGAGAGAAGTTAGGAATCTGGGATTTGCTAGTGCCTGCAGCTTGTGGGGTGATGCCCAGAACGTTCTGAAAGTGCAAGAAGTACAGGTGAATGAAGCCATGCTCTTTGAAATGCAAAAACTTCTGCAGCAAAGCATGGCAGCTGGAGTTACAGTGTGGGTGACAGAGCAATAGCAAAGGAGTTGCCTGCAAATTTCTTTCTCCAAGATGACAAGGCAAAGGAACCAGCTGAATCATGTTAGTAGTGCTTTCTAACAACAGTAGAACATGTGGTAAAATCATAAGAGAACAATGTCAAGCACTTCTATGCGAAGACATGCATTGTAGAATTATGACTTTGCACAGTATCCTTATAACGTTCAAGTAATAAGAAATGAGACTAGAGATAAAATACAAGAAATTAAAAGTTATAACAGCATATAATTCAGTAGTAGTAATAGATTATATTAATTCTAACATTTATGCTTAAAACCTAACAATCTATGAATTACCTGAAATGCACACTTACTTTCAAGATGCTTGGCTTTTGAAGAATGTTCTGTAATATATTGGAGGTTTTCTTTTCTGTAATCCCTTTTATCCCTCAAGCACTAGGGTCATCTTGCTGCCCTTTAGAAATCACTTTTTCAAAAATCATAGTGTGCATTTTCAATTCCTGCTCTTTTCTGTTAAATCCCCATTCCTTTTCTTATGACCAACTCACCTTTTTTTTCACTAGCTGCAAGATGAAGCCTCAGTACTACTCTTTTAGACTAGCTACCAAAGAGTACTTCTTATATAGCATTACCCAAGTTTATTGCAAGATTATCAGCTAGCAGGAAGGTCTCTATTATTCAACTGTGAGAAATGCATTGAGGTGTATGGAGGCCATATTTTGATCATGTGGAGAAAATGTTCTCACACCAGGGGGTTAAAAACTCCCCTCTGCTTTCCTCCATAATAGCCAAGGTTGGTCAGACTAATGGTAGTATCTGAGCCCCATAAGAAGGAACAGCTGCAAAATCATCCATCCCATTCTCACCACTGTGACTCCAAGGAGCCAGGTACTACAAACACCTGTACCCACCAGATCTGCAGGGAAAAAAAAAAAAGAGAGAAAAAACTGTTATTTAAGTGAATTAGTGCATAAAATCTAAAGGTAAGATTATGATTAGCTGGACAGGAAAGAATATTTTAGAATATCTCCCAAAAAGCAGATAACTAGCTTCTATTTCTGCAGGGGTAAGTGAGAACCAGGATACAAGATGTGGGCTGATGCTCTGGAGGGTGAGGAAGGCAACTTTGAGTCAAAACCCAGAGTTCATCCCCACAGGAAAGAATGTAAAGGTAGAAAAGTCTTCTGTAAAAGAAACAGAGCAGTGAATTAATTAGTTTTAATATTTAGTAGTGTAGACTGACCTCTGTGTGGGTGGTTATGGGTTCTTAATTCCTTGTTTAAAACCAGTGGAGCTTTCTAATCAGATTATTCTTAACTCTTTGGCTTTGCCTCTTTTGTTTTTACCAAATAGATACAACAAGAGTAGTGGATTACCTGTGAGAAATTTCACACAGCTTCCCTAAAGAAATACTAGCATTCCTTCAAGGGAAAAATTTTGTATCCAAACACAGTGTTGTCAGTAAAAAAAAAAATAAAAATGCCTGTTTAAAATAAGCTTTCAAATGTGTTTCCATGGGAGCAAATTAGCTATAATATATGGAAGGAACATACCCACACTTCAGCCAGCCTTATTTCTCCCCCACTCCCTGGACATGTCTTGCTGTCTGCATTTCAAGCATCTGTGAACATGTTCAAGATTCAGATGCCTGTCCTCAGCTGACTTTAAGTTCATGCATTTCTTTAGCATATTCTACACACCATTAGAAAAGCAGCGCATTACCAAAACTGTAGTTTCATATGTTTGAAATAGAATTCTACCCGCTCCCAAGGCTGAATAGGGCAACTGAGAAAAACTAAGAAAAGGAATTTACCCATGCACAAATAACTTGTGTTCGAGCAAACATCAAGGAGAAGAAATGCAAGATGACTCCTTTTTTAAGATGTGAGAAAATGGAAAATTCACAATCCATCAAGATAAGAGGAAGAACTGAGAAATTCTGTATCTCATCCACTAATGTACAGTTTGTTTTAGTCTATCCTTAGCTTTCCAGCCCATGAACTTTGGATCTGTATACAGATGCCTGTTGTTCGGTTCCCTTTTTGTTCTAGGAAAAATGTCTTTCCCAACCATAGTTCCCAGCTGGTTGCACAAGTTACCTGAAAAATAATTGAGCTATTACACCATTAGTGCTTTAGATCCTTTAGGAGAGGTCACAAACTGCTGTGCCACAAGAAGCGATACAATCCCAAGCAGAGCCCGGTCTAAACAGATGCTTTCAATGGAACCTATTACAGAGAGAAGTCCTTGTGCCATCATTTAAAGGGATTGATCTCTGCCTACTTTTCAAACAAGTGAAAGGATTTATTTGGTGTCTTCACCATACCATTAGTTATCCCAGAGGTTTGTCTCTGAGACAGAGTTTTTAAATCTCATGTTATTTGCTGTTAACAGTCTGTACATATCTGTGAAGCAGGATGAATTTCCACAGCATTGTTTATACATGTGAGAAAAAGAGGAAGACTGACAATAGCCACCCTTAAATTTTGATGAGGTGGTTTGGGTGTGTTTGTCAGGCTGGTTAGTATTTCACTCACTAATATGTCACTTGTCAGATGAACCAGTAAAAAAGTAATTACAATATTTGACACTGCAGAAGCAGTATTAGCCAACTAGTATAAAAGTCTCAGAGAGGAGTTAAACTGATAAGAAAAATGTATGTTTTGAGGAAAGAACAAACAGAAACAGGCCAAATTAATGAGGCCAATATGATCAAAGCACAAAGGACAATAACTTCTTCCTATTAAAAAGTATATGCAAAGGAGTGGTGGTTTCCAGACAGGATGAAAACTTCATATCCTTGTCTCTAGTGTACAGTGGAGCAAAAACAAAAATAGGATTGATGTTTCTTTCTATGGCTCTGATGAAGTCCAAAACCTTAATGGTAAAGGGAAACCTCTAAAAAAAAAAAAAAATCTAAAGACATACTGATTCAAATGCTGGAAGATATATAGAATTTCAGGGTTAGAAGCTTCCTATTAACAACTATAACTGCAGCACTTTTTTTTTTTTTTTTAAAGCAGGAACTTAGTGAACATAATGAATGATGCTACTAATGAAGACAGCTTTCACGTTAGTTCCAAATAGAAAATTGCAGACTGAACAGAATTTCTTAAAATGGAAGTATAAAGCTATGACTTTTATTTCCTAACTATTTCTGGCAGGTTTTTTTCTGTTAGAATGTAAGTGACTTGCTGCTTCAATTCATCTCTTGAACAGATAGTTTCATGGTCAGTTACTCTGCTTGTTGAATTTAACAGTGTAGGTTTCTCTGGATGTAAAAGCACCTGTTTTGCAGCTGCAGGTAAGCACAGTGTAATTGTACACATTCAGCTTTGGCAGGAGTTGTTGGTTTAAAGCCAATGAAATCATTACCAAGAAATCTCTAGAATATTTTACAGATGATTCACTATTGTGCCTGATCTCTGAAATCTCCCCTGATCAAAACAAACTTTGTCTTACAGAGGAAAACATAAGCAATTACATTAATTAATCAAGGGATAATAACAAAAGCTCCCTTAAAAGGGCAAATATACTCCCTCCTGAAAGATGCATCCCAGTGTGTCTTGTTAACAAATGCATAACTTTGAAGTAAGAGCTCACCTGAAGCAGCAGCATTCTTTACCTCTCACTGAAAAAGGTATTAAATCTACTTCAGCCAATGGCTGTCAGAAAACAGTAAATTCTTCTCTTCCTTGTTGCCATATCAACTGTAGCAAAACATGTTTCTTTACCTAGTCACCTCAGATTGACCCAAAGTATTTACATCATCCTTTATCACCGTGGCATCTATATTTATTTTATCAATTTCCCAGCCACCCATGTTTTTTTTTTGTTGTTTTGTTTTTTTATAAGTAGCGTTAATAACAATAAAAATTGCTCAAAAAGAGATTCATAGATGACTTGTCTCCTATTAAGCTTTACTTGTTTCCAGCTAATTAAAGCAGCATTCTATAAGGGAATTACTTTTCTATCAAAAAAAAACTACTGATGATATTTTAAAAAGCTTATAGAAAAATATAGACACATTTCAAAAACAGAACCAGTCCTTGACAGGAAAACTGAACTTTCCTCAGGAGCTAGCAAGCTGTAGATGTTACTTGAGACAATAAACCAAACTAGGAAAAATAAGTTTTTCTAATGTGGAAGCAGCTATCTTGGGGACAAAGGTCAGTAACCACAGTTCTTCCTATGTCTAGAAGTTGCATAACTAGAGGTTTTGAAAGAGAGTGGGGGGGAAAAAAAAAAAAAAAATAACCTAATGGCACTGCCAAAAATTAAAGATTAAAATTGCTGAGAGACAGAGCAAACAGTTACTAATTAGTCCCTTCCCCAGCTAGAGATAAATATCTGTACTTCAGGGAAACATATTTCAGCTTCTTTTTATTATTATTATTATTATTATTATTATTATAATTACAGTGACTAATTGAGGATTCACACACAGAGTATGCTTGTAGGCAATAGAATAAATGAAAGCAGTGAGCTCCAGAGAGATGACAGTAAAGGAAAAATAGTCAGCAGGCAGTTAGGGATGTCATGTATTTCATGTCATGTATTTCACCCTGGCAAAGTGGTAGTTTGCTGCTGGCTGATGACCCATTTTTTCATTAGAAAACCTGTTTTGTTTAGGCATAACAGCACAAATAATATGTTGTGCTTTCACACCTATGTTCATCTTCTCTTTTCTTCCCAGATGTAAAGGATATATTCTTTCAGTACATGTGGGATTTGAATGTACAGAGTTATTCTCTCACCCAGTAATCACTCCAGCTTTGATGTCCAAAATTATTCTTAAGCCACTGAGAAATTACATTCAGAGGGATGGATAGGTGAGTGTTGCAACCCCAACCCAAAAAACACTGCATTTCAGCCAGTACCTACTCCTCTACCTCTTGTCACCTGCAAGAACACAGCTATGTAATTTCAAGTGTCACATCTAGCTATCCATGATATTGACCTCCAGAACATACCGATTTTAGACATTTAACAGAAATCCAACACTAACTCCATGCTTTTTTAAACTGCTTGAAGTAGTTCTGCACTTTTTTTTAAAGCTGGGATGCAGATCAAACCCTACTGGAAGATCAGAAAGTGAATCATGAGATCGGATCTTCCGGGACCAATGGAAAGGAAACACAAACTTCTCTCACTTCCAGCTGTGAAGCACAGGATCCCTCTTCCACTCACTTCCTTTTCCCTAGAGAAATTAGGACAAATCACTACTATCTGCTGTTGGATTCTGCCGCAGATGCTAACCTTGGAAATCTCTCTGTCATTTGAGGTCTCAAAGATCTTATTTCACCAAAAGGTTTAGGAACCCTTCCTTTCTCCATGTGTAATGCAATGAGAGACCTAGTACATAAGGAGTGAAGCTGTTCAGCAAGCTGACTTGGAAAGAATGGTCTCCCTTTCCGACACTTGAAGGGAGTATGTAAATAGGAAGGGGAGTGACTGTTTACTTAGTCCATAGCAATAGGACAAGGGGGAATGATTTTATACTGAAACATGGGAGAATTACATTAGCTACTAGGAGGAAATTTTTCACTCAGAGGGTGGTAACACATTGGAACAGGTTGCCCAAGGAGGTTGTGGATGCCCCATCCCTGGAGGCATTCAAGGCCAGGCTGGATGTGGCTCTGGGCAGCCTGGTCTGGTGGTTGGAAACCCTGTCAAGAACAGGGACATTGAAACTAGATGATCATTGTGGTTCTTTTAAAAACCAAGCTGTTCTATGATTCTGTGAAATACTAGCTTAGGAAAGATAGCTTTATTTTGAAGAAAAAGGATGAAATTGTAGCATCCATGAGTGCAGACTCAGTGCAATTCCAGTTCAGATTGGCTACAGAGTCAGGCACCACTGGCAGAAACTGAGCACAACTGTGAGTAAACTCATAAAACTATTTGCTTCATTGAGTCAAACATGACCAGGATGACCTAGAAAAACACTCCATTTGCAACATGTAGAAGAAACAAAATTTAAGTCATGAAAGAAACCAGAAGATGACAAAAGAAAGATGGTAGCAACAGGAGTGGAGCCACTGACATACAATCAGCAATGATATGAACAAGAATGAGGTAGGGTACTGCATACCGAAAGAGGACCAAAACTTAACGTGATATCAGGAGAGAGCAGAATAATTTTTCATTGATGATCTGATAACCTCTAAATCCCTGCAGACCCCCTGAATAGTTTAAAGCTTCACAAAAATACTCCTCAGTAAATAAATATTTTTAAAATAATAAAAAGGAAAACTCAGCAAGGACAGCAGATGTTGCAACAGAAAAGGTGAAAAAATAAGCCAGTCTGCCAGCCCGTGCTGGGATCCTACCTGCAAATGTGCTTACCATAGATTTCTTATTAAAGACAGAACTTGGTTTTAAAAATATGTGAGTTCTGACATTATGAACATATAATCTTGTTTGACCTTGTCATAACAGGACAATGAAATGAAGAGAAGCAGAAAAGGGCACTCATTCATTTATGTCTTCTCCATTCTTCCATGAAAGTTAAGTCACCCCAGTCAATGCATTAACTCCTCTGCTTCTCCCTGAACTTCTTGAGTTCTCTTTGACTGCTTCACCTTTCATCACAGATTTGTCACTTGGATTGCTCAAGCTGATCAAGAGAGCACAATGGAAGCTTCCTCCTGTTATTTCAACTTGCCAACAGAACAAGAGGGAATGCAAAGTTTGAATGAACTCCAGGATCATACCTTCAAAATGACATGGGTCACTTGAGTACTGAGAAGTACCTCTGCCACTGTTTTAATCTTCTGGCAGTGAGATTGTATTCAGCTTTGTACCTATTTATTTCTCTGCCTGTATAATCCCCTTACTTCCAACTGCACAACAAAGGCTTTAAGAACAGAAACTCCTTTTTGACACAGTGCCACAGAGAACTGAGGGTTTTGAAGATGTACTCTCAGTGCCCTGCAATATTTAGACCTGCAGCAGCATAATTTGCTTTAGAAAAGAGTTCTTTTGCAGAATGTTGTTTGAAATTAGGTCTTCAGAGGATCATAGTGACACCTGTAGTTCATGCTTCGCACATCTTTGCGGAAGTGTAAAACTGTTGCTTTTACAAAGCACCCTTCCTCCTCTGCCAATTATGACTCAGTCCTGTTCTATTCTAAACAGTCAATGCTAAGAACTTGTATTTTCTTTAGATAAAGAAAGTGTGAGAATCAAAAAAGTAAGACAAAAGAAAAATTAAGCAAATACTATCAGTATTGCTGAAAGAAAAAAATAAGAACACTAGAAACTCCTTTCGTTTCATAGAATACACAAAACACCTTAAAGTAAGAGAAAACATGAGAAAATGTGCCATCAACCTTCCACTCAGAAGTAGTCTCCCAGACTCCCCCTTTGCTTTTATAACTGGAACTTCAAATTCTAAGATATTTGGTTTTAGTATTTACTATAGTACTATACAGTACAATTGTACAACTTGCCAAATAGAGCAGTACAGTATCTTAAAATTCACTTGGAAAGGGGCAGAGTTATGGCTGATTTGTATACACAACTTTTTTTGCTCTTTATATGTCCTTATACATGAACATATTGTTATAACTGAATGCTTCCTGAAGAATGCCCTACACAGGAGAGAACAAAAGTCCTTTTTGTTTATATGAGTAGTACTTGCTCATTTCTTTTAACTTTTTCCTCTGCTGTCCAGAAACAATTAACACTTCACTGACGTGAGCTTGCAGGAAACACCACTGAGTGAAAGTGGAGAAGCAGGATGCACATTCTTGTTTTGGCTCCCACTCCTGTGCCTTGTTTTCAACCAGGACGTTGAGAACAGTTAAGCGTCTACACTTCCTAACTTGCCAGGTGAAAGAAGCTCCAATTTCTGAGGCAAAAATGTGCAAATGCTAATGCAGAACAGAATTAAATGCTATCATATTTTCCCATAGCCTTTAGAGACTTCACATTAATACAGTTCAGGCAATCTAGTAGTATCAACACTGGAACAACACATAGCTTTGCAAATTTGGGTTAATGTATATTGGCAGAACTCCACAGCAGTGCAGCATGCCTACTACTCACTGCTATCTAAAGATTTTACCATGTTCATCAGAGCACCTTTCCTTTTTAAAGCTTCCATTTTTAAGGAGTTACACAAGTTATGCCCATTTGGGAGCTATTTAGCAAATATTAGTTACTCACTGAAACAGAATTACTCAAAAGAAACAGATAGACTTTCTGTTTTGCCACTATTTCCAGCCTTTAAGGAAAAGTCTATATCTGTCACATAACATCTTGTTCTAAGTCTCCTTGCTCCCTCCCTTGTAGTACCAAAGCAGTGGAAAAAAAATCAAGGGACACTGTCTCTCAACTAAAGGTAAAGGAGATAGCAAAGGGGTAAGCCTAAATGAATGCAAACATTTGAAATCTGTTCCTTTAGATCTAAAAAAGCTTTGGATCAATTTAAGAATGAAATCCTAGCTGGCTTCACTGGCCTTGTCATTATTGAGTGTTTTCTTTTCCATAGAACATGAGAGTGTATTCCTTCAGTGAATTCTTTCAAATTCAAATTTCAAATTTCATTTGCAGATGAGCAGCACTTCCTCATTTGTGTTCCTACTGAAAAGATGTCTTAGACATGCACACAGACATCTGTGTTCAGTAGGTTCAGAAATACTGCTTTCAGGATATAAGACAGT
This sequence comes from Tetrao urogallus, assembly GCF_951394365.1. NCBI lineage: Eukaryota > Metazoa > Chordata > Aves > Galliformes > Phasianidae > Tetrao > Tetrao urogallus. Next base: position 51,760,770 of record NC_136815.1, on the reverse strand, counting down.
TATGGAACTGTTTTATTTCTGGTAATTACATAAGAAAATAACTCAAAATGACAGCAGTGAGCCTCTCCCCCTGGAGTTTTGAATCATCAATTGGTATGTAAAATTGCACTCAAATCAAGAGTTCAAGTCTGTAAGAATAAGAAATGCTAAGTGTTTTTCCTTTTGATAGCTGCTATTCAGATGTTTTGGTGCTATTCTTGAGGTAAAGAAAGCATCACAGGTCATGTGCACGTTTATTGCAACATAGGACGAGTTGCCACAGTCATCTTAATCCCATGCTTTGTTTGTTATTTCTCAGACTGTGTAATTGACTCTTTTCCTCTTTCACCTTAAGCCAATCCATCTAGTTCTCTAGTTTTCTCTTTTTTGGAAATGATTCCAGTGTGTTAGGATCTCTGCTGATTAAGTGCTGAGAGAATAAGTACAAGGTTGATAAATCCTGATAAGCTACTTTCCAAAGCAAAAAGGCAACATGATGGACAGAAACACAACCCTTACAGAAGAAAAAAAGCTGCCAAGCAAGTTCTGTGTGAAACAATGACATTGTTTTAAATTCATTGTGAGCCTGCCCTATATGCAGTAGTGCATGAGGCTGGCTGGCAGAAACAGCAGAAATCTTCATATTGTTTCTTCTGGCCATGAAAGTTTCTGATTACCATTGGAAATGTGTTAAAAACTTCAGTCTCAGTTATCCCTAAACCTATGTAGGTTCATAGGTGGTGACATGATGGCCTGTGTACAAACTGCTAATTGTTTATACTACATGAAGCAAGATGGCAAGGACTGCAATTACAGCGTTTACTAAATTGACGTCATTGTAGGCCTAATCCTGATCCCACTTTCCAGATCAATTAGCCCAGTGGCTCTAGGTGGATAAAGGGTAGCCACTGGATGACAGCCTTAGCTCTGTGCTCTTAAGCTCTTTGCTTGGCCATAACTGTGCAAAATGACTTCTGACCATGTCTCCCATTAAGACATAGATCTGTGCCTCTCACTTCCTTTCTCTGACATGAGGGGAACACAAGAATATGGATGTATAATTGGAACAAGAGAGAAAGGACAGTCATAGGTTTTTCCTCTGTCTTCTTGCAATTCTGCATGCATCTTTATCAATCTTATGGTCCACCTGTCAGTTCTCATCTAGGGCACAAAGGAGGAGAAAAATACTACTTCATTCACAAATGACCCATGAGTTGAATGGACCCTTGAGTTGGAATAAATGAAATAATGCAAACAAGTGACACTTCCCTCTGCACGATTCAAATGGTCCACCTCTTCACTTCTCAATTCTTTGCAGTAGTCCACTGCACTCCCAAGAAATCTGTTGTTAGATTAAGATGAGTGTTTTCAGATATTTTGTCTAATGGCACTGTATTAAAAAAGATTCCTACCCTGCATCGCCACTTCGATAAAAGAGGCTGAGGTGAAACTATTACTTTTGTTCAAAGTCCAGTATGGGAAGAAAAAAAAGGGGAAAAAGTCTAAATCAGAATATGTTTACACTGTAGTAAGGATTTTAAAGAAATAGACATTGGGGGAAGAATATCTCCAGAGTTCCCAGTATTGACTATCTTTTATTCTGTAGTCAAACCATAGGTTATATAACAGTGTATGTAAGATGAGGATCAACATAATTCCATTCACATCAGTTAATTAAGCCCTTGAAATTTCTTCCTGCCTTTCATCTCATCTAGAAGAAAAAAAAAGTACCACCAGAGTACGTCCGGAACCTGTGTGTTCCTTCCAGCATCCTTGTCTATTCCATAAAGCATGATGCTTTTATGCATTAGCCAATCAATCTTTTAGCCAGAGTCTCTGTATCACATCACCTCTCATGGCTCTTTCCTGTACCAAGGCAACAAAAAGGTGAGGTTTGGTGAGTCCTAAAGTCCCTGTAATTCCTGTTCTGCAGCGTGTGTCAGGGGAACTCAAACCAGTTTTATGAGGAGTATCTGAAAAAAGCTAAGCAAATACAAACTTGCACTGTACAAGTACTAGCACAAAGATTTCCAATTTAAAATAATTATTAACCAGATGGATTACAGAGCTGCTAAAAAAATATCTGGCCAAAGGATATATTAGATTTAAACAGGAATTTCTGCTCAAAACCAGCTAAATATAGAACAGACACTTGAAAACTTCAGAACTTTTATAACAACCCGTGATTCACCATTTGTCCTTATTTCTTATTTTTTCCCCAAAGAAGTTCACTCATGCCAACTAGCAATTATTCTCTTAAGTCATTTAAGTTTTGCAATGTTATTTATACAGTTCACAATTCTGATGGCTGAATGGACACTAAAATAACAGCTTACTCTTTTACTTGTGGAAATTTAAAAATGAGCATTTGCAGGCATGAATTTATGGTGATTTGTATTATTCCCATGCATGTTACCTCCTCCAAGTTCTGGAGTTTATTGCTACCTACACTACATATTTCGGAGGCAGCAAAAAATACAGAAGTAACAAAAGTTCTGGATGACTGGAGATACAGTAGCCTGAATTAACGTAAAATCTTGAGTAAGGTCAATTGTGATTTAATCAAATAAGATTAAACAATTCCAGGAAATTAACTGGTGAATTAGAAGTGTCATGTCACTGCTAAATCTACATAAAGTAATTTTACGTGTGTTATTCCATGGGCTTCATCTGTCTTTGATTTTTTTTGTTGCATTTTGGTTTATGAATGACTTATTCTTTCAAATCTTCTCAGTTTAAGAAAAGTTTTATATTAAGTTACTTCATAGTTCACTGTTCACTTGTACTGTGATTGCTGGCTCAATTCTTACGTTAAGCTTCATATAGTTCTAATGTTCTGGTCTTAACTGGTCTCCTGAAAGCTTCTAGCATGAACCTCTAAGTTTACAATAATCTTTTGTATCATATTGATTTACCCCTCAAGAACAAGTTACCACTATTCACAAACTTTTTTTGGGAAAGAGCTGAGCATTTGCTAATTTTCTATATAATGATTTAAAAAAAATGTAAGACCAGAACAGATTAATACACCAAACCATCCTGACCATCATAATAGAAAGAAAAAAAAAAAAAAAAACAAACACTTATCCTGCGATTTTTGCATCAAAATTGTTGAGCTTTAATACCTCAGTTTTAACAACACCATTTCAGCATGTTCTTGCCATGATGTTTTCACAGCTTCTTGATTAGTTATGTTAAGACAATAGTGGCACCAGAAATGAAAATGAACAATTCCATGTGTCTAGTAAAGATTTTACATTATCAATTTACATTGATAGTATCTATGTCTTTTTATTGAGTCTTCTTTCTTTTTTCTAGCTCCAAAATAAAATGCGTGCTCATCATAGGAAGAAGGAGCAAAGATTAATGTTACTTTGTAAAAAAATAAATGTCTTGATGAGTCAGGTAAGATCAATAAGAACTTGAGTCTGTCAAGTACAGATCACAGACTCAATGATCAGGCTCAACATATCACCTTGGGTACATTCACCTCTTGCAGTGTTCCACAGTGCAGACATCTCTGACATATCCCTAAAACAAGCTTGCCCCAAGACTCTGGGAACCATATTAGGCTAATAATATGTAAATATTGCTATCAGTCCTAGCTGGTACAGTTAACCCAAGCACAACAACACATTTAGGCAGCAAGGTTATCTGCCAGACTCAAGAAAATCCTTGTTCTTCAGAGATGTTGGGCCCAGGCATGGGGGTCTTAGAATCATAAAAGTATAGAATCATCAAGGTTAGAAAATTAGAAAAGACCTCCAAAATCATCCAGTCCAACCATCCACCTATCACCAATATTTCCCATTAAACCACATCCCTCAGTACAACATCTAAATGTTTCTTGAACACCTCCAGGGACGGTGACTCCACCACCTTTCTGGGCAGCCTGTTCCAGTGCCCTGACCACTCTCTTTCAGAGAATTATTTGTTAACTTCCAACTTGAATCTCCACTGGTGCAACCTGAGGCCATTTCCTTTAGTCTTATTACATCCTAGTCCAATCTTAGCACCCTCCCGTTGCCTCCAGAGTTGCAAAGCGTGCTATCTGTCCTGCTATATTAGAAAGAGTTTGCACTTGTAAAGAGCAGTCTGTTCTTATGTATTGTTTGACTTGGAGACTAAATCAAGAGTACTGTCATAAGGCTAATGAACAGCATATGCCAGTCAGCTATAGAGCTTTTCAGTGAAAAATCTGCAAACTACAAAAGGTGCCCTCAAACCATCTGACTGCAGAGACTAAGGGAATGTTAGACCAGATGGGTACACATTCAGTGAGCAATCAAAAGACAGCAAACTTTATAAAAACAAGGTGTTTTAAAGAGCTTTACTTGTTTTCATCCATATCCGATTTTCTCTTTTTCCCATGGGAGGAACTCATTTTGAAATTAGTCTGTTTCTGCACTGCAGATGAACATGTTGCTGTAGGAAACACAAGCAGTACTTATCACCAGGTGCTATGGAGGTCCATAGTTACTGAAGGGAAATGTTCTCAGTGTTCTCCCCTACTATTACTATCCTGGAACAGGAGATCGGTGAGAGAGTAAAACTGGAAAGCACCAGCAAAAAGAATGCCTTACCTGCAGCACAAGCAATAAGAAACAGAGGCAGAGAGTCACTGACAGCTTATCAGCCATGGAACTAATTCCCCTAACAAACTGAGAGTCAAACGTGCCTTAGCAGGAAAGTAGAAAGATTTTGAAGTGCACAAGAAAAATTAGTTCCATAGCATAAAAATCCTTTCCCTTGGTTTTACAGATGTAAAAAGTTTGAGGAGAATATTACAAGAAAATTAAGGATCACATTTCTATGCTTTTGCACATTTCAGGAATAAGAAATGGCTTTTCCTATTATAGCTTCCTTTTTTTTTTTTTTTAAAGGAGAATTTTCTAGCTCCATCTAAGAACAATGGGAAAATAGACGCAAGATTCCGTCCCTCTTTCTTTGCCTTGGTTTTGCCAAGGCACTTGCATTAGGAATAAGGTTTTTAGGCATCATCATCCTCTCTATGTCCTTCAGCTACAATTCACATGCTTCCTTCAGTAGCTACTAAGCCCTACACTACAGTCCAAAACCAAACAAAGGTGGATATAAATATTCACATCAGACTAACCAGTACTCATATCAAAGTACCAGAATTTCAACTACAAAAATCACGCAGCTTCAGAGTCAATAGTTCATCAACAATTGAATTAAGCTGGCCTCTTCAACTTAGAGGTACTTCCCTATATCTTTGTGGTAGCATTATCTTGCCTTCCAAAGTTTCCCTGTCTGAAAAAATGCTTTAAATGAAAGCAGATACTCTATTGAAACTAATGTCAAATTAAATGCAGTGCAATGAGAAATGCAGTATACTCTCAAATACAGTTTTAAAGTATACCTCCCCAATGGCTTGGCTTAATAGAAAAAATGAGTCAGTCTAAAAAAGCCTTACCTTACCTACCATCCAAACCAGTTGCAATGAATATGAAACCTTTATCACGTGAAATTCTATTGCCTATGGATATCTTCATTAATCAGTAAACAAAATCAGTTGTTTCTGGTCTCTTATCAGAAAACAATCTTAAGTAGTACTAGCATTTCAGAGAAATTGGGTACATTAGGCTTACAAGTAAGGCAAAATGTGCAAAGTGCTCTTAAACATTTTGAAAAATTCTCCACACACTTTCACACCTTGCAAATCACTGTGTCAAACTCCCTCTCCTCAACCCATACTCTAGCATCTGTATCTACTTATTCAAGCTCCATTCATTGTGATGATCACAGCTGCAGCTTTAGAGTTTATGTTGCAGAGAGATTCAGAACCTGTTACTCGGGCCATCAGCCACAGCTCAGTAACTAGGGGGAAAAAAAAAAAAAGTTCATACACTTAATTGTCTTTATTGAGATAACAACCTCAGCAACAAACACTGCTCCGTGATGTGAAAGCTTCCTCCTGAGCTGACTGTCAGGGGAGAGGAGGAAGGGCCCAGACTGAAGAGCTGCTTTTTGAACTGCCTGCAGACATCAGGAGGAGGCAGGTGGGAGCAAGAAATATCCTCCAGAATCATGGAGCACTACTGCAGCACAGGGCACAACACTTTTTCTCACCTATGACACAGGAGGAAACTAAGCTGAGGGTTATCATACCACCCCATGTGACACTGCAGAGCTCTTTTGTGTGCCTTGAAGCTCAATTCAGACTGTGTGGTGAACTCAGAGAAGTGCCTCTGAAGCCTAAAGTGGTCAGTTCACTAGCAAAAGTAACTCAACTCCAGCTTTCCACCTCCTCCCTCAGGGTGATGATTTGAGCAGACTTGCAGCAGTGATTTGAGATTCCACTCATTAGCATTTGCAAAATACTGTGAGATTCTCAGAGGAAAAATGCTACTGAATTCTAAATAACTGTTCAATTAGCTCTGTACAGAACTTATTCCATCCAGTCAAGCTGAAAGATCAAAAAAATCATAGAATGGCAAGCCACAGAAGAAAACAAAGCAAAAATCAATTTGGATGTGGTTAACTACTTCCTCATTTCTCTATGAAGAGAGTTCACTATATCTCCATAACTATCCTGAATTTACGGACAGCCTCCTGCTGGACTTGGGGCAGTGGTGGCCTGGGCTGAGCTCTGGAGATCTGTAACCATGGGGCCTCTCCTCCCACGTGGATGAGCTGTAGAGGCATCTGTGTCACATCCCTATCATCACAGCCCTAAGACACCATTCTGGGGCTGTGCCAAGCACTATACCTTGGAAATACTTGGCTCTTGCAGTCACAGCCAGCTGCCTCTCCTTACCCACAAAGGCTTTGGGGGGCGATGGTGAGCAGTAACTGCTATTCTTCACCTTATTTTAATCAAATCAGTCACTCAAGAGTCAAAAATCAACAGGCTGCTCTCTCTCATGCTCCAGGTTCTGCCATCTATATAAACTCTAATGACTATGAATTTCCTTCACTATCATTAGCCATATTCTTATCAGAGAACGTTTTGTCACAGCACTGTCAGCACTGATTCCTAGCACTTGGCTGTCCATTATTAATTCAGCAGAGCTTTAAAGGAATTGTAATGCCAGGTGTCCAGCCTCCCCAGATCTTCATTCTGGTTCTCTCCCAAGCATTAAATCTTTTTCATTATTCCACCCAGTTATATATTATCCTCTTTATGAATTCAGAACAAATTTCTAACTGACATTTTGAGCAAAAGGTCATCTGAAATACACACAGTTTTGCTTGTATTGCTTGCCTTCTCTCCTAAAGGTTCACTAGAGCTCATGTTCTACATGTCATCTATTTACTTGTTGCATTGTGCAATAGGCCTTTGATCCCCCACTCATCTGCCTGCCAGCACTCCCTCCCACGAGGTAGCACTGGGGTGTCTCTCCTGTTTTCCATTCCTTTCTAATTAAGCTGGACATGTTTTCAATAGCCTCCTCTCCAAATACAGAAGAATATATTGCTTAAAATGCCACGGTCCAGCTTAGTTACCAATCACACATGACAGAAGCACCAGGTGTGTGGACAACAAAATCAAGAGGCTGAATGAGGAGCTAGGAGCCTAAAGGCAGCTGTCTCTTGTAAAATCCTTCCACCATCGGGGAATTCTTCCTTCCTGGAAGCTTAGCTGCCATGCTTTATAGGAATACAACTACAGGCTGTATACCACAGATCCTATCAAAAAAAAAAAAAAAACCACACAACACACCACGCACAAAAAAAAACAAATTCAATCCACATTCACAGAAGGATACCTCTCTCTTTCATTGGGGGACTGAGATTAACAGATTTTTCCAGAGTATAACTGGAACAGCAAGCTACGCACCAAATAGCAATTTTTCCTCACAAAAAAATTTTCTTCAAATAGTTAGTTCCAGATTCATTGGCTGTGCCAATGTCCTTTTTTGTAGTGAAAACCTGAATATTTAGCAGCTTCACTGGGAGATGAAACACCTGGACTTCATTCAAGGACTTTTATTTCTTCATTTTTAATGCACTTTATGCAGGGACACGGACTGTCATTGGAATGGCACTTTAAATTTGAGTGATTCATCTCTTTCCTCTGTCATTTGAAAGGGATTTTTAATCACTTGCATTACAAACTGTGATTACCAAGCAGAGAAGCAAACCTAGGAGAAGCCAAAGATTTAACCTGCCTGTTCCAAGAGTTTTAATTTCCAATACCACATGATTTTGCTGAGACCCCTCTGCTCAGAGCACTGGATTCTGGGGTCCACTTTTGGAGACTTGACACAAAATGAGGGATACAACCTCTGAACTTCCACCTGTGAATGAACTTCCACCTGTGAATGGAACTGAGTGTGTAATAATAGTAAAAGCATTAGAACCTGGTCAGTGTCCTGGAGCCCACATTCATATGGGCAAATGAGTTAAGCACCCTGGCTAAATGAAGGAGATAGCCTGGTCCTTAATAATGAACAAAACAAGCATCAAGCCATTGCATGGCAGAAGTTTGGACCCAAACCCATGAACCCATCTGTGCAAATCCAGCTATCAGATAGAAATAAATATACTTTTTCAGACACGGATTTTCTACCAGTGGTTAAAATATTGGTATTTTCCTAAGGAGAAGGAACTAGAGAGCTACTACATCTGGAATTCCTGATACATATCTCAGCAATGAGAAAATGTCTTACTAGAGACTTCAGTAGAATGAGATCCTGTTACACTTAGCAAGGATCTCATACAGAGACTTCAGTCCAGTTTCCAGTGCTTGCTGACTTTCTTCCTCTAAAATTGAAATCGTCACTAGTTCTACCAAGACATTCTTAAGCACAGCCCTCAAAGCAGAAAATACAGTTCATCCCCATCTTCTGTAAGGTGAGCTGTGAACACAGACTAAAAACTCTTGCTTCCTCAAGCTGCGCCAATTTCTACCACCATAAAGGAGGGAACAGGAAATGTCTCTTTGCCATAGCCAGAGCACTTTATGCCCTCTGAGGAAAACCTTTGGGAAATAGTAACTTTTGGTTTCAGTGATTTATCTCAGAGCTGAGGTCAGTGTCAGCAGTGCTAGCAACTACATTATATCAGATTTAAAATCAAGGTAAAGTACCCAAGTGTTTCCTGCTACCCTTCAAAAGGAAAAATACCCTGGACTCATTCCATTAACTCTGAATGACACAAGGAGCCCGTAAAGCAGAAATAACAGCTCACTATGAACTATATAGAAATTCAGGGATATGAGTTCTTATTCAAACCCGCACAAAGCTTTCCTCAAAACAGTTCAGAGTAAAGCTATGGCAAGTTAAAGCATAATTCAAAGACAGCAGGTAGCCCAAGGGTTACATTTTAAGGATGAGTGAAGTAGGCACTGATTTTCTGTGCAAGACACAAATGCCAGTGAAACAGCCAGCTTGCAAGCAACAACACCTACTACTTGGCAAAACTAACTCTTTCCTGCCAAAAACTGGCAAACTGGAGAGGAAAAAAAATTATCCACTTTTTTTGTATGCTTTTGTTTTATTTTATTGCTGCTAGCTAAGGCATTCATGCAGCAGGCCATCTAAGCAGCTCACTTGATGCCTTTCAAAATCATCTGGAACCAGAATACAAAGATTACACATCAATTCTTGTCATTCTTTAATCAGCAGTAAAACCTGCCTAATTGAAAGGAGACAAGTGACAAATTCCCATCAGGCGGTAACTGTGCAAATGACATTCATACCACCCTATTCAAAGAAGTGATGGGTTTCCAAACAAAGTTTGCACCTGGACAAGAGGTCTCTGATATTGATCCAGACCATGACCAACCCTGAGGTAGGCTACTTCCTCATCAGAAGTGGGGCAGGTGGAAGCTGTAGAACTCAGATAAGTTCTGTTACAGAGCTGGGACACAGCCAAGGCATATACTTAAGTTCCATATTTTCAGCATGTTACATTGTATAGGCAATGAATACAAAGATGGTATAATTACAAAATAAACAAGAGAGTTTGGCAAAGCAGATTAGAATAACAAAAAGAGAATAGAAAGCTTACCCACACCCTGGGCTCACTGCAAAACTCCAGAAGAGGGATCTTCAGAAAAGATCTTTTCCTACTGGTAGTCAGCTCTTAAATGGGTCTAGGAGAGGTGGAGCCAGGCTCCACCCCTTCCAGCAGCACAGGTGAATTGCCTTCACTTGTGCTCCCAGGGCTGACTGGCTGCTCGCCTCAGGTGATCAATCAGAAGTTCAGGCCTTGATTCAGCAGTCCCCATACATACATGTAGCATGTTACATATACATTTTATATGTTGATGCATGACTAAAGCTTCAGCCACTGAAAATGTAAATCTATTTGGAGAACAGAGAGCATGTGTGCCTATGAGCAGTTGCAGAGAAGTAATTCATTAGAAATGTTGCAGTTTTCTGAATTAAGAAGCATGCTGTGCTAAATGCAAGTATATTCTTAAATACTGATATTAAAAAAATGGAGAACAAAGAATGCAGCATCATTTGGCAGTTCAGAAATCTATTGTTCACCTATATCTGAATTATCATAGTATCATCTGGTCCCTTAAAGTCCAAAGAATGCAGCAGATCTGGGAAAGCAATATAATGAAACAAGATACTAAATACCATGACAAATTAGATAGACTTGGCTGGAAAATAACAATTTTGTAGGTGTATGTATGAGAGTAGCATGATGAATAGGAAATAGGGAAAGTATATGGGGGCCAGTTATTTATCTTCCTTGCAACATAAGAACTCAGAGGAATTGAAAATTCCTAAGCAGATGCTTTAAAAGAGAAAAAAAAACACTTTTCCAGGCAGCGTATCTAAAGCATGAAATTTACTCTCACAAGATGTTGCAGATGAGTATAAAGAGATCCAAAATTATGAGATGCATTCATATAAGAAACACTCGTGGAAATGTACCAGTCACAAAGCCATAAATATAACCTGCCTAAGAAGTCTCTGAACTGTAGCTTGCTGGAAGCTTTGAGGGTATTCCACAGGATTATCATGCACATCCAGCCATCAAATTCCCCCCAGAACAACTCCTTTTTGGTTTAATAGAGGCCCAGCTCAGTTTCGTGTTCTTAGGGGTTTTTACATAGGGAGCTAAAAAAAAAAAACTGCTTTACAAATATTCTTATGACCATAAGAATTTAAATTTCACCTAGTCTTTGGTGTGACGGGCACTAGTTGAACTCTGTTCTGTCACACTGATTCACCATAATTTTCAAAATCTCAGGATGCAAGAGGCATAAACTTTTTTTGTCTTCAGATGTAGATTTCTGCTGTTTTGTTCACAGCTGGAGGAAATACTCAAGAAAAAATATGCAAATTGCAAAACAGTGCAAAAAAATAACTGAAAGAGAGAGCAGAAAGGTTAGAGAGAAAAATAAATATACATGCTTACATATATTTCATTTCTTTATGTCATTTTTTATTTTAGTCTATATTTAGCAGTAAGGCCTTATACCCGTGTAGGTATTATGTAAGAACAGAAACAATTCTCCTTTTCCATTCTGTAGGAAGAACCAGCTGGATCCAAGGTGCTCATAGTTCAGGCTGCTGGAAATGATAAGAACAGGTAAGGACAAAAGTATTTCATAGAATCATCAAGGTTGGAAAAGACGTCTAAGATCATTCAGCACAATCATCCACCTATCACTAATATTTCCCACAAAAACATGTCCTTAAGTACAATAACTAAATATTTCTTGAACACCTCCATGGACTGCGACACCACCAGCTCCCTGGACAGCCCATTGCAGCACTTGACTACTCTTTGTGAGAAGAAGTTTTTCCTAATATCCAACCTTAATCTCCCCTGGTGCAACTTGAAGCTGTTCCCTCTAGTCCTATCACTAGTTACATGGGAGAAGAGACCGACCTCCATCTTGCAGCAATCTCTATTCAAGTATTCGTACAGAGTGATAAGGTCTCACCTGAGCCTTGTCTTCTTCAGACTAAATAATCTCAGTTCCCTCAGGCGCTCCTCATAAGGCTTGTGCTCCACCTGGTGATCATAGAATCATACAGTGGCCTACGTTGGAAAGGTCCTTTAAAGATCACTGAGCTCAAACCCCTCTGCCGTGTACAGCGTTGCAATAACCTGGTAAAAATTTACATTTCAGGATTCCAGATACCTAGCAAAGAAACTTATGCAGGCAATTCAATCCCTGTCCACATGACCATACCTGATTCCCATTTTCACATCCCAACTCTAACATGTTATTCATCCACCTTGCACGACAAGAAGGACATGGTGCATACAGACCAGTGTGGTTGAAGGGGACTGTCCATTGCAAACCCTGTACACTGCAGTGACCACCATGATCTGGTCTGTTCTTAAAGCTGATCATCAGCAAAAGAAGAATTTACTGAAGGAGTGGAGGAGAATCCTAACCAAAGTTCTGGAGATAAAACAGGATCCTTTGAGGTTTTAGAGAGTCAACTGTGGGAGGAGTTGGCTATTTTCCCACCGATTCACAAATGATTTGTGTCTTCTTAAAGTTTCTATGTGTAGGAAATTCCTGTGGTTTCTGAACTTCTTTTGCACAGGATTCCTGAAGAACACAACCAAAGTCTCCAGAAAGACTCAGAAACTCAGGTGTTTCTAAAAGGAAAAGCATAAGAAGTAAGAATGTACAATCCAGGCCCAAAATGGAAATGAACACTCCTTGAACAAATAGCACAGGTGGATGCATCACAGAGCTGAAAATAATCCTTAAACACAGCCCAGAGACAGAGGCAGCAGCACTCAGTAGTCAGAGCCCTCATTGGCAGACTTGTGCCCATTTGGGAAGTCAGGCTGGACCAAGTTGTGATAACCTAAGCGGAAGGACCTCTTTACTCCACTCAGCTAAGATTGCATCATGTTACAGGAGATGTTAAAGCTCTTGGAAAACTAACCTTTCCACATACCTTAGTACGGCCTTGGGTGAGAGAAAAGATTTAGGTTTTCCTAATGCTGATGTAGGAACGAGGGGTATGTGATTATCCTGGCAATTCCATCTTAGGCAAAAGTCAGCCATCTGCTTCACTCTGCAGAAGCAAGCAAACGGTACAGCAACAGCAGAAGCACCTCAGTATAATCACAGAATCTCAGAATCTTAGAATTGCTCAGGTTGGAAAAGAACTTAAAGATCATCGAGTCCAACTACAACCTAACTATACCACCTGAAATCAAACAACCATGTCCCTGAGCACCACAACCACGAATGGTTTCTAAATACATCCAGGGTTGGTGATTCAATCACCTCCCCAGGCAGTCTATCCCAGTGCTTAACAACCCTTTCTGTGAACAAGTTTTTCCTGATATCCAAACAAAACTTACCCTGGTGCAACTTGAGGCCATTTCCTCTCATCCTGTCACCTGTCATCAGTGAGAAGAGACCAACCCCACTCTCACTGTAAGCACCTTCAGATATGGGAAGAGAGCAATAAGGTCTTCCCTCGGCCTCCTTTTCCCCAGACTAAACAGCCCCAGTTCCTTCTGTCTATCCAAGGCCATATTCTCCAAGCCCTTCACAAGCCCCATTACCCTCCTTTGGACCTGCTCTAGCACATCAGTGTCCCTTCTCTACTGAGGTGCCCAAAACTTAACGCAGTACTCGAGGTGAGGCCTCACCAGTGCTGAGTACAGGGGCAGGATTACTTCCCTAGTCCTGCTCACCACACCATTCCTGATACAAGCCAGGCTGCCATCAGCCTTCTTGGCCACCTGGGCACACCACTGGCTCAAATTCAGCTGACTGTCCATCAGTACACCAAGGTCCCTTTCCATCAGGGCAGCTTTCCAGCCACTTTTCCCCAAGCCTGTAGAGCTGCCTGGGATTGTTGTGACCAAAATGCAGGACCTGACACTTGGCCCTACTGAAATTCATAGTTAACCATGACCATCAATCCAGTCTATCCAGGTCCCTCTGTAGTGGCTTTCTCCCCTCTGGCAGATCAACACTCCCTCCCTTCTTGCTATCATAAATCTGGACACAGAGTCATTTATGCACCATCACCCCCACTCTTCATTGTTATGGACCAAAGAATTTAGTCTTCAGCTTCATGAGATGAAATTCTGGTGCAGCTAGAAAGGTTGGTGGGTTTTTTATTTTGTTTTGTTTTAATATTCTGCCAGCTCCCACTAAACTGCTTAAAATGCATCTGTGATTTCATCATCCTCTGTGAGTTCATAGAGGTTGAATCCATCTAATACAGATTACAATTCGGAGTCATTCCTTACAAAAAAAAAAAAAAAATACTGACACATAAGTTGGAAGCAGTGCTGGTCACTGAAGCAGCAGTGGGAAAAGAAAGTTGGTTTTGAAGCTCTGGAATAGAAACAATTTGATTAAAGCTTACTTCTTTTCAATGACTGACACAAACGCTAAACTTCTAGCAGTATATATGCAAGAGCTGCCCAGCAGCTAATTTTTTCATGGCTGTTCTTTGACAGCAAATTTCATGCTTCGACTATGATTGTCTGTCCCAGTCTGTCAGAATGCTTTCTACGAAGGGAAAGCATGCTAAATGTTCCTTTCATTTCTCTAGTGAAGCAGGAGAAAGAAAGAGTAAAATATGTTATGAGCTTACACATGTTTGATATGAAACCCCATAGTGTAAACACAAACTGTTTTTTTTCAGAGACTGGTCTAGTCTGTTCTTGAAAATGCTTTCATTTCCATCTTGAGATGACTTCGTTCTCACCTGTAAAGCGTATAATGCGGATGTGATTCTCACACCAACAGGAATATAGCTTCAAGTATAACCACATGTGTGAACCTGCAACTCAGCCAGAATGTTTCTAGCAAGGCATCTGTTTATAAAGAGAATTGAAAGCCTAGAATATAATATTCCTTCTGTGAATAATCTACAAGGTGTAGATTAGTGATAAGTGTAGCACACATTAAAACAAATAACCAAAAATAGTGGGTTTTCCAACAATCCAGTTTAATATTTTCTTCATGTGTTTGTGTTTTTACATCAAATAAAATGGCAACACAAAAAAAAAATAAAAAATAAAAAATAAAAGTAATGTACAATTCAAGAAAATACCCAAAGCCATTACAATTTTGGCTTCCTATTCAATGATAAACAGTTATGTACAAAACTGTTTTATTTGCTGTAACCAGTGAAGATTTAGTGATTTATTTACAATGTCAACTGGTGCCTTTTGCTATGCAACTGAGCTGTTTTATTTTTGGTATTTACATTCCTAGTAGCAGAAGCCCGTTCCCAAAACTCATTTATGGATAGGGCTAAGAAGTGGACTGAAACAAGGCAAGACGCTCACTACCAATCACAAATGTACCTCTGAAATCCTGTTTTTATATAAAACTGAAGGAAGAGTCTAGCACCAAATGCACTGCTGTAGCCATTATATTGACATCAAGATTACAAAGTGTCTCCACTGAGAAAAGCATTCCCACTCATGCCTGGGGGAGGTACGTGCAAGCTAGAGGCAGTATATATTTCAAGCTGCAGCAGATAGATAGAATATATAACTCTAGTGGTACTTATCTTGAAGTAGATATCTTGCCAGAGACCTCCAAAGCAAATGAAGATACAAAGTATGTTATCCTTTTAAATGTGTACAGAGATTATTTTACAGTTCTTACACAGAGGCTAAGTTAGGAGGTGTAAAAAATAAACATTTCATCATAATACACAAGGTATTTCAGAGAATCACAAAATAGATCAGATTGGAATGGACCTGCAGAGGTCTTCTATTCCAAATCAATCAGAGCATGGCCAACTTCAAGGTTAGAGTCAGCTTTAAATGTAGAACATTTTGCTCAGAGCTGTCTCCAATTAAGTTCTGAATATCTCCAAGGATGGACAGTATGAAATTGCTGGGCATCTACTGTCATGTTTGACCACTTTTATGCTAAAAGTAAAAAAAAAAACAACTACTCACAACATCCAATGAGAACTTTCCACCTTAGAAAGACAATCTAAGGTTCATTAAGTCAATTATAATCTTTCTATTGACAACAACATCATCAGAGCATCTCTAGACCAAATATAACAGCATTATTCCTTAGGCTTTTTGGAAGGAAGGATTCGTTTTCCTAAATTATATTCTGACAGCTAGTCAGTAGGGTACCCCTGCTTGAAATATTTACCTAGCTTGTATGTATCCACTGGCATCAGGAAATCAATGCCACAGTTGCACTTCCTTAATCTGTGACAAATTCAATATTTTGCACATTATACAGCTGTTGCAGAACAGCATGCTTATGAGATCATGAGTAGGTGCAAATTGCTCACATAAAATGCATGAGGGTTTCACCTCAGAACCCTCTCAGCAAATATAAAAACAGTTTGTCTGGGGAGCAAAAGCTAGTACTCCGTATTATAGCTGCATGTTTGAGATCCCTCTTTTGCTGTCTGCCTGCTGTCCCTCCTGATTGTCAAACCTGTTTTGTCTCTCACAGCTTGAAAAATGCAATCTACAGCATGGCTTCCTCTAATAAATGATGCTCCTAGCTAATATGCTTTTCTAGCTCCTATATACAGGCAGTCACTCACCCTATCATTCCTTCCTAAAAAAAAAAACATTACAGCATGAGCTAGAGGTCACATGTCCTTTACTTGCCTAGCCCTAGGAATGAGGAAAACAAACTAAAATTAGCTCGGTCTTTGTATTCAGGCTTAAAATCTCCCACACACATCATTATAAGAACACATACAGTCAGAGATGACAACCTACTATGTCCAACCTAAGAAATTTGTTGCAATGCTTTCTTCTTAAATACCACACATTTTATGACTGTAACAGTTACAACCAGAATACAAGACACTGATGTGTGCACACATATTGATCATAACTTTGTTGAGCAAGGTATGTGAAACCTCGTAATTGGAGCTACTTTTCTGACTACCCCTTTGCAAGATAGCAGAAAAAATAATAATTCTAGGCATCAAAATGAGCCATGCTGTATCTAGGGAGACAATGAATATCAAGGGAAATACGTTTTGGGATGCTGATGGGCTTATTTACACAGCCAGTCACACTTGTCACATTTGGTAGAAAGGGAAATAAGGCTTTCCCTGAGCAGTCCTCTTGTAAGATCCAGACTCTTCAGTAGGGTAAATGAGATGCAAAATATTCTTTCTCCCTTCAGTGTAGATGCACAGAGTAGCTCCTACAATCATGAGAGAATGGTGCATGGAGGGAAAGAAAAAAAAGTTTCTGATCGCCACAAAAATCTTGACAGCTGACTAGAGAAAGATGTTCCACAGGCCTCTCAGCAGAATAACAAGGTGATGCAAGATGCTGCATTTCAGTTCTCTTCCCTGGGTTCGTTTTCCTAATATTTGTTTGATAGCCCACAGACCATTCTCACACTATAACAACAAATTATCTCTTTGAAAGTCTTCCTCATTTCCTGGCTACGAAAGGCATAGATCAAGGGATCAATCACCGAGTTGCACATAATGAGAATGAGGTACATGTTGAAGTGAGACATGAAGCAAACGCAGTAGAGGTTTTGAGGGCAGGAGATCATCAGGATGAGATGGAGGAAGAATGGAGCCCAGCAAACAATGAAGATGCCAAGAAGCATGGTCAGAGTGATGGCTCCCTTCATGCTGGTTCTTTGATGGACAGAGTTGTACCCAGGCAAAGCAGCTATTTTCTTCACGTGAGTACGAGCCAGGAGGAACATATGGATGTACAGTGAAACCATGAGGAACAGCATGGTAAAAAACATAGTGATGAGACAAATTATAACATAAGTTGATTCATAATAAAGAATAAAGATAATGCCACAGCCTGTGCAAAAGGTCCAAATGCATGCAATGATAAGCCCCGATCTTTTCACTGTCATGATGTTGTGGTAACGCAGGGCATAGAAGATAGTGATATATCTGTCTACTGCTATTGCCAGCAAACTGCACATGGAAGCCACCACAGATATGCAGATCAGTGAATCAAAGACATTGTCTATATGACGGACGAAGGCATCTTCCATAATTATGTGCCTATTGTTTATTAAGTATATTGTTATGGTCTCCCAAGCATTGGACACGCTAACCAGCATGTCAGCCACTGCTAAACTGCAAACAAAAAAATACATGGGTGAATGCAAGTTCTTGTTCTTAACAATTGCACATATCACTAAGATATTTTCAAGGAGGCTTACAATGCCCAGGGTTAGGAACACCTCAGCTGCAATGACCACTTGCTCACATGGTGACGACTTGCTCTTTACAGTAGGCACCGTAAAGTTGCTGCCAAAGGCACTCAGGTTTAGTTCAGAAAAATACAGTTGCGAGGATGTGTTCATGTCTGGAAGCAAACACTTTCTGTTCTCTCTGAGGGACTTGCCAAGGAGTGTGGTAAATGCATTTTCCAAAGGGCAAAAGACCCTGCCAAAAAAAAATAGAGCATGACAAAAACAGGCAGAAGTTGACAAGACAAATATCAAACATTTCTATTTAGTTTGGCTTGTACACATCCTACCTCTTTAACACAATATTCCTCTACTGATTCTAAATTAACTTCCACTTGGCTCAGAGTTTTTCTGCCCATCCATACTGGGAAATTAAAGCCACACACTAATGAAGAGATTCATACACTCTTCTTTTGTACTTTAGTTTATCCTATTCAGTCTCCCAGAAACAATCACACTGTCCTGGAAATTCTGCCAAACACAAATAGACAATTAGCAGAATAAATGCAGTTATCCTGCATTTCAGAGCCCAGAAATGCAGGAGTAAAGTACTACACTGTGCAGAACCTCATCACTGGAATGCAATATATAGAAATACTGCTACAAATAAGAACTGAACATTTTCTGTAAAAGATTTACATGCATCCTGAACTTTGAACTTCTTAAGTTTGCACAGTCTGTGTTATAAACAGTCTGTCTGTGCAATGCTAACAAGCTCATTTTAAGAGCATAGTATTAAACCACGAACCAAGGCAAACGCTTACATTCTGGGATTCCGTGAGATTACAGAATCAGTAGGAGGGAATTCTGGCCCAGCAATAAGTTTTCTATTCCAGATAATGAGTACTTTTTGTCTTTTAGTAATGAGAATATTCAGTGCAAGCTGTAAGCCATCATATTCTTAACACGGGGAACTCTTACAGCTGATTGTCAATTACTTGTTGCAAGTAAAATTCAAAGCTCTTCAGGCAAAATCATTTTCAGTTTTTAAACATAACCTTTCATTTTCAATCAAGAATTAACGGTACCTATTTACAAGAGCTGCTCCTTCAGTTGCTCTTCATCTTCTGCAGCCTTTCCTCCAGAGAGCAGAAGTTTCAGCCCCTCCTCACCCGACATCTGGGGCTGGAGACTCCTTGGTGGGGACGGATGACATTATAGAGGAAAATGAATGAGTAAATCCATAGAGTCAAGGCTGAGCACGCATAAATTACTCACTGTGCAACTGTCCTTTTATAGTCTCCGAACAATAATGACTTCAGTACTCAAACTGTAGCTCCTCCTCCCCTTCGCCCCTCTGAACTTCGCTTTTCACTAATCCTGATAGCAAAGGCTCTGGTCTTTACCACCATCTAGTGGTCTTTACCTGTCTTTCTTTTTATGAGAACAGATTCAGGTCTAAAACTCGTGAGCTTTTAAAATTCTTGCTTTTGCTATACCTTTGGGGAAAACTATATTAAAAGATAAATTGCACTAGGCATGTTGCTTGCTAAGCACATCTCATATGGATTGGTTTTTCTGTTTTCTCTGCTTTTGCAAATACTCGCTGTCAATAACTTCATGTTCCAGAAGAGACAGGAGCAGAAAATCATTGTTGAAGTGGGAGGCTTATTTTATCGTTCTTAAAAAGATTTGTCTTTCATCTACAGTTATAGTTTTGTGAGAATAGGAAGCACACCACCACACAGCTCATAAAAGAACACACTATCAAGCCTACCACACCATTAATAGAAGAGATAAGCAAAGACATTTCTATGAAAAACAATATAGAAGAAATAAATGATTGCATCCTGGCTCCCTTGTCTGGAGCAGAGATTTCCATGCATATAAGGAGGAGCATACTGAACACTGTGCTGGAAGCCAGAGACGATTTCTCCACATTGCCACCTTTCCACAAATCAGAAGATTGATTTCTTCTGTGGTATACCATAACTCCAAAATCTTATTTTTAACCTACACCATTTTTTTTTCTTAAAGAATCACCATCAGAAAGCACAAATGATAGGGCTGTACAGTGTGCTGTTTTCACTGTCTACTTAGATAGATTTTATTGATAGAATGCAGCTAAATCTGTGTTTCTGATTGTTACACTCCACAGAAATTTCCTTTGTTGTTACTGCAAGCTTCACTTTAGTAACTCTCAAAGACCTGAGCCATTATATGAAAGGTTTTTATGTATGAATAGTCCCTGCACCAGAGGAGATAGTGAAAAATGTTTTGATTCATATGCGTAAAAAGGCTTCTTTAAGACTACATAGTTACAGTCTGGAGGTGAACTGTGCATACCCCTTCTCCCTGCTAAAGGAAAGAGAATTTAGATTACCACAAAATAGAGGCAGAAAACTATGCTCAAGTGCAGCTGTTATATCTGAGCAAATAGTGCCAGCAAGTAAACAGAATTTGAGCTCAGAGCTCCTTGCTGTGCTCAAAAGAATATAGGATGCCCATCTCCAGTCCTCTTTCTGTTCTGCAATGTAAAGGATGTTTTGGTTCTTCTATGTTATCCTTAGTTATCGTAGTTATCATTAGTTATTTCTTGCATTTCTTTTTGCATTATTGTTTGAATATTGCTTTTCCATAGCAGACCCAGGACATCATAGACCTACAAATAACGTCTTTCTTCTTTCTCACTTCTTATACCTACCAATGTCTGTGCAGATGTTGTGCTTTTTCCACTTTTACTAATTTCCCTTCTAGTACCCTAATATTTTGTTTATTATACTCTCTCCCCTTAAATTTGGTTTCATTTCCCCATTTACAAATCCTTCTGTATGTTCAGTCATACAGTTTAACAAAATTCTTCAGATCATCTTAGCTGCCCTCATAGTAGTTCTGTGTGCACCTTATAGCACTCTGGGCAGACCACCTGACTGCTAGAAAGAAGTCACACAGCAGAGGAAATGGGCTGGCTGCTATTCCTCAGTGCAGTGTCAGGTCTCTCAGATACGAATTATGAAGCAGCCTTTGTACTCTTCTGCCACAACCCAGACACTGCAGGCCAGACCTTTAGTATAAGTGGCGATGCTGGACTAAGAAACTCTCCTACTTACAGAGTTGACAGGAAAAAAAAATTGATCTGCCTGGAAACTGGGACAGTGGTATAGAGATAGTTTGTTTACTTTAGAAGATGAGATGAAGAAAAGCTCAGAAAAAAAAAAAAAGAGTGTAATGGTAACATTTCTGCAACAAACAGCTATGCACATAACAGCTGGATGAACAAGTAGCTGAAGGGGCACCCGATTAGTGGCCAGTGATTAAATGAGTTCTGAGGATTGTAAATGCAGGGCACAGGGTCAGATCTTCAGGTCCTCTATTTTCTCAGGAAGGAGCTGTAAGCTTCCAACCTTCCAGTTGGAAGGCTCCTGACTGACAAGTTATTCTTGCAGGTGCTTGTGGGCTTGATATTCATCTCCCTTGCTTGTTCTGCTCATTAAATTCTTTGTCTTTGCAGTCAGGTCAGCACTCAGCATTTTCCAAGGCCAAAAGGACTACGTCTGGATGGCCAAGCTGGGGCAAACAGTACCTCATGCATGACTGTGGGTATGTAGCTATTGGGCTGCACTGATTCGGCATCTGGCCTGATCCCATGAGCACACACAGAGGAACACTGACGTCCAAGCAGCATTTTCTTATCACAGATTGAAAAAGGCAGGAGTGGCAGCACACTGAGGTGGAGGTCCACAGGTCTGCAGTGCTGGGGAAGACTGAAGCAGGGTCCCTCAGGCCAGCATGCAGGGTGAGAGGTGAACCTGGCTGGTGAGCCTGGCTCAGTTATTTCAGACATGGGCTCAGGGAGAACAGAACTTGGGAAAGCTTCTCTTTAAAACAGATGCAACCAGGGTGACTGTCTGTACCATTCATTTGTTTTCTCACCAAATTCACATATTTGACCCTGTATTTGGGCTGACCCTTCCTCCATGCTGCTCAAATGTGTGTTCTGCAAAGGACGAGTGAAATTGCACACCATCTTCATGACAGCAAGGTACCGATTTTGTCAACGAATGCAAAAAGGAGACCAATAGTACAATGTGCCCCCAAAGGATTTTCTGCAAGAGCTTATCACTCTTAGGTGAATTCTGCTGTTAATCTGTACTAATCCTAATGGGTTCAGAGTAGAGTTTCACTGAGACCAACACAATCCTTCCCAACTTGTATGTGCTAATACATAGAGGTGATTTAATTCCAGTGTCCTCCTGTTGCTTTTCTCATCTGTACAACAAAAATATATCTGTCCTTCATAACACAGTTGTGGATTGGTGCTCTTGGACTGTTTACAAAATCTCTCCTGTCTTCTCTTTGCCTTTGCTGCCATCAGCACAGAATTTCAGAGCCACGGAGTATCCTCTCAAACTGCACTCTTCTCACAGAAATAAGCCACAGATCCAAGGCAAAAGTGAAGATCACAGCCTTTGAAGATGTTATAACACAGCAAATGCTCTCTAGCTGCTTAGACACAAACAATTCTCTTGACCTCTGCTCTGAGCAGCATTGCTTGAGCCTCATCAAGGTCCCTTCTGTTATCTTCTCAGTATTTTCAGAGCAGCTCCACAGCAGTTAATAAAGACAGGCAATTAATCCTGACTGAAAATAAAAGGCATCAATCCTTCTTGCCTTGAAATAAAAAACAGGGGATGAAGTGGTGCTAAACCCTTTGTAGTTCAGTCCTATCCCCTATGTAGGACAACTAAAAGCCTAAAAGTAATGCTTTGTAGTAAGCAGTACTACACGCGTTTTTAATGTATATCATGACCCTACTTTTCAAATGGTATTTGCAGGAAGAATCACAGAAAAGCAAGACTGAAAGAGACATCCTGCTGTGGGTGACAGTAGGATTTCCCACACTTCCCCAGACTGCACTGGTACTTCTCACCATCCCCCCTTTCACCAGAGTACACCAGCCCACTTTCAGATCATCTTTGGCCACTCTCAGTCCCTGTCAGTTCTGCTTCTCATGCTAGAGGAGAAAGCTGAGAAAAGTGCAATGCAGTATAAAAGGTACTCTAGAAAGATATATCCTAGTAATCTTAACTGGATGATGTCGTAACTAGCTCCCTGAACTGTAAAAGGGAAACAAGAGGTTTGGTAATCATCATTTTTATGTGCCTTCTAATGGGAGTCAATTACAGCAATGAATCATCCCCTAACATTTTGTTTGAGCACGGGTCAACAGTACAGACCTGCTGAATCATATAGGAGTGCTAGCATGCTAGCACCAGACTCAGAAAAGCACAGATGACCAGCGCCAGACTGCAGAAACTTTCTGATAGAAAGGAGAGGTAGTTTAATAATGAACAAACTGAGGGGGAAAAAAAGAAGAAAAAAAAAGAAAAACTTAGCATGCTCTTGTTTGAATACCTCTTTCTTGCTAGACCAAAGAAATTTGATGTGTCTTTATCCATTTGTATTAGCAACAAAAAATAAAATAAATAAATAAATAAAAATTATGAGATATCCTTGGTGTCATTTCTGCAATGCATATCTTTGAGCATGGTAAAGGGAAATTTCAAGATCATATTATTTGTGTTTCTTAAAATACTTATATATCAGAATCACACAACATAAAAAATGCTGCTAATTTGTTTCATAATTTAGCTCCTCGGTGGGACTTCATTGTTTGGGCAACCATATTTTATTGAATGGTCACAGCCAATTCAATGAATCCTGATGAATAATATACCATCTTCTTATTCAGCCTTCAGAACTCAGCCTTCTCTGGGAGTCTTCTGAACTTTTTATACTTTCTGAGTAGAAAAAAATCACATATACCTCAGAAAGAGTTAAAAAAAATATTATTTATATGTACTTATGAACTTGTGGTCTAAATAGATACCCTGAGCACTTGTTCACTTCCCTTTTCCTTGCAGTCAGATGAGCACAAGACCACAGCAGCCTGGGAATACTGCTCTCCCCATCTTAGGCTGGATCCTTCGTTTTGAGTTGAGATCACTGAGAGCCCAGCATCTCTCAGTTCTAAACTATTCTTGTAGGTTTTGATAATTTAGCCCAGCATAGGCATTGAAAGATGAAGAGGCTAAAGAGCTACTTCAAGAGGATGCAGAGTAAATGCAGCAACGTGTGCATGCAGTTCCTATCTAAGTCAATCTCTTGGATTCAATTCACTTTCTGACTAAATGTGAATGCAGGCCAAGCAATTTTTAAGAATACCATGACAGCAGTATCTTTGTACTGAAATACAGGTTCTTTCCTCACTCTGTACAGACTTGTAAAAATAAGGCTACCTCCTATTAAATGAGGTGTATAAATACACTGTGAGAATCAAATCATAACCATTTCGCTCAGAACTAAAATATCTTCTGTCAAGCTCTTGTTCCACTGCATTTTCTATGTTTTCCAACAAAGCAACCTTGCAATATACAACATATTTTTTTACTGTCAGGATATTTTTTAACCACTGTATCCTGAAAGAAATAAAAAAAATAAAGAAAACAACACTATTTTGGGAGTAGGAATTATTTATCTTCTAGCTTACACCTATAAAGAACGAAAAATGTGGGGATTTGTTACAGCTGAAACCGAACATATAAAAAGAAAAAAACAGTAAATGAAGTTAGCCACAAACAGGTCTTGAGAATGGAGAGAAGTCAGTACACTGTTTGAACACAGAATACTGTCTTCATACAGAAGTAACCAGTGCATTCAATTGTACCAGTGAGAAACTAAACCAGCTTACACCAAAGCATTGCCTCCGGTATCAACCAGCACAGTAACATACAAATATCAAGTGATTTTCATGAGCCCTCCAAGTTCATGACATTTGAAATACCAAATAGCAGGCACCATGTGCTCTGCCATATTTAGTGCCTAGGCCACTATTATTTGGAAAACAAAATCAGAAAAACAGAGAACACCATGATTTCAAAGAGAATGCAGACTCTGGATCAAATTCTGGCATTGATGAAAAAAAACAAGGAAGCTCACAGCATGGGTTAATCGCTCAAGTCAGAAGGAATGGCAGATTTGTGTCTCTGCAAATTCAGTTGCTATTGGATCATTTGGAAAATCAATTTCTGGAAGAGCTAAGATGGACTATGCCATAGTTTCTCCACTGAATTCTATTTCTGCATGCAATCTCTAATTATTGATAAATAAATGAAGAAATTTCATGGCACCTACAATCTTTCTTACCCCCTCTTGATGATCTCTTCTATTAGTGCAGTGTGGAGGCTAAAGATTACAGGCTGGTGAAAAGCTGTGTCTTCGAAAAAGTGAGCTTTGTGCTAATGAAAAACGCTGAATGCAACAAATGCACCTCAAAGTATATGAAAGAAGAAAACAGTCTACAGCCAGATGAAAGGTGGGAGTGAAATATTTTCATTTGGGGGATGAAAGACAAATGTCTCAAAAGTTTTTATTAAGAAATGAAGCTTTAATAAAAGCAATTTTTTTCCATGAATCCATTTTGAATTGCCAGCTGTCAGTTTCCAAGGCTGACAGACAGAAAGCTCAGGAGCTCATCAAGGAAACCACAGGGGATCTAGGAGATAAGATTCATCAGATGTGTAACCTTACAACAGAACAACACCATGACAAAAGCTGGTGTTCCACATAAAACACATTTGGAGCAGCAGTTTGATTGCACAAAAATACCATTGTCCTCCAGTGCTAGCTACTATGCTTATACTTATTGTATTCACCCATGGACATGGACAGTCACCAGCAGTGATGCTCCAGAGGTTTGAACAAGGATTGTGTTTATTACCATGACTTTGACAATATCATTAATGTCACAGATCCACAGCATATGGCCCTGATTCACCAAAACAAGTGTATTTTTTTTTTGTTGGTATATCCCAGAAAGTCAATAATGAGTTCGTATGAGAAGTCCTCTGATAGCCAGTGGGGAACAACTAAGGTCTGAACACCTAATTGTGTACAAACAAAGGAGAAGAACTAACTTTGGCTTCAGAGAAAGCAATAGCGTAGTAGTCTGCTTGTATTTATACTAATATATGTGAGCAAATATATGTGTGTATATATACATATATATATGTAAGTATATGCAAGCTCATGTCTCCTTTTTTTTTTTTCAAAAGAATAAATTTGCAGGCAGAGCAAGTTCACAGGCATTTATTCAAAGAATAGGATTTTTTTTAAAAAAGGAACCCGATTTCTGGCTAATGATAAATAAATATATTTGATTAACGCATATCTTAATTTTAGTAACAGAATTAATATTTATCTGTGGTACCAACATTATCAAGTTCAGTGATACCACCACTTCTGAAAAACAGGAAACACAAAGTATTTAAGAGCCCTAGGTGTAGAACAGTTAGAACTTTGCCTTCATTTGTAGTGAGAAGCAAACTAGAGAAAATGGATTATCTCACCCAGTATGTTCAGCTGATTTGAGATTTGCAAACAATACTGTTATCAGTGCTAAAAGACGGATGAACTCCTACCAATGTAGTGACAATAATAATGAGATAATGAAAATAAAAGCCATAATTTTCTTTTTCAGATTTCTAAAATTCTGTTCCCAGCAGATTAAACAAGACTAGCAGAAAATTGCAGTTATAAAATTATAAATAATACAATTGATTAAAATACAAAGGCAAATTGAAATTTAACATTATTAGTAGAATTGTTAATATGAGAGATAATTAACAAAAAAAACCCAACACTTCTTCATCTTCATTAGAGTCTTCCTAAAAGACAGTGAATTTCCCAGTAACTAGATGGTACTTTTTGTCTTCTTGTTTTGAGGTTAAGCTCAAAAAGTACTCAAAAATTGTCAGAGAACACCAGGAAGGCCATAGGAAATTCTTGTGAAGACCTGCTCCTGTGAGTTAAGGGGTGCTGTGAAAAGAAGTTTAGGACATCTGATTTAGTGGAAGTTACAGCTGGTGTCTTTGCCAGTTTTAATATTGCAAACTGATGTCTCAGTTACTCGTAGTTGCAATATGACATTTTTCCATGTGTGTGACTGATATACAGGCAGTCAATACAACAGAAATATATTGTATCTCAATATTTTAGCCCTATCTAAAAAGTTTTCTTCCTGTCTATTCAGCCCTTTTTTTATTTTATTCTTGTTCTTATTACTTTTGTTTATTGAGGTTGTCCTCAGCAATCATTGAATTGCTTTTCTTTTTTCAATGCCAAAAGGCATTCCAGAAAAGGTTTTCATTAAAAGAAGAATGAATATTACTTCTGAAATTCAGGACATTTGGGGAGGCTATTAAATATCGATTTTAAAGGCTAACTCCAAGCACACATTCTATAAAACCTTGCTCTATGCATTTTCCAGCCTGAAGTCATGAGCACATTGAAGGGTTGGGATCTGGAGGTTATTTTTTTGTTGATTGGTTTGGGGTTTGGTTACCTGAATTTATTTGAAAAACATCATTTGCAGCTGTACACTGGAAAATACAACCATGAAACAAGTATGCATGCAGTATGGCATGAGTGGAATCCCATTTACTTCCACCAAGGTCCCTTCAGCAACCTTCACTTCTTGTCTGCCCTCTCTGCACCAGCAATACCAGCAGGAACACTTGGAAGCCATATGACAAACTGAATCACAGAGCAGTTCTGAGTTTTAAAAAAGTAATTTCTTAAAAGGATGGCTGTTTTCCTGCAATGTTTGGGATCTGGTCTGTGTATCTATATAAAGACCTGTGTAATGCAATCAGGAGGTGAAAATAGCCAATGGGATACCAAAACTGTGGCAGGTAGGAGAACTGCTAAGGGAAACTGAAGCTAAACTAAAGCCTTAGAAACCAAAACTGCTACCTGACACAGTTTTTACACTTAAATAAAATAAATACAACTGACTTCACCTGTTGGTGTGTGGCTACTAATACACTATGTCTCTTAACAGGTATACAGATGAATTCATTTAGGGAAGCACAAGGATGTGAGAAGGACGTGAGCTAACTCTAAGGGTGTCAGTGAGGTGATGAAGGGAGTGAAGTGGCCTTCCTGAGCAGGAGGACAGTAATGACACCCATCTGTTCCTCCTCTCATGGCCCAGATTTAATTATAGGCTTTTGCTGTCTGAACAACTGCATATTCATTGGAGAGGAAAAATTGTTGAGCTCTCCAAGGTTTACTGATGTTTCTAATCCAACAAAGATAAAGCAGTTTGCCCAGAGAATGAGTTCAAAACAGCAGTTGCTCCTCTCTCAGATGAGGATCTTTATTCAGCTGCTACTATTAAGAAATCATGGCTTCTACTTGTTTGCTTCTTTTCCAGTTCCAGAGAGCTGGCTTTGGTGTAGTTTCAGCAAAAGAGCATCATTAATAGCAGTCCTGTAGTTGGATGAGTAAGGTTATTTGGGCGAAACTGGGAGGCTTCAGCCCCTGCCTCCCAGTGGGCCTGAAATGGGCTGCCCTGAGTGTTTGGGCCCCAAGGCTGTTCAGTAAACGGTAGGCATCTCCATCAACACATTAGTGAAGGGCATATTTATGGGTTTGATACTGATGTTTATAATCCGATGCTCTATTTCACCTAGAGCAATCCCAAGCTCAGTATAACTGCAATAAGAAATATGTCAGACAGGATGCAATAGTCAAAAAGACAAGCTCTCTCTTCCCCTCCCATAACAGAACACAATACATCCATCAAAGTGAGAGGGATGGCAGTGAGACCAGGAATAGCAAGCTGTAAACAATATACTCAAGTGTCATGTCATTGTCCTTTTACAGCTCTGTTTTTGAAGTCCAAAAATGCACACATTTGTGGCAGAAAGTCCAAACTCCAATTTTTTTTTTTTTTCACCTAGGTCAGAAAAGAAATGTCAGTTAGAGGTATGATACCTTTACATTCTGCCTGGCATACCTTGTTGCAGTCGCATGGCTAAAACCGTTCATGTGTAAAGCACTTGCCTTCTCCATCTGTAACTGAGCTGCAACAGCACAGCCAAACCTCCCACGGAAAGTTGTGCCATCCCATGTAACTTGTGGCTACCTGATGATAAACAGCTGCTGTGCGTAAGGAAGCTAAGGGTGTAGCTTAAGTATTTGCATTTAGATGCATGTACACAACTACATAAGGAGAAATGGCATATTTTTTCAGCATATTTCTACAAGGACTGCTCCAAAAGTAATGTGTCCTATTTTATAATATTAGCCCACAACATCAAAGGTGAGTGTTTCATTACATTTTATTGCCTTGTGACAGATGGCAGCAGAGGTGCATTCTGACAGAACAGCATCTGGCTTGCAAGTATATATGAAGAAAAGGTGTGTAATTAAATTCCTCCATGCAAAAAAATTAAATCTATTGACATTCATAGACACTTTCTAAATGTTTATCGAGACCAAACAGTGGATGTTAGCACAATGAGGTGGTGACTGGTGTGTTTCAGCAGCAACAGCATCATAGCAGCTATGAACAGCAGGTCACCTACAGAGAGAGCTAAACAGCTGGATAGCTGGGCTGAGGTCCGTGGGATGAGGTTCAACAAGACCAAGTGCTGAGTCCTACAGTTTGGCCACAATAACCCCAGGCAATGCTACAGACTTGGGGCAGAGTGGCTGGAAGACTGTGTAGAGGAAAGAGGTCTGGAGGTAAATCTGGGTCAATACTCAGCTGAATATGAGCCAGCAGTGTGCCCAGTGTTGGCCAAAAAGGTGAATGGCATCTTGGCTTGTATCAGAGATGGTCTTGCCAGCAGGAGCAGGGAAGTGATCATCCCTTTGTACTCAGTCCTGGTGAGGCCACATCACAATTACTGTGCCCAGTTTTAGGCCATTCACTGCAACAAAGACACTGAGGCCCTGGAGCGTGTCCAGAGAAAGGCAAAGAAGCTGTGAGGGGTCTGGAACACAAATCTTATGGGGAGTGGCTGAGGGAGCTAGGATTGTTCAGTCTGGAGGAGAGGAGGCTCAGGGGAAATCTTATTGCTCTCTACAACAACCTGAAGGGAGGTTGTGGTGAGGTGGAGATTGGCCTCTTCTCCCGCATATCTAGCAATAGGACTAGAGGGAACGGTCTCAAGTTGTGGCAAGGGAGATTCAGGTTGGACATTAGGAAGTATCTCTTCTCCAAGAAGGTGGTGAGGTGCTGGAATGGGCTGCTCAAGGAGTCACTGTCCCTGGCGGTGCTCCAGAAGTGTTTAGATGTGGTACTGAGAGATGTGGTTTAGTGGAAAATATTGGTAATAGGTGGACGGTTGGACTGGATGATCTTAGAGGTCTTTTCCAATCTTGGTGATTCTATGATTCTACCTCCCCTCATATGCAGGCTCTTGTTCACTGCTGGTGAAAATGCTTAGCTAATGGTGGTGACTATGTTGAAAAATAATGTTTTGTAGCTGAGAATTTTCTCTATCAAATAGTGTTATTGTGCTCTTTGCATCTGTTTTAGTTTCCGTGGAAATAAATAGGAGGTATTACCTTCAGAGTGATCTACATATTTGCTGCCTGAAAAAAAAGCCAGGGCAACTCTGTCAACAGAGTACTCAGATCTTTTAGGTCTGAGACTGAAATCTTGATTAAAATACCCCATCCTTTTTCAAATGCTTTTCAAATGCTCCAGCATTTTCACCTGAAATCAATCAACAGTAATTTTTTTTCTGTACTACCTGCACTTGACTTGTCTAGAGGAGAAAAAAAAATAAAAATGAAAAGCAAGTATTACTATTAACAGCAAAGAACAATCCATGCATTCATGAACGTTGGTTTCATGTTCTCTGCCTCATATACCTCCCTCGCATACCTTTGAATAGGATGTGTCAGACAATCTTTGTTTCCAGTGCTCTCTGCTATCCCAAACATAGCAGGAAAACAGCCATCCTTTTAAGAAATTACTTTTTTACAACTCAAAAGTGCTCTGTGATTAAATGAATGGATTTTTTTCTTAGGTACAATGTTGATACACAAATAGCATTTTGTCAATTTCAAGCTTTCCATTAGACAAAACTTTGCCCTTTACTTTTGATCAGGAGAGATACAAGATTAAGCAATGTGTTTTCTTCTAATATTGTAAAAGTCATGTAGGGATTTTACTATTAAAGTTAAGTCATATATTTTAGAAGACTGTTGGAGAAGCTTTGATGAGACATATTTTTCTGACTGCATTTACCTTGAATTATGACTTAATAGAGTGTCTAGTTCAACTGTTTGTAGCAGAGAAGGCACAGTGACCTATCCTCATACACTGAAATACTGACTGATTTCAGAGAAAGCTTTAACGAAAGAATATGAATGAAAAACTCCAGCCCCCAGCATTCAACAAGAGGTCCCTGCTTAATCTTTTAAATACTGATAAATTTGGCCACTAGCATTTCAAAACAGTCTGATTTCTCATATGACCTCTTCAAGGGCATTTTGATCGCAGATTAGGAAATTTGGAAAGATTTGGGGAATAGATTCACACTGATGGGAGCTGAATGTCATACTGAACAGGCTGGTGCGACTTTCAGGTATGAGGGAAGCATTATCCAAAAATTCACCCCTCTGCCATTCCCCTTTACTTTGCTATTAATATAGAACACTACAGCTCTCTTTTCCCCACTGAAGTTATTTAAAGTTACCTTGACCACCAGTTGTAAAAAGTTACTCAAACTTCACTGATTTTTTAAGATCTGATATCCTGGACCACTATCACTACAGCATGGAAGTGCAAAATCAGATATTCCCTTCCATAGCAGGTTGTTTTACTTCTGTTACAGTGGTAACACAGATTTTCTTCCTCATCTTTTCAGATTAT
The DNA here is from genome assembly GCF_951394365.1 of Tetrao urogallus. Lineage (NCBI taxonomy): Eukaryota > Metazoa > Chordata > Aves > Galliformes > Phasianidae > Tetrao > Tetrao urogallus. Next base: position 51,729,010 of record NC_136815.1, on the reverse strand, counting down.
ATAATTCATAACAAAGATTTTCTGCATAGCATTTTCTAACAAATGTGTAAATGGATTCTCAGGAACAATGAGTAAAGTACTACTGAAGATAAACTTGCTACAAATTTGCCTACTCCACTGAAACCAGTATTGAACTCACACTATCAAGTCACCAAAAAACATGTAGGCTCTTTTGTATAGACCACCAACACTAATCCAATTTAGCAAAGACAGTAAAGTAGGTCAAGTCCCAATTGCAATTAGTACCTTCCCCATCCCCTGTTAACTGCCTGCACAGAAACGTAATCATGCTGCACTCTAGCCCTGTCATGTGGTTACACTAATGTCACAGCCGTCAAATTTTGAAACTTACATCAACATAGCGATAAGCAGAATCTTTAACATTCAGTGCAAGTGTATAATTGGATCTCAAGAACGCAGAAAATGATGCTGTGTATCTGTGACAAAGCAGGGCACTGTAATGATTTCTCTCATATTCTTGTAGACTTGTGTGGTGGAACTGTTAGATAAGGGCTTGAGCTGGTGATGGAGCACCTGGTGAAGGGGTGCCTTTGCTCTCCATGCTCTCAGAAGGGGTGGACACAAGGTGGAGCCACATTGGGCTCATATAAGGGGAGCCACTGAAGAGGGCCCGTCTCTTGGATTGAGGCTGCTTATGGAGCAGGAGTGCTTCCCCAGTGGGGTGAGTTCCAGTCTTCTTTTTATATGTGACTATTGGCCTAGCTGCAAATCAGAAAATCATAGAATGGCCTGGGTTGAAAAGGACCTCAAAGATCATCTGGTTTCAACTCCCCCATCACAGGCAGGCTTGCCAACCACCACACCAGGCTGCCCAGAGCCTCATCCAGCCTGGCCTTGAATGCCTTCAGGGATGGGGCATCCACAACCTCCTTGGGCAACCTGTTCCGGTGCTGCACTGCCTTCTGAGTGAAAAACTTATCCTAACATCTAACCTAAACCTCCCCTGTCTCAATTTAAAACCGTTCCCCCTTGTCCTATCGCTATCCCCCCTTGTAAACAGCTGTTCCCCATCCTGTTTATATGCTCCCTTCAAGTATTAGAAGGCCACAGTGAGGTCTCTCTGGAGCCTCCTTTACTCCAAGCTAAATACTTGCCTGGTATTGCCAAGAACCTATCAGAAGCAATTTTGTTTCTTTGTGAGTACAGCAATTTACTTTGACAGTACTGTTTTTTCTAATCAATACTTGTGCTCTCCATTTATGATTTTTGGCATATATGCTGACAGTAAGCCTACTAGGCAATGAAGCAGCTATCTTCTAATGAATAGTTAGCCGATGTCCTCATCATTCAGGATATAGAGAAAAGGGATTACAACAAAACTATTTGGAACACCTAGCACGTGACAGTACTGTACTTGGAAATACCTTGATGCAAAACTAGAATATGTAATGGTACTACAGCCTGACTGTACAACCAGACACTGCATTTTTACATTTAAGAAAAAATGAAATGATTAGACTTAAATCACACATTAACTCATATGTTATATAAAGGCCTTGTACATGATAGTTTTCAAATATTTTTCCTGCAATTGAGGAAGTAGTGATAGGCTTACAGAATTTCTATGCAACGTTTGAAAGATATCTCTTGTGGATGGGCATTGCCTCAAAAGAACTGCTTTTCATTTAGATTCAACAAGGGATCAGTTAAAAGTGCTTTGTCAAAATCCAGCCTCTGTTCACAGAGAGTTTGGCTGTGATGATATACAAACAGATGTGGATTGTGGTTGTATGTCTCCTCTGAGGCAGAAAACTCCCAGAGAATGCAGAGGGAACAGTTAGATATGTAAAAATACCTGAGAAGGAGCAGGAGCAGGAGCAAAAACAAAAACAAAAAAATAAAAGAGCTTTCTATTAGAGTACTGGCTCGGAAAATGTTTATGACTGAAAGAAGAAAGCCATATCTGATTACTACTACCCTTGCCAAGGAAATTCTCAACCTTTTTGGTGAATAAGAGGACTTCTTCAATGTAAGGATTCTGGAAGTGAAGAATCTTGTTTCTCCCTCTGGACTAGAAAAATATAAAGAGCTTTCTTCTGGACTGCCCTTCACCGATTTGGTCACCAAAAACTCAAGCTGAAGTCCAGTTAATATACTGAATCTTTTTAATGCAAAAATCATTTCATCATGAGCAGAGATCCAGATGATGGCTTCCACTATTTGTCTACAGTGCAAGCTGTACCTCTGATATGGTATAATTGAGGACTTTAACTGAAGATGAGGTAGAAAGAGAGGTCAACTAACTTCTCTCTCACCCTTTGAGAGACATAAAGGCTCTTTGAGACATTATGGCTTTCTTCATAAGGCTGGCAGCTGGGGTAACCAACCTCTCCCATGAGAATGACACAGTCTTAACAGGGAAGTAATGAACACCAAGAAAATCCCAAATCTCTGAAGTATCCATGATGATTCATTCTAAGTGAAAGGGTGACAGTAAACTTTGTACAGTTTCCCCAGTAATGTCTTGACAGGTAATTTCTTCATTTCTTGTGCAGCTGGATACCACCCTACACCCTTGGGCAACTTGTGTTTCTTGGTAAAGCTTTTCCAAATTTTGTGAGGTGTCTGAGGGCTTTTGATATGAAAAATACTCAAAACCGTAGGTGGCCTTCATACTATAAAACTTACCTAACAGAGGTTCTGTCTGTTTATAACCAAATCTTGAAGCACAATGAATAGCACCTCTTGCTTTACATACATTCTCATTAATGTAACAGCCTACATTCTCACCTGCTGGGATAAAGTTTGTAAAATTTGTAATTATGAACTATTTTTTGCCTTTCTTCAGTAAGAGAACAAGAGCAATTTGCCTTTGACTTGTGTAGTTAAAATCGTATTAATAACTGTTTCTTCATTCTGATTATATTTGACAAAAGCTGCACTACATGTTGCAGAGCCTCTGCTCCTTGCAGAAAAAAAAAAAATCACCACAGCTGGTATGTAATCATACTGTACTAATTGAAGCAAGACATTTCCTAGGCAATAACGAGTAATAGGGAGGCTTTACTGGCCCAAAATGTGATAGCAGCCAATCTCAGTCAGTCAATATTACTTCAGTAGCTGTCCCATGCAGGTCTGATTTTGATGGAACTACACAAAACAGCAGATGAAAATGTAAGCATGCACTACAGTGCATGATCTTTAACATTTACATCAATATGTTAAAAGTCCCACAGTGTTCAAACCTGCAGAATATTTTCAGTTCTGGACTGGGATTATTTGGATAAAAGACCAATGCCAAAACTACTACTGACCACGCCTCCTTGTTCCACAAGCTATCATGATTATAAACTCATGAGTAAATTGGCTAATTTTTTTCTACTATTACTTTCCTTCGGAATAATAAAATGCTTGAGATTTTTCTTAACTATAATACCAAGTCCTTTCCAGACACATGAAATTGCTGTGGTGCATCAGTGGGAGAAAAAGGAGTTTTCTCAACTGAGAAAACCATCTTAGATATCTGGACTACTGGACTTGTCTCCTGCTCCATCTTTTCCAACAAAACTGTTGCCTTTCTGGTGTGATGACTGATGTTTCTCACAGGTAGCACTGGTTACAACCAACTCTACCAAGGAAAGTCACCAAGGAAGGATGTGAAGGCTCATCTCAACAAAATGTTACGTGGCAATAAACAGGTCTGGATATAGGCATTTAAGCAAAATAACTGCTAGACATTTACGCTACTGCATCACTTGTTCTGGTAGGGCTGAACTGCTGTTCTAACTGTAGACTCTTGTTAACAGATGGGTTATATTTATTCTGAAATTAATTTGCTTTCTATTTCAGACCCTTAAAACCAGATGTAGGCAAAGAAATTCATAAAGTGATGTTTGCGATTCACAGTAAAGCAGGACAAAAGGAATGGCTATGCTGAATAATATGCACACTCTATCCCATCTACATTTGCTCAGACACTCAGAGCACTGGTGTTCCCTAATTTCAGGCAATAATTACTTCCCTCTGAAAAAAAAAAAAAAAAAAAAGAGCATGGCATAAGCATCCTATGGTAGAAATCCAATTTCCACTGTTCTTCATAGGATGGGAGTTAACCATCTGGAAAGCTGATAAATAGGTCTGCAAGCATTTTTTTCATCCCGTGCTTACTGAGCAATCTTGAGTCTTGGAAAAGAATAAGGCTGTTGCTAGTGATCTACATTACCTTGGTTTTTGGCAGTCAGCTTACAGAGAATTATTGTGTCTTAGGAGCATGCAGACACTGTCTTGGACTCTGGTGGTACAAATGTACAATGCAAAGCTTCTATGAGGAGACAGCATTTGTCTTGGGCTGGCAAAAAAAAATCCAACAAAGTATATCATGATATTCCCAGATGAAGTGCTTCTGTTTTTTCCTTCACTAAGACACTGACAAAATATCTTTCAGACATGATATACAATTCAGCAAACACTGAGAAACATGCAAGTGCCAGAAGAAGAAAAATGGTGTATTTGAACCAGAGTATGGTGTATTGTAACCACCAGAGTGATCAAAATTAATAAAATCATATGATGACTTGACCTTCTGATTACAGCCCACCTGTGCAAAATCAACACCAAGGAGCAAGTTTATCTGTGAACTAGCTTCAAGGAACGACTGTACAGTGATGAAAAAAGATGAAAACTTTGAAATGCCTGCTTGATTTGTCAATAACCCCCAAAATAAAATAATATGGTTCTGCTAACAAGCCAAGCACACTTCAGCTAGCAAAAAGTAGGCCAGTTCTATCAGATGATGCCTTGATTGCATCAGAATTACACGTGCACTCCTTTGGAAGCACCAGAAACTGGAAAGTGAAACGGTCTGTGGAAATAAGCAGAAGAACGCAGAGGAGCTCTGGGAATAATATTTAGTGGAAAGGATGAATGAAATTCTTGGTGGCTTAACTTTTCCCTTCCCTGCTGTGCTCCTGTTTCTGACAATCAATACAGATCGTGGTTTCTGAACTCTGTTTAATGCAGATTTGAGCTGTGAAATACTAGAAGGAAGGTTCTGGTCAAAGCCTGTAATGGCTGGACAGAGGGATTTTCTTGGTCTGACTCTCTGTAGGGCTGTCCATTGAACTAAACCACAAACCTATGGCCTTAGGAAAATGAGAGCAAAGGCAAGCCTTTAATTCTGTTTCTTGGATTGTTGGATCTGAGACAAAGTCAATCTAGTTAAGAGCAACATGAAATGTTACAGACACAGCATCTCATCAGTATTGTGTATGAACTTAAATGAACACGTTGGAATAGGATGGTAAGATGAGAAGGCCAATGTGGATCTACCAACTACTGGTGCTTGGTACAGGCAGGAAAAACTTCACATTATAATGCAGAAGCAGAAAGCCAGCAGTTGAAAATACACCACACAGATTTAAGTGATTCTTTGACAGTACAAAAGTTGCTACAGAGTATTGCTGTAGTATTTTGTGAACCAGTTTCTGGCCAAATCAATCATCCTTCCAGGAGACCACAGATATTCTTATGTGCAATAAACCCTGAGTCTTTGCTGAGTCACTTTGCATTTCTCTCGTCTATGCGCTTTTGCTAGTAGTTTGTAGATCTACCCTGCGTTCATCCTGCTGCCTGCCTTATGTCATTACATGAATTGCTATAATTGCTCAGCAGAGCACTGCCTGCCATGTCTTATTAGCATTTTTTAATTACAGTAGGACCAAATGACATGTCAGTTACTTGTAGAAGTGATGCACACTCTTATTACAAAAGCAATTACAAACTAATCACTAAGCTTTGGTTTCAGCTTGGACCTGAAATTTTAAAGACACCTGCACTTCATTCTGGTAGTTCATGACAACATATCCCCTTGACTAAGCTGCTGCCTTTTAATAAGCAATTTGTCCTAATTCATTATTTCACACTTTATTAAGCACAGGTAAACAAGAGTCCAGGAAATTCTTCCATTATTTATTTAACTCCTTAGTAAATCATCACACAAATTTCAGCTATCCTCTCTTTTTGTTCATAATTGCTAATTTCAGTGGCTAAAAGAAGAAAAAATACATTTCAGCTAGAGTTATATAATTTTTGTAATGCAAAGTAAAGCACTCTTCTTCTCTATCAGCCCCTTTATCTCAGCTTTCCCTTCTGTTTGCAGAAAGTGTTAGTAATGACATCTATCTGAAAAAGGTAATTCCAGGATTCCAGGCAATGCATACTCTATTCAACAGTTTGCACAAACTTACTGATGGGGGTTCTGAAAGACCCCACCGCAGAAGATGCAAGACTATTCTTCAACTTGGGGAAAGCAAGAAAAGGAGTTTTCTATAGGAATTTAGAAACTGCTGAGCGGAATTCTAGGAGGAATCATAATTTTAAATCCGGATACTTAAAACTCCTCTGCTGTCCAGTTTTACAGATCTGTGATCTTTATTCTTACTAGCCCTTTGTATAATCCTATGCCAAGCAAGCCAGACAACAGAATGAATTTTACCCTCACAGCACAAGGTGAGTTACATGAAGTCTGCAGTCTCAGTAACAATCTACAAGGAACCCTGCCAAGGAACCCTCTACATAAATACTTCAACCTTATAGTTGGGTCAAACTGGATTATGTTTTCAGATCTAATAAGCTTAATTCTAGAAAGAGTTTCAATGTGACAGAAATAAAACAAACACTTCCAATCTAAAGTCAAGATTACATAGGTTGGATTCTTACTGAAAGGAAGAAAAATATGTCCTGCAGGGAGAACATACTATTTTCTACTTACTTCAGGAGAAGTGCAGTTAGCCTCGCACTTCAAACGCAGAAATTCTGAGTATGAATTAGCTTCTCTTTGCCACACTGAACAGTCATCACACACTGGTGAAGTGGGCAATATTAATACCTTAAATCCAACAGTTTAGTTTCATGCCCACATGGAAGGTTCTTCACACTAAATTACTGAGAGGTACTACATCTGTGAACAATTTGGTTTTGTTTTCACGCTTTGGTTTATAACACTAGATTGCCGCTGGAAAGAGCAGCTGTGAGAAAACATGATAAGCAAAACCACCAATATTGTCTGGAGACAAGCACATCTTCAAGAAAGGATGAATGTAAATATTCACCCGATATAAGCTGTTAAGCATAAATTGCTAAGAAAAGCAAAACAAGAGCATGTTCTATATTCCTCAAACTCTTTGCAGAGTGATGTATATTCCCTTCTATGGACAGTTCATGGAAAACTCCTCACCTACCAGACTGGGAATGTTTACATTAATTTGTAATGCGTGCTTCTGTAAAAAACTTGTTTGTACTTGGGGGCTCATGGCCCTTTCACATATGAAATTGAAATATTTCATACAGTTAACAGGAACTGATTATTTAAAGCAGTAACCATCATTTATTGAGATTCATTTAAAGCAAAATAAATGTGCAGTGATTATTCCACACTACAATATAAAGGAACAGAGGTGAAGATTTTGCAGAGTTGAGTAATTTGTTCCACTGATCAGTGTTCTTGTACCATACTACTCTCCATATAAGTCTCAATTACAATAATTCAACTGATAATTCCTACAAGAAACACAAAAAGCACTTCTAATTCAGTGCAGCATTTGATAGCAGAGTAGAGAGCGACAGAGGAGAAGGAAAATAAGTGAAATTAAAAAAAAAAATTGTTCATTTGCTCATCATGAGGTGTACTGTTCTACCCTGTACAAACCATTTTTAAAGCAAAAATCAACAGAAATAGTAACAAAGCCAAAATTTAGAATATTACTCCTTGATCTATGAAAAACAGAGGTTTTCAAATCTGTGTTTTATACACAAAACAAGACTTTGCGTTGATTATTCAATGGGGAAAGTTCTAACCCAGTAAACACAACTATTCTTGTGCCTAAAGGCAGAACAGTTCTATCACTGTCAAATTAGACTAAGTGCAAACTGAAAAGGAACCTGATATGGCTGAGAGCCAACCAATCAGCTGGCTCGTCTTATTCCAAGACTATGAAAAAGACTGAAAAATTAAGAGGAGCAAAAAATCATAGAATGGCTTAGAATGGAAGAGACTTTAAACATCATCAAGATCCAACTCCGTATCTTGAGCTGCTTGCTACCCACTAGATCAGGCTGCCCACGGCTGTGTCCAAATCGGCCTTGAATGCCTCCAGGGATGGAACATCCACATGCAAGTCAAGAAACTATTACTCCAGAAAACATGAACATCATTACTTTGAAGCCTGTGAAAATGTTCATTCTACTACAGAGTATGTGTAGTGAATTTCCAGTTTAACTGATGTTAGTACGTAGTTAAGTGAACAAAAGCACAGCCTTCTATCAGACTACATTAGAAACACTTCTGTGAATGCAGACAAGAATGTAAGGCTAAGAAAGTGCACAATTCTTAAGAACTGTCCATTGAAACATCACGGGCTACGAATTAAAAGATTACCCCTTCCTTGGGCTTCAGTTATTAACAGTGCAAATCAGTCAGACATTTCATATTCAAATACCCTGTCCTGAAAGCAAATTTCAGCTGCTGGGAGACACATTAAAGCAAATAGTAAGGCAACAGTTTTAAGAACCAGCTTTAATAAAATGAAGAAAAGATAACATCTTCCATTTCAGTGGCATTTATGCACCATCAGAAAAACTATAACCTATCAAAAACTTATTTATCAAGTTATGTTAAGAACATCTGATTTCTAAATAACAGAAACATCCAAGGCAGTACATAAATCTATGACAGTGATGGTATCTTGTAAGGGAGGCCGTTTCACCAGCACATCTACATTAAATTCTACACACTGAAGCTGCAAAGAAACTATTTTAACAGTATTTAGTTCAGCACAAGGTATTTATAATGTCATCAGCACTAGGATTCAGATTTCAGACATTTTTCTTTCAATTTCAACTGAGGTTTCTTGTTCAAAAACTTAAACTGTTGTCTCCATGTCTTTGTCACCTAAATGACCTGATTTTTGTGCATTTCTGAAAAATCAGGACACTTATTTGCAATCACGTGCAACAATGCAGATGTTTCCTCACTTTCTTACAGGCAGAGGCTCACATTTGTAGCAGGCAGTGAACACTGGGGACTGACATTACAAGACAACTAGTAATCCTGCTTAATTTTAGACAAGCCATTTCTCCCCATGGATGCATTATTACTTATGCAATAAGTGGCTTGCAAAAGTGGATTCATCATCAGCCCCTGATTACTCTGCAGATGTTCTAAATTTATTGCTACATAGCTTAGTTTCCCAAATTAACAGTTTTCAAAGTCTTTGCAAACAGTTTAGCAATCAGAAGACAGAATATAGTTACTCTTTTTAATAAAAATAGATATTAGGAGAGTGCTTTATTAAATAAAATGTGACTCAAAAGAAAATGACTCCTAGTCAAAGGACTGAGGTGTTCACTACATTATTCAAACACTGTAACAGGAGTACACGTAAAATTTGCAGCAAGGAGAGCTTCTTAAGTCAATCAAGTAGATTCTACCAGGCAGCAAGCCACCTTTAGCACTTGATTAAAACCTAAGTACAAAACACAGCACATGCTTCAGTGCTTTGCAGCAGTTTTTATCACACTGGTCTGTAATTCACAAAAGCAAACTCATACAATACAGCATTGATACAACAGTAATTGACTGTAGCATGACACACTTCCTGCACAAATACAGTGTTTAATGTCATTATTTCTTTCACAGAATCATAGAACCACAGGATGATTTGGGTTGGGGGGACCTTAAAGCCCACCTAGCCCCAACCCCTGCTGTGGGCAGGGCTGCCCCTCAGCAGCTCAGATACCCAGGGCCCCATTCAACCTGGCTTTGAGAGCTCCAAGGACAGGGCACCACAGCTTCTCTGGGCAGCTGTTTCAGCACCTCACCACTTTTCTGTAAGGTTGTAGAATATCCTAAGACCCATAAGGATCAATTACTTATACTAACACTCATTATCACATAACCTCAGCTGCAGGAGCAGCAGTCCTGCAACAAATATGTAACTGCTTCTTTGAAAAGTGGAGACAGGAGAAAAAAAATGTTAGGGCTAATAGCCACTGGCAGCCGAATACCTGATTTTTGAACAAGTCTTCCATCCTTACCTCACCAAACATCTTTCATGAGCATCAAATCCTTCATAAATAGAAAGTGCTGATGTTTGGCTTTCTATCAGTACAGCCCTGTACATACAGAGCACTGCAGTCTTGAACATATTGAGCAATTAGTTAAAACAGGATTTTCATACGCTCACTTTACAGAGGTTTTTTTCAAGGCTGAAGAAGCAAAAACATTTTTCAGTAATGCTGGCTCTCCACACAAACTGAGCAAGTGGCTCCAACAGAGGTCTCAACTGCCAGGATGGATTGCATGACTGGAGTGTTGCAATGGAAAAATAAAGACCTTTGAGGAAGGATGAGCCATGAAGATGAGGAGAGGTAGAAAAGTTGTCATTTGTGTAAAAGCACAGCTGGAATGCACAGAGCTCTGCCTTAGGATGGACAGTGAGCCAATGGAGAGCTTATGAGTAAAGACTGAAGAGCAGACAGGTATGATGGACGTACCTGTGGGTGTTTGCTAGAGGCCATTTGACAACAAAGAACAAGTGGATAAGTCTTTCTACAGACTGCTAGAAGCAGTTCCACATTCACAAGCTCTGGTCTTCAAGTAAGACTTCTACCACCCTGATATCTAAGGGATGAACGCAGCAGGACAAAAGCAAAAGGAGATTCCTGGAGAGTACTAATAACTTCTTGGCCCAAGTGATAGAAGAACCAATGAGAAGTGCTCTGATGAACATAGTGTTTACCAAGGAGGGGCTAGTTGGGAAAATGAAGATTAAAAGTAGCCTTGGCTGCATTGATCATGAGATAGCCGAGTTCAGGATCCTGAGAGCAAGATGGAGGATGAAAAGCAAGGTCACAATGCTGGACTGCTGGAGAGCAGACTGACTTCTTCAAAGATTTGCTAGGAAGAGTTCTGTGAGATAAGGTCCTGGAGAAAAGAGGGGCCCACAAAAGCAAGCTTAATATTCAAGCATCACTTTCCCACAATCTCTATCCCACAAGTAGTCTATCCTAACAAGTAGGAAGTCAGGAAAAATGTCAAGGAGCTTGCATAGATGAGTGATTTGTTTCTCGCAAAACTCAAACACAAAAAGGACGCATACAAATAGTGGAAGCAGGGACAGGTAACCTAGCATGAATACAGATGCTGTCCAAGTATAAAGAGATGCATTCAGAAAGGCCAGAAGTCCAACTTGAATTTAATCTGGCCAAGGATGTCAGGCACTGAGAAAAGCTTCTGTAGGTATCTAAGTCACGAAAGCAAGAGTAGGGAAAACAAGGATGCACAGCTGAATGGGATGGGGGACGCAGCGACAGAAGACAGGAAAAATGCTGAGAAATTGAATGCCTTTTTTGTCTCAGTGTTTATGAGTAAGATTGTCTTTCACAAACCTTAGGTCCCAGATACCAGGAGAAGAACTGGCACAAGAAAGATGTACCTATGATAGAAGAGGATCAGTTCAGGGAACATATAAACAAATAGGATATACGAAACTTATAGGCCCTGATGGGATGCACCTGTGAGTGCTGAGGGAGCTGTCTGGTGTCACTGCAAGGCCACTCTTGATAATCCTCTAATGATCATTTTAACTAGGAGAGGTGCCCACAGACTAGTAAAATCCGTGTCACACCCACCAAGAAGTCCAGTCAGCCCCACCTCAATCACTGGGAAGGTAATGGAGCAGCTAATCCTGGAAACCAATTCCAGCGTGTGAAGGATAAGAATATCATCAATAGAGATTTACCAAAAGGAAGTTAAGCTTGACCTACTTGATTAACTATGAAATGACTGGCCTGGTGGATGAGGGGAGCATAGTGGATATCATCTACACAGAGTTCAGGAAGACCTTTGACACTTACTCTCCTAAGATCCTCATAGAAAAAGCTGACAAAGTACAGTCTGGTCACGCAGATAAGGAGGTGAACAAAACTAGTTGAAGAGATGGTCCCAGAGCATAGTGATCAGTGGTGCAAAGCCTAGTTGGGAGCCAGTAACTAGCAGTCTACCAAAGTGATCAATACTGGATCCAATCCCATTCAACATCTCCATTAATGATCTAGATGGGTAGAGTACAACCTCAGCAAGTTTGCTAATAGCACAGACCTGGAGGAGTGGCAAATACACCAGAGGGCTCTACAGTTATTCAGAGGGAACTCAACAAGCTGAAGAAATGGGCTAATAGGAACCTCACACAGTTCAGTTAAATGCTAAATCCTTCTACTGGGTGAAGAGCAACAACAGGACCAGTACATGCTGTGGGCCACCCAGATGGAAGGCAGATTTGCAGAAAAGGAACTAGGGGGTCTGGTGGACTCCAAATGAACACAAGTCAAAGGGGAAGCATGCCCATGCCAAAAAGGTGGTGAATGTGTAAAGTGTGACTGGTGGTAAGTGGCACAAACACAGGAGGTGCAGTCTAAACATCTTTACCATGGGAGTGACCGAGCAATGGCACTGGTTGCCTACTTGAATGGGAAAAGGTTAGTTCAGACTTCCAGTGGTGCCCCTCCATGTCTCAACCATTCCACAGTTTTCATTTTCAATATGCTGAAATTAGCTTAGAAGAGGAAAACACTCCTCTGTATATCTCCCCTTTTTATTATTCTAATATCTTCCAAAAATAGCATAACTATGTACTTTCAAATGAAACTTCAGATAAGAAATCTAACAAAACAGCTTTGATGCACAAAAAATTCAGTGAAACCTTTCATCACTTCTTAAGTGCTGGCACATTTCAGGTAGTTTCTTAAGTACAATTTCTAGTTAAAAAAAAAAAACACCTTTTAAAAATAAATTTAGTAGAACTCATGACTGTGATACTACTGATTTAGTGAAGGTTATACATAATCTTCTAGAAAATTAAAAATCAAGAGTCAGAGGAAAGTGTATGAGCTAATTTACAAAGGAAAGGCTCTACAACTACAAACTCAAATAATTTGAATGTTTAATAGCATTGTTCTTTCTTAGGTTTATTATAGGTTTGCAAAAAAATACTTGTGTACCATCAACACTATCAATTAATCTGTATATAAACTAAAATAGCCAACAGCATCAAAAAGCATCTCTTAGCTCAAGAAGAGAGAGAAAAATCCTGAAGTAACCCTCATCTTCTCACTAGTGGGTGGCTACTGGCATAATAAAGGAGGACTAAACACGATGCCAGAAACCTCCAAGCCAGGTCCAATAGAATGGCAGAGAGTAGGACAGGAGTTAGGTATCATTCTGCCTGTCAAGAACATCAGTTTATATTCCCAAGCAGAATATCTGGATCTCATTTTTAAATTATTTCCTGTATCTAATGGTGTGTGTGCACATACGCAACCATCCCTACCAGAGTGAAATTCCAGTACCCTCAACTATTATAAGGGTTCCCTTTTTAGTTCATGATCATGTTCTTAATGCTTTAAGTGAAGTCCCCATCACCACTAAGAGCTAATTCTTCTGCCAAGCCTATTTGGAATTTTATGAAACAAGCAAAACACATCCTAAGATCCATCTAGTAAGTTTCAAAGAGACATTAAAACTACAAAAGTCAGTACAGTCTTTAATACAATAGAAAATGTTCAGTAATTTAAGCTCAGCAGCTGTTATTCATTACTGTATAGTCATACTTGGAAAAACGATGTAAAGATTTTTAAAAGTTCAGAAATTCAGTTCTTTTAGAGCAGCTTTGTACAGAACAAATTTAATCTTGGAAGCACCATGAAGTGACACTATATATCATCAAGCAAGCAAGCAAAAACAAAAAAAACAAAAAAAAAACAACTAAAAACATCATGAAACTTTACCATATAAACTACACCATGAATATCTCTAAGGTAGATTTACACTGCAGGCAGGAGCACAGCACATTAAGTAGTACTCAAACTGACTTGGGTATTGTTTGTCACTAAGCTCTGCATGCACTGTAGACATACCCTACATGTCTGAATCCATCACATTATGAACTAACCGAGCTTTGCATTACAATATTTAGGCCCTCATTCTACATCACTGAAGTTAACAGTTAACAAGTCATTTTCCATCAACTTCAGGAAGTGCAGCATCAGGCTGGTAAGCACAAACATAAGACTAACAAAACATTTTTTTCTAACACGAAGTTGTTAAGTTCAAACATAAGTTTTGAGAGCGTTCAGATTGCTTACAAATGCTTAAAAAGACTGGTTCAGAATCTTTCTTATATATACACACACAAGTCCATCTGTCACAGACAGGCAATGTAACTCAGAATCGTGAGCTTGCTCTCGTTTTTGGTAGTGTCCTGCACACTTCTGATAATTAAAAAATAAAAATAAAAAAATAGTTGCCACAATGGATTTCTGACCGCTCCAACTTGCACATGGATATGATCTCTTCTTGCTGAGTCTGGTATGTGAAGTTTCACAGCTGCTTCTCAAAGGCAAATACCAAGTAAATACCTAGAAAAGAAAATTGAGCATTTCAAGTTTTAGCCTTCTTCCCCAGCTCATGTAAGCGCTCAAAATTTAAGCTGGTTTACATTCTGCCCAAACAAGCTATTAACACACTGCTGATACCATAAGAACTGCCATGGTTTCCCAACAGGTATCTCTCGCATTCAATTCCAGCATGGTTTTAGGCATATTTTCAAGATAGCGCTTCAAGTGTGCACAGAAGCAAATATTTTAAGTACTGCTGATATTGTTGATGCAACAGCAACTTCAGTTAATGATACTACTGAAATGCGAGTGCTGCTTAAATCACTCAACCATTTTACACATAATTAACATTCCCTGGTGCATAAGACATCACATACAACTAAGTTTAAAGACTTCTTTATACAGGCAGTAATGACAATTAGGGGTCAAATGATCAACCTTACTTTCAATTAAAAGTAGTACAAAATACAATTTTCCTCTTGAAAACATTTCTTTATCCATGATATTTTAAAAATGCCAGATGGTATTTTCTCAACTGCAGAACAGTATAATTTCAGAAATGGACAAGTCCACAGCAGCAAATTGGAAAATACTTACTTGGCATTTAATCAATGCCCGCTATTTCAGAAGTACTTATGCTTCATACCAGACAGACATGGTAAAGCACTACAAGTTCAAAAATAAATGGATTTCCACTTAAACTCAGAATCTGTTTTAGCAGATTCCTTGGTACACTGCAAATCTTTCAAGCCAAGCCTATTTTATATTCCTCAGCAAAAATGCCAACAAAAATAATGAACAAGCTGTGTTTACATTCTGAAATAGAGTTTTTGATGATTCTAAATTTCTCTGAGGAATAAATAAGCTAGAACTCTAGAGACAGTCATCACTGAACTTCTGGATGCATAAAAAGTCTCTCTCAATTAGATATGTAGACTACATAATACTTTAACACTGCTTCAATTAATGCTTACCTTAAGAATCACACCACTAATAATTTTAAATGTAAACACCTTAAGATTTTTTCCACTCATTAATTGATTTGCTTTTTTTTTTTTTTTTAAATTTAAATCACAAACACATCAAATATAATGGCCTGCAAAAATGCAATTATTGGTTGGCTACAGTTACACATCAGTTAATAACAGTCTCCCTAGAGACAATTTTTACCCTTAGAAATTTCTATTATATGTAAATATTTAATATTTTTCAATATTGAAAAAAAAACCAAAAAAACATAGCAAATGTTTTCCTTGAATCATCCTTACATAACTCAAAGCATATTTAATAACAATGGATGCTTTTCTGTGTGAGACACTGATTTCTCCCTTTATAAAACATCCAAACCCCTCTTCGCTATCCATGCTTTAACTGCTGCTTTCTGAAACATATTAACCACTGTAGGCAAAAAGTAAAGATCAAGTCAGCCTTCCCAAACCAGAGCTGTTTTTGTTTTTTGTTTTTAAATGAATGCATGTTCCAAATGTTTTCCAATTTGTATTCCAGTTGTCTGGTAATGGTATAACACACATGTACACGTAAGTGTCATATTTGAAGAATTATTTTGCTGGTATTAGAAGATTTACACTAGCATCCTCTTATCATACACTTAAGAAAAGCTTCCCAAAGTGTTTTTGCCCCAAAAGTCTGCATGCTAGAAGCTACATACATAAAGCAAAATTTCAACCTATTTTATGCATTCCCCCCAGACAATTTCTTGAGATGACTTGGACAATCTAATTTATACGTAGGCATTTAAATAACACAACAAAATCTTGTTACACTTAAAATACATATTTTCTTCCATAGTTGACAGACTATTTTATATGCTTTCCACAGCAGTCACTCAGTTAACACCAAGTTCTCAAAACAATACTTACTTGTTGCTTCCCATTCAGATTTACTCAGTGTTCCCTGGAAGAGGATACAAAAACCAGTTCAAACAAAAAGAAAAAAAAAAAAAAAAAAGAGAAAACAATTAAAAACCTATTTAACTCAGGGTAATCAATCTTTCACAGACCAACTTCTAACCACTCACATTAGATGGCTTTTCAGGCACTAGATGAGCATTACAGTAGATCACAGATACATACAACTCCACTAACTAGGATGATGGGGAACTGGGATAGCCCTGATAATGGAAAACACTTATGTTACACAGGTATAGCAGAAAAGGACACCAGGCTGTTGGGCTCAGTACCTCTACAATGCAGGAACACACTAGGTCTCACACTGCAAAATCAGCGTGATCCAACTGCTCATCGGTTGAAGTTGCCCAGCACTCATACAGAAGCCAAGGAGAGGCTCTATGCCAAAGGACTGCCACATTCCCCAGGAATATTGCCAGCCTCCACCTCCTTCCACACCACAAAAGTACTATTTGCAGACCAACTCCCAAGCCAGTTCATGTATTATATACAAAAAAAAAAAAACCTGCCTGGCAGCACTATAAAGTCCACCTCTCATTCTGTCTCAGATGAAAGTATGGCAGAAGTGGAAACAAGTGAAAAAAACTGCTACCAGCTTGCCTTCTTTTGGGGCTTTATTTAATCAATACACTACCTACCAAACCAATGCTGATCAAACAACTCATCTTTTAAAAATCATTATAAAAAAGACTTGTTTAGGTAACATAGCACTTACACTCTTTCTTCTCACACTTATTCCCAGTCAACAGCTACTGGCCAACTGAATATCCAGCAATAGAGATCTTTGGTCTGACTCAGCCATCCTCATGCTCTTAAGCTTTGTTTCTTAAAAGAGGCAACTTTCTTTTTGTAATTTTTGGATTTCAAATGGTGAGAGCAGGTTTCTTCTCCCACTCGATGCGGGATACATATACTATATATATACATATAGTAAAAGAAGTACATATTCAGAACATGAGTAGAAGATTCACACCGATTTCATTGCAGTTGAAATGAAGAAGGTACCAAACATCTACAAGATTACAGCCTCAATTCAGACACCAGATGAGAGAATATTTACCAATGGCAACTTTGCCTTGCCATCTTTGATAAACTCTTTTGCATGCTCATAATCATCAGGTTTATCAGAGGCAAGCCTGGAATCACCAAATGCAGAATATGGCTGCAGAAAACAGGAAAACAAGAAAAAAATATTAATTTTGTATAAGATACAATATTCATATCAGGCAATGGTTTACAACAACACATCCCAAAATGGAGGTCATTAATTATTAAAATGTCTTACATTTACATCCTTCCATTAGAGCACCTATCTGATCAGGCCCAACACTTACCTGTTATCCCAGAAAATCTAATACTCAGAATTTATAAATTAACTTTTATCCGCTGCACGTCTGAAAAAGGGCAGACAGAATAAGCAATAAAAGTTATGCTTCACACATAACTCATGAACACAAACTAGATAAACATTCCTTCAGAACAGCAACCGATAGAGTTGAGAGTCTTGATTAGACAACTCAGCTGAAGTAGAACTACTGAAAACAAAGACTGTAAGACTTCAAGAAGAATGCCTAAAGTGCCTGAATAACAAATGGGAGCTATAACCAGAATTATACACCTGTTTCTGCAGAACTAGGATATACTTATTAGGGATACCTGTTACTGCAAAACAGCCTATACTTAACATTGTTGTCTTTAGTTGGACATAGCCACTAACTGAAGACAGCTCTACTTTAATAAGAAAAATGCTGACATATAAGATGGTCCGTCGCCACGTTACTGGCAGTATGAACACTTTCTGCTTTAGAGTCAACGAAGGTAGTGAAGTCTGCTTACAGCCCACATGACTAAGCTTAATATGTCACCACATACTCAACTAGATAGCTTCATGCTGAAAAATTTTGCCTTTTGATGCGAAGAGGGAAGCACAGGGAACAGTGACTGAAGCAAAGCCCTCAGAGATGACATTAAAAAGCTCCTCACAAGCTGCTACCAAGTATAACAATTTGAGGATAAAAAGCAAGACCACTGGACAAAAATATGAACTCAGTTACAGTTAAGTTTCTTTTATTTTCTCTCTATAAACACAGTCTTCCTTTTCTTCCTACAAAGAATAGTTTCTGTTTTTCAATCAGTATTTCTTGCATTAAGGCTTAATTTTCAGCTTCACAATTGAAGATTTGGATTACAGTTTCTACAGCGTGATAACAGGCATGAATGTTGTGTTTTTGCGCAAAATTACAGAAACCAACATACTTGGTCAAGTAACACCAGTAAACATGCACTTCTACTAGTTAATAAAAATGTAAACTTGCTTCAAAACTGAAATTTTATCTACAAAACTGCACTCTACCAGGTGCAGACACAAAGGTCTGAGAAGGCAGGAGCACTGGAGGCACATTCCCCTGCAGCCCACAGAGAAGACCAAGATGAAGCAGGCTCTTCCCTGGCAGACCACAGAACTAAATCATCCTTGTTGCAGGCATAGCAGCAGGTATCCAAGCTGCAGATGGTGGAGGACTCCACACCACAAAAGGTGGATAATCCATGAAGGAAGCTAGGAAGCTTCAGCTCATGTAGGAGAGGTGCCTGTGCTGGAGAAATTAGGTTTCAAAGTGCTCCTGAAGCATTTCAACCCATCAAATGGACCTATGCTGGAACGGTTCTTTAAAACTGCAGCCTATAAGGACCCACAGTGGAGCAAGGGAAAACAGCAAGGAGGAAGGAGCAGCAGAAAGGAGCTGTTATGCAATGACCACAGTCCTCATCCCCCAGAGCCACTCTGTCAAGTGAAGCAGGTAAAGGAGTCATGAACGAAGCAGTGAAGTTGAGCCAGAGAAGAAAGGGTCAATGGGGTGTGTCTTCATTTCCCACCATACTTTTTCTTTTGTTCTTTTTTAATTTTCAGTAAATTAATCTTCCCTAAGTTGAGTCTGGATTGCAAATGATGACAATTGGTAAGCAGTCTTTCAGGCAAAAAGGTTCAGGATTTGAGTCTTTATCTCAAACCATGAACTTTTTTGTCTGTTTTCTTGTTTGTTTGTTTGTTGTTTGTTTGGTTGTTGTTTTTTTAAATTCCCTGTCATGGTCCTGTTAAGAAGGGAAGTGAGAAATCAGCTGGGTGGGCGTCTATCAGCCAACGAAGATTAACTCACCATAATTACCCTGTTGAGCCACAGGAGTTCAGTACTTTTCAATACTTAAGGTGCTCCTAACTTAATTGCTTAATGTCCACAACAGGCATTTCAGTTATTTCACATATAATTAACTAGATATAAAATACTATTTGAAAGAAAGATGTTAACTCCACATTTACCTCCAAGGCCTGCATTCTTCTTAGCAGCATCTTATGTTCCTCGTTCTTGATTTTTTCTTCATAAAATTCCCGAAATGTCATTTTGTAAACTAGCTTCATACCATGCTTCTTTGCCATTCTGTCAAAATAATTGTAGTATAGTAATAAAGTTATTGTAGCCTCATTCTCAAAAGAACCATTTTAAGTCACAGTGACATCTCATGGTATTCACTGGGATTACAGTCTTCCTAGAATTCTTCTAGTAAACTCATTTGGATGAAAATAACTGCATTATCATCATGAAGTGTACCTTCTTTTTTTAATTAAACACAAAAATCTGGACAGAAGTCATCATAAACATTTCAACAGAAAAAACATCTCCAGGACTCATATCAGTAATCAACATCTGCCACAGCTATTATGCATGTATTAAGGAATTCTCTTTCTACTACATTTAATGCCTTACATCTCGATTATATGTTTACAGTGTTGTTATACAACACTGAAGCTACAGGCACCAGCAACTAATGCTATTACTCTTCATAGAGAACTGCAAACAAAGTGTGTGAAAATATACAGATTTGAAGAGAAAGCTCAACATTGCTTTACATTCATATTGAGCTTGAATGGCAGAGGAAAAAAAAAACAATACGGAAACATTTGTCAGCATCTCAAAAGACAACAGTTTGGGAAAGGTCAATCTGAACTCATGCAGTGGTAACAGCAAAATGGTGCTCACAGAAAAAGACTTAGAAGAAAGACAAAATCTATGAACGCTCCAACAAAGGGTGGAAAAGACAAGCAAGATCAACCAGGTACAGAAATTCCTATATAAGACACAGGATATTTCTAAGGATGCACCAATGACCAGAGCACCTTCAGTTGAGCAATGGACAGATATTAGATTACTGTCTTGGACAGAAATCCAAGAAAACTCTTTATTTAGAGTGACAACAAAAAACAAAGAACTGGAAAACATAAGAAAGACAAAATAAGATCCTCTGCAGTGATTTGCAGAAATACACAAGCTATATAAATGCTTATGTTGTTTTGCTGCTCTCATTATATCATGAATTCAAAATTCAACTTACTCCTCCAGTAATGGAAAATAAACCAAGAACTCGGGGACATCAACAACTTCCTCTAAGTGGAAATCGTATTTGCAGCCAAACAAAGGATATTCTCCCTTCTTCTCAAATTTTACACTGTATACATCATTCCCAAATGAATTTGTTTCTGAAGCTTCAAGTCGCTTTCTATAAAACAAGATAAAAATGTTTTTAATTTTATGGAGAAAACAATGCACAAGAGATCTCTAAATGTTTTTTCCCCAGTATCACCTTGTTCAGTTTCCTGTACTTTCCCACATCCCAAATCCAATAAAGCAATGAAAATGAAAAGAAATGAAGAGATGTGCTATATTCTAAAAGAATATTATTCCTCTACAGTATACCAGAAACATACAGATCTAGAAAAATCTTTAGCTCAGGCACATCTACAGGCTCAAAGCATGTTTATTGGTGTTACTATACTAAAACCTGACAGCTGCTGTCCAGGCTGTAACTATTTTGCCATTATTTAAGTCACTACCAAAGGTTTGCGTATGAAGATCCACTCTGGCTCCAGAAAAGCCATGGGTACCAGAGACAAGAATCAGTACAAGTATACCTGTTTTAGTTAACCAGAGAGATTTTCCTGACTAGAATCCAAAACTGTTGCAAAAAGTTCAGTTTTGTTTACACAAGTGTATCAGAGCAATGTAAGAACAACTATGACTTGACAATACTTCACAGACTTTTAGAAGATTAATAGGCTAAAAAAGCACTTACACAAGCTCAAAGCTATTTGGAGTCGTGCCTATGAAATAACCTCCAGGAGAGAGGTTCCCACAGGCATTTTTAAGCATCATGTCAGCCTGCTCATATGTCTCAAATGAGTAATGATAAACAAACTGACAGCTGCAAATGTCAAAGCGTGTGTCTGGATCGCTGTATTTGGGAGACAGAAGATCCTGAAATTAAAAAGAAGAAAGAAGGAAAAAAGCACTTGTGACAAAAGCTACACAAACAAGCATGATTCATTTAAGTCTTGTAGCAAAATATACTACTCCCATAATTCTTTCAAGTCACTTAATATCTACTCCTTCACAAGTTCAATCAGAACAAGACAAAAAAGGTAAGAGAAAGAAATAAACTCACTGATAACACAGAAAAAACTTGTTATCATGATAAAAGAATGATGTCCTAAAATTCTTCTCTTGTCATCAAGTAACTACATCACTACATCTTAAAAACCACAGTTCCCTAGAAATTTCCAGAGATAATTTACTGCTTAAGGTTTCATAACCATTCACAGTTTGGACAGAAACAATCATCATAATAAAACATGCTTTCAGTTTTCTACATTTCTGTAATGACGACATTCATTTTGCTAGGAAGATACCCATTACACATATTAATGCAGGAGTTCTATTAAATAAAGCAATTTTCATGCCAACCAAGTTGCATTTGTTTGTATTTTTGAATATGTACATACATATATAATTCCATACCCCTCTTTAATCTAAGTAACCAGTAACTCTGGAGAACATGAAGCTCTTGAAACAGGTACAGTTTGGCCATGTATTCCAGCAGTTTTCCAGCTTCTCTTTTCAGGCTACAGTACTAGCAGCAATTACAAATAACACAGCAGCAAGAAAATTCTCTCCAGGGCCCACGACATGCTAATATTTCATAGCTAGCTCAGTTTCTCTTCCCTCTCAGACTTCTCATTCACTTCCTCATTTAGGGAAGGTAAATATTATAGTAATTAAAATGCTACTAGAAAAAAATACTGCATTATGCAAAATGAACTGTACAAGTCAAATTACAAAGCACCCCTTATTCACTCCAGCCTGAAAACACTTCCACCAAGATAGTTTTCACCACCCCATGCTGAACCCCAGAAATTCCAGCAACAAATACTCATTCCCTTCCCTCATCAAATGAAAGAAACTAAAAGCAACAGGTTTATTACCTGAAAAAGACAATCAAGCTTCATTAAAGTTGCACTTCACAGCAAATACATTTAACATAGTTTTATGCAACATTGTAATAATCTGTATGGTTGATTCTCCCAATAGCACAACAATCTGATTTAAAAAATACAAAACAACAGCCGGGTACTACAGAGCTACCATCACTTCCTGCGTTTGCTGAACAAAAGAATGTTAAATCCCAGAAGTATTATAATCCATATCTCTACCTTGGTACTATCTGCTTGTATAAATTCTGCATCAAAAATACGTTCATTATAGCGACATCGGGCTTTCATGTCTTCGTATCGCTGCTTGCACTGCTGCACAGAAATATCAGCAATATCTATAGAGAGAGATTTTTAGAAATAAACAAACAGAAGTGTAAACCTCGCCCCAGACAAGAAAACTAGAATGATTACTGGAACACTGCAGAGTCATAAAGCCACAAGTTAAAGCTGATCTCCAGTTATACTCTGACGTGAAGTTTTATGCCCAGCTTGTAGAGAAAATCTCATTTGCAGGTAGCATCCGAGATTACAACTTCTGTTCATTTTCAGTCTCCAACACTGACAGAGGTTGTAGCCATTAGATTTTAGAAGGGGACAAACTCTTTAGCGGGGTTTGCAGTGATAGAACAAGGGGAAATGGCTCCAAGCTTACAGAGGATAGATTTAGGTTAGATATAAGGAAGACGTCTTGCAGCGAGAGTGGTGAGGCAATGGAACACCCAGAGAGGTGGAGGATGCCCTGTCCTTGGAGACTTGTAAGGTGAGGCTGGATCAGGTCCTGGGCAACCTGATGTAACTGTGGTGTTTCTGTTCACTGCAGGGCACTTGGACTAGATGACCTTAGAGATCTCTTTCAACTCTAAGGATTCTATGATTTTAGAAAGTTCCCATCCTCGTGAGCCCAAAGGATGCTTTCAAAACGTCACGTGATGGATATACTAAGTGCTGCAATCATTAACTGTCTACTTTGGATTAGCTAAATCAGTAAAGCTTCAAGGCATTTTTCAGTCAGTACTGAAAACTCTTTATTTTTTTACAAATACAAAAGATGTTGAAATTTGAGTATATATCACAAATAAATACATTCAGAGATTTTTTTTGTTTTTAAGGCTATTTCCTGCACAGGCAGAGTTTCACTGAATGATGACACTTGGAGAAATTTTAAAACCAGCAATGCACAATTGATAATTTACTTACTTTATATTTATTTACTTTATATTTAATTTATTTAATTCATATTTATTTATATATAAGGTCTCTGTAAGCAAATTCATTGACTATATTTGAAGGCTGCCAACTGAAAAAGAAAGGCAACAAAGACCTATAAAGTGCAGAATACCCGGAATAATTCTCAATAAAGGAACTATATGAAATCTTGGTACGTATTAAATTTGAAACTAAGCAATGTCTCCTCTGACTGATGATACCTAGAATGCTTTTCTAGAGAAGGGAAGATGATATCATCTTTCTGCTCTTAAAGAGTGGTCAGAGTGGTCAAGCACTGCAATGGGCTGCCCAGGGAGATGGTGGAGTCACTGACCCTGGAGGTGTTCAAGGAATGTTTGGGCGTTGTTTTGAGGGACACGGTTTAGTGAGAGCTATTGGTGATAGGTGATGGTTGGACTGGATGATCTTGTAGGTTTTTTCCAACCTTAACAATGTGCTTCTTTACCAATACTAGTTTTTATTTGAGAGTTGAACTGGAATTTCATAATTGTAAGAATGATAAATATTCTGTGTATGCTGGCAAACAAATAAATGTCTTCAAGTTAATATACAAAAGAAATCTTTTTGACAAAAGATGTATGCACTCTAGGGCACATCATAAAAAAGGAAACACTACATGACCAGAGACGTGCTTATTTTTCCCATAACATCAGTTAACTTAACCCCAGAAAGTTACTGTGCCTTCTTACCTGTACAGACAAGTTTTTTAATTCTGCCTTTCCTCCATTTCAGTAAGTCTCCACCTTTGCCACATCCCAGATCCAAAACAGTAATATCACTCTTTTTCTGTCGTACGCGGTCTATAAATTCCCCTAGGAAAATAAAAGACAGAATGCTCATAGAGGTCTCTGGCACTTATTTCTATTGTACAGAGATCATTAGAGGACCAAAGGGGTTCAAGGATTTTGAACCATTTAAGAACTTTCTTTGTTGTTAAGTGTTCTTAACGCTGCAGACAGTGTTAAGCTCCTTGTACTAGAAACTACTAACGATGAAAGTAACAACCACAAATTGTTAGGACAAAGAACAAGATAAATATTTTCTGTACATTCTGTACATTGCCTGTAATGTGACCGGAGCACTGAACTACTTGGTAAACAAAAGCAAAACTGCACATCTCTAAACAACTGTTCCATGCATGAGGAGAGAACAGAGTTCCCTTTCTTTACCACTATGGTGAAGGCAGATGTTATTTTTAAGTGTGTGAAAGCTAAAAGATTTAAAGCCAACTAAACACATCAGCCACAACCTTTTCTTGCAGTCACATTATAAACTTGCATAATGTTCCCCACTTGGTCTTTCCCAGGCCTTGCAATAACACTAGCCATTTGTTCGCTGTCTTTTTACTCAACACATACTCAACATTTCATTCTCTTATCTATCTCTACTCTGTCTAGAGTCAATCTGTGCTAATGCTGGTGTTAGGAAAACATATTGACACATTAGCAACTTCACAGCAAGAGATGCAAACTATGTTTTGAGACTACAGCTGTAATGCCAAACTAATGAGATTAGGCTGTGACTGAAAGGCTTGAACACATTTCAAGAACAGCTTTACATGAATCAAAATACTGCTTTTAACTGCTCTGATAAAACAGAAGAAAAAATAACATGCTAAGACAAATGGTGACAACAACTCTTAGCATAGCTCCTTCCCCATGAATTTTCTCTGCTAATAAATCTTTCCCCTGTTGGAAGATGTGAAGTTTTAATTCCAGAGTGAAGAAACCAATCTGTGGACAACAGATATTGCTTTATGTAAAAAGCAGCTGCTTCTTTAAGAATCAAATTATCTAGCTTTTCATCTTTTTAAAGTGCTGACTTTGGTATCACAAAAAAATATTTATTTTGTGTGTTCAAGACCTAAGGACAGTCTGTTCTGAGAGTACAGTTTAGCAATTGATTGAGATAGATTCAAATATAGCAATAAAAGCTCAACAAGAACAGATTATTTATGATCCAAAACTGTCCCTTTCTCTTTTAAAATAGTATGAAAAATAATAGCATGAAAAATAAAACATTTCATTAAAGTCTAAGCAATTAGGTGAGAAAACTTACCAATGAGGACACTCTTTGTCCAGTTATTAAAGTTTCGGAGGTAGAATATGCGACTCTGGCTGCGTTTTTCCAACCCGACTTCTTGAAGCTCATTATAATGTGCAGCTACAGCTTGCCCATGGCCTGCCTCACTCTATAGAGAGAAAGAGCAGTATGAAAGAGAATAATGACTTGATGAAGAGTATCCCATTCAGTATTTATCTAGCTATAGAAATAACTCTGGTTCAGCCTTACCATAACAAGCTGAAAATAAAAGCCCCACATGATATTGAAAAGCATTCTATAACTACATATTATAGCTCCAAACATCTCATCACCTTAAAAACAATCTTCAGTTGTATACACAACATGTGAAAAAAACAAATTATAAATGCAATAACAGAACACTGAGAACCAACAGAAATTCTGTGAAGCACAAAAGCATCTAATTGGACAAACAAATTGAAGAATTCTCCATCAAAACTCACAAACATGCCACAGAATTCTAGCCACTATGAGTTTACATTCCAACGGAAAGCCGTACCAACAGTAATCCACAACAAAAGTCAACACCCTGATACCTTATCAATGACATACCAATCGCTTAAGGGAAAAGAAGGTTTCACAGACTTTAATAAGCTACATTAGTTCTTCAGTGTTTTATACCACTTTCAAAAACTTAAGCATGTACAAGACATTCTTGTCTGGAACAGTATAACCTCATCATCTATTTATTACCTCACTTAGCTGACTGAGACTAACAAATATTTTGTCCTTTTCTAGTCTTTTTTTAGGAAAAGCACAGGTGGCCTGCTCAATAGCTGCTGAAGGTGACTTTGACAAACATGTGAGACACATACATATAATCCAGCAAGGCCTCTCAGCTGCTGCATCCACAAGTAGAAAACTACAGTAACATCCAGATTGTTGGCAGCTGCTTTCAGTGTAATCACTCTCTATACCCTTAGGCTACACAAAAGCAATGTATTATTTGTCCACCTAAACCTGATCCCACACGTACTTTATTAAAAAGATGAAAAGGTGCTTCTACCACAACAAAGGGTATTACTTCCCCAAACTGCTTAAGTTAAAACGCAGTAAAAACTAGAGAAACAAAGCACCAGGTTAAAAACATTTTAAAGTTGCATTTAAATATTTCCAGAGGTTAAAATTAGACCAGATGAAGAATACAGCATTATTTTCTACAAACCCGTACACAAGAAGAGAAAGTCTCATATAAAAGACCGCTTCTCTTTTTCACCCTTCAGTTAGAAAGGCAAATACTTTCTGCTGTTCCTACACAGTCTTAAACAGAAAAGAGACAAACACAAAAGAAACGAGAGAAAGCATCTTCAAACCTTCCAGTTTGTTAACAAACCATACTGAAAAGTTTTCTAAGTTTTACAATATTTTATTCAGGAAATAAAAGGACAAATTATCTTAGGGAAGAAACTCTCACGCATAGATAAGTAGAGTAACACACAGGATAAAACTCAGCATGCAAAACACACTGACTTCTACCGACCCTCTTTCTCTTCCTTAAGTCCAACATAACTTCTGCACCCACTATACTGCAACAAAGCTACCCACAAGTTCATGCCAACATTCAGTTAAACTGAACAATACTCACCGGAACTTTCTTAGGAGGTTCATCTTCAACGTCTGCTACACTCCTTTTCAGGCCACTGCCCTGATCACCACTAGCAAGTTTGCTCTCATTTTCGGTGGAGTGCGTTGTACCTGAAGTTGAGCTATTGCCTTCCAAATTAATACCTGAATCTGATTCTGAAGCATGAGATGTTCCCTCCACTTCTTCATCCAAACTCTTCTCCACTTCCTTTTCTTCAGTTTTGGTTAAGTCAGCCATTTTTGACAGGTTAAATTCCCTACCTATTGATCAAAATAAACTACGGAGAAAAAAGATCTACTGTTGGCACTGAATTTAACATACTCTCAATTACAGTAATGATCTTCCATCGATTTTCCACAGCTATCTTTCTTGCTTAACCTGCTAATTTTCACTGGGTTTGAGACCATAACCACCCTCTTCCCTCTAGAATATAACCTGCAAGCCACTTTATATTTACAAATACAAACCAACAGAATGCTTCAAAATAGCAAGCTTATCTTTTAACGTCACATAATTTCCATCAAACACAGAAATCAGGACGCTTTATAGAAAGGAATCCTCAACATCAGTCGTGGATTCTGAACTTTACCAAGAGTACCCACGATGCCCTCACTAACACCAGGAGCCTTCAGCTGTGTCTGTGTTCTCGTAACTCCCGGTGCAGTACAGCAAATCACTGTCACAGGGCTCACCGAGGCTCCACGCCACCCTTAGCAAGCAGGGCCCGCGCTCCTCAACCGTGGAGCTATGGAAGCTGCTTTCCCAGCAGCGCGGCTGCCGCCCGCCCCGGCTGACCGCCAGGCCTGCAGCCCAACGGCCGCCGGTCTCCCCGCACAGCTGCCTGC
The DNA here is from genome assembly GCF_951394365.1 of Tetrao urogallus. Lineage (NCBI taxonomy): Eukaryota > Metazoa > Chordata > Aves > Galliformes > Phasianidae > Tetrao > Tetrao urogallus. Next base: position 51,700,612 of record NC_136815.1, on the reverse strand, counting down.
CAGCCCGCCCCCACCGCCAGGCCATTGAGAAAGACGCGCGCTACTCACCCAGCACGACCCTCCGCCATCCTGTTTGCGGAAGTGACGCCTCTACCGCGGAGACGTCATATCCGGGGGACGAAAGCGACACTGCGCACGCGCGCGGTAGGAGCTAGGGCTCGTTCTGCGGGAGGACTGCGAGTCCCAGAAGGCCGCGCGCGGAGGCGGAAGAGCCGCGCGTGCGCAGTTGGGCTCCTCCGTGTCCCAAGGTGATGGTTGGGGACGGGCGGCGCTGCACGTTGTCCTGACGCGCGCGGGAGTGAGGAAGGGGGGTGGGGGAGCAGGCGGAGGGAGCGGCGCGTGCGCGCGCTCCCGGCAGTGGCCGTTGGTCAACCGCCGCCTGGCGCGTGCCCAGGGTCCCCGGCCCGCAGGAGGAGCGGTGGCTCGGCCGCGAGGTACCTTGGGGCGGGGGGACCGGCCTGGGAGCGGGAGGGCGCGGGGCTCCCGGATGGCTGTCGGCGCTGAGGGGCGGGGCGGCGGCTGGAAGCTCTCAGCCCCGCGGCCGTCGGGCAGGTGTGCGCCGTGCCCCCGGTCCCGCTGCTGTAGTCGCGGGGGAGCTGGGGAATGGCTGCGGGCGGGGAGGGGCAGAACGCCGGGGCTTCGGGCCGCCCGCTGTCCCGCACGTCCCGCAGTCGTCCTGCCTCGTTTGGAACGTGTCGGCCGCTGCTGTGGGACGGCATTACGGAGTGAGCTGCTGAGGGGCCTCGGCTGAGAGTCCTAACAGGATACCGCAGGTGGCAGTACAGAGGTTGTGCTCAGCGTGCTGGGTGCTTCTCGGTGACTCGCTGGCAGCGTGTGGCAGATAAATGCAAAAGACTGCTTTCCCCCACCGGGGAGTCTCAAAGTTGAGAAATCTGATTGTGCTCCTCTGAGCTGTGTGAGGTAAAATGATGCTTCTGTGCTCCTCTTGGGCCGTCAGCCTTTCTTCTCATGCTTCCTGTCTGGGATAGCTGTAAAAGCCTCAGAACCCTCAGGAGACAATGGCTATCAGAACAAAACAGAACCCTATTGGCAAACTTGTACGCATTTATGGTTCTCGTTGGTAGTCTGCTTCTTAACAATGAGTGTTTTCCAGACACTCAGAGTATTAGAAGTCAGAAGGCTTTTTGCTAAGCCTGTTAGATCAGAGGAGTCATTTCTTACTTTTAAATCAAATGTACCTCTCTGTCAGGTATTACAGACTGCATGTCTGACCTCATTTGTGTCTGTTTCCGAAGTGCCTTCTAAAGCCGGCACAGAGGAGGAAGCATGAATTTGGACAGCAGCACATCAAATGCCCCAAAGTCCACACCAAAACGTATGTTAAGCAAACCTCAGCTGACAGCATTCCTCAACCTAGCTAAACCCAAAGAGTTTTTTACTGTTGCAAGCATAAACCTTAAAAAGATTCCTTGAAGTTATGATACCTAGGGAGTGACAGGGAACAAGCTCTTAGTCTGGAGCATACCTTGATGCATGTGCTCCTTGTTCTCCTTGTTAATTTGATTCGCAGCTGCTTCTGTATGGGAAATGTTTGTGCAGAGGGTAATGTATCCCCAGTCTCTCTCCTCCTATGGGGCTTGACAGGTGTTTATCTCCTTTCACAGTGCAAGATCCGCTTGAGTGGAAAGCGATATGACTGACCTCTGTGGCAACATTGTGGAATTGCAATCACTGCTCCCATTGGGAGAAAAATCATTGGATGCTTTGGGTGGGTGGATATCAGATGGCTTGCACATGGCAAAAACTGAGTAGGCAGATGCAGACTCTGTTAAGAGTATATAACAAATGTAAGACGAAAAAAAGTTTGTCTAGCGTGACTTTCCATGCATCTGCTTCATAGGCTGTAGAGCCTGATAACAAACGATCTGATCTAGTTTAAAAGGCTCCATGTAATTCTGCTGTTGCAGATGATCTCTTCTCCATGCAAACTGACCTAGTTCTCTGTGTATGCCTATAGACATCATTGAGACAATGTCTGCTTTTGGAAGACGGAGTTCTTGATGTCCCATTATTTCAGATAACAGGCCTCAGTTTGCATCTTAGCATGTTTCTGAATCTGTATGGCACTCTGATTTCCATGCTGATCTTGGAGATAAGCAGACAGGCGGTGCGATGGCAACAGAAAAATATCTCTAAAGCTGGTAGTTGAATCTATGGCATTCCTTGAATTCAGTTAGTTTTGCAGATTGCAAGCAAGATCCAGTTATAACTGTTGATGTTGATATGCTATAAGCCCAGACTGTTGAAGCTGAATGTTTTTTGAGAAGTAGATCCAACATCAGCAATGTTTCCAGAGTAAGAATTGAATAAAATCACAAAGAGCTGAGGTCTGTCAGATATGCCTGAAATCTTCCTGGGCAGTATGAATGCTTAAGAACTTGGTAGCATGTGGCAGTTTGTGTTGGTGAAATTTCAGAAGAGAATGCGTATATTCAGTGTTTTCCAGCACAGCAAGAAGAAAGTCAGAAACCAGTCTCCACTGAACCACTCTCTGTTTCCTTAGGAAAGATAAATGCAAATGTGAATGTAGCGTGAAAGTGATCTGACCACTTAAAAGCTTCAAGAATCATAGAATGTTATGAGCACAATAACAAATTAAGTTGCAAAGATTTTTTTTTAAATTGAAAAATAACTTCCTACTCCTGCTGCTATTTCATTACCATAAGGACAGGGAGAATAGTCTTTTGTTTTCTCATGATCCAAGACTTAAAAATAAAGAAAAAAAGCTGCTGTAACCTAAGCAGTATTCTCTTTCTTCTTGCCATAACCTTCACTTTCACTCAAGTCAAAGTATCTACTAGAAGTAATTGGGAGTCTTTTCAGAATTTCTGAATCTTGGACTATGATTGCTGATCTGAAGTGCGTGAACTACACAGTTGCCTACCAGACTATCAAGGTAAAATCCTTATGATCTGCTGAGATGATACCTTCTGAGATTCTGTTGATCTTGAAGGTACCAGCACAGGTGCGTTGAGTCCAACATACTTTGTTCTTACTAAATCAAGAATATATGGCTTCAAATTGTCAGGAAAATTGGAGTTTAACTGCGTCTCAGTATATCAGCTTGGTGTGTCTTATTATGTCAGTCCTCCAGCCTTTTTTTCTCTGTTGTTCTGTGCAGGGCAGAATTAATTTCCCCATTAAGGCATTGTGTTTATGTGGTAGGACAACAACCTTGCTTGATGTCTAGACTTTTCTGAAGCACACATAGCAGTGATCTCAGTTCTCAAGGACCTGCATTTCCTTTGAGCCACTTAAATCCTTTCTATGCTAGTGGCCTTTAGTTCTTCTTAACACCGTATTGTCTTCAAACTGACTATATGATGATTCAACAACAAAAAAGGCTTTATTTTTGTTAAATTTCCAGACGTAACATTGCTCTTTCTAAACATATGTATAATCAAAAAATATTAGGATGTTATAATCATAAAATAAACAAGAGAGTTAGGCAGAGCAGATTATGATAACAAAAGAGAATAAATGGAAAGCTTACCCCTATCCTGGGCTCGCTCAGAAAACACCAGCAAAGGCAATCTCCCGAAGAGATCCTTCCCCACTGGTAGCCAGATCTTAAATAGATCTAGGAGAGGTGGAGCCAGGCAGCACAGCTGAATTGCCTTCACCTGAGCTCCTCTGGCTGACTCACTGCTCATCTCAGGTGATCAATCAGAGGTTCAGGCCGTGACTCTGCAGTTCCCATACAACATAGATATCTGAATAGTAAAACTAGGGTTCATTCCATTTGTACCCATCAGAAAAAGAAAGTATGAGTTAGCTGGGCTGTAAACTGTAGTTGTAGGGATCTGTTATTTGGTCGTGTCCAAAAACTGACCTTGGCCGTGTGCAACAGTCATTATATAAACAAAACACAAAGTTGGCTGTTTGTGGCTGTGTATGGTGTTGTAGCAGGAGATCCTCTGCAGTTCTCCAGATATTGAGCAGCGTTTCCTTGCAAAAAATGGAATGAGGGAAGAGAATGAGGGTTATACTGTCAAATACTAATGAGTACATTCCACAGAATGGAACACCTCTCCTATGAGGATGGCTGAGTGAGCTGGGGCTGTTCAGCCTGGAGAAGAGAGAAGGCTGTGAGGTGACCTGATAGCTGCCTTTCAGTATATAAAGGGAAGCTACAGGATAGAAGGGGACAGAATCTTTAGCAGGGTCTGTGGTGATAGAACAAGGGGAAATGGTTTCAAGCTCAAAGAGAGCAGATTTAGGTTGGATATAAGGAAAAAGCTTTTTACAGTGAGTGCAGTGAGGCACTGGAACAGGTTGCCCACAGATGTAGTTGATGCCCTGTCCCTGGAGACTTTCAAGATGGTGCTGGATCAGGCCCTGGACATCCTGATGTAGCCGTGCTGTCCCTGTTCATTGCAGGGCAGTTGGACTAGATGGCCTTCAGACGTCCTTCGAACTCTAAGGATTCTGTGATTCTAAATTATAAAACAGCAAATTTTCAGATACATTCATTTTATTGATTCTAAATATAGATGCATGAGTGGCTTTATAGCAGTTCTGTAAGTTTCTTCCAAAACTGGTTGGTGGAACTGAGTAGCATGTGAAGATGCTTATCTTTAACTGTGGTGACAGTGCTTAGCCCCAGCATGTACCAGTCAGTTAGCCTGCTTAGTTTGTGGTGCTCCAGGTTTCTAATGAAAAAGACATGAAAAGTACTGGTCAACAGAGGAGGGCATTAAGTTGGGAAGTAACTTTAGTTTTTAGCATGATTTCCTAAGAAAGTGAAGTGTATGCGCTGGAATTAGGTAAGAAAGAACAGACCAGTAATACTAGCTATCTTTGACAGAGTGGTTGCAATCAGAGAAATAGTAGTCTTTTAGATGTTTGATGAAAGTGGAAGGAAGGTCATACTTGATGCTTTTGAAAAATAGCTGCAACTTAAACTCAATCTTAGGAAACAAAAGAATATGTGTAAGGGAGTTGTATTGAATGCCCTAACTGTGCAAGGATCCTCAGTTGAATTTCATTGTTGTTTGGATGCCAGCAAACTCAGCCTTATGACACCACTCCATAGGAAGTCAGTTTTTCTCTAATCTGTGGCTCGCAAATTCTTGCTCTCAATAAGAGGGAGAGAAATAAGACTGCATATCCTTGTTTCTTGTCTCCAAGTGTTGCAGCATCCCCTAGAAGGACAAGAACACGTTATGTTCTATAGCTATGAGGAGTGATTAAAAATATGTGGCTTAGGTCCGTACCTAATTTCTGACTGGTGGAAGATCTTTCAACTGTGTTTTCTTTGCTAAGCAACAGTAGGCTGTATATTGCATCAAAAAGAATTTGTGAATCCACTGAGCTCCACACTGTTTTTCTAATAACTGCTCAGCACTTAGGGAGGTGTCTGATGGATCATGTTCTACTGGTAGGCTCTGTACACTTTCAGAATCCTGCCATGACTTTGAGATGTCTTAAGCAGCTCTTGATTGTGGTAATGAGATGGTTTGGGTAGGTGGCATTGAGAAGGGTGAGGGAGAAGTCGGAATGCTGCAAAGAGTCTGGCTGACTGAAAGACTCCTCCTGGTACCCAGGGGACCATCTGAATCCTGTTGTGGTGCCCTCATGTAAATTGGATGGAACCCCGATCTGGAGGTTATCTTCTGAATATGCCCAATTTGCTGCTTCAGGCTGCACTCAAGATTGTCGTTATGCTCCTATAACTGAAGTCTCATCACAGTTCCTTCTGAAGTGAAGTCTCTGCTCTGTGAGTGATGCTCTTTCAGATACTTGCAGATGTTGTCACTGTCAGTTGCACGGTTGGCAATGTTATCAGTCATGTCCTCTAAGCAAAACATGCTGCCTGGATTGAGTAGTGGCCAAAGAAAGTTTATCAATTCAGCTATCCAAACCTTAACAAAAGTAATACTTTTTGTCATACTAACAGGTTGCATTTGTATGTGGAGACATGGGGAACAGCATTTACTAAAAATTATGATGATGAATGTGGTTTTGAGCATGTGTGTGTTCTGTAAATGTTATGATCAGCCTCTTCACACATAATTCTTCAAGATTTTCTGATTGATACTACGCATAGTTCTCCATATGGACAACTTTGAATTCACAACAGAGAATTCAAAGCTTAACTCTGAATATTTAGAAAAGATTTGCAGTGGAAGTGAATGTCTGCCAACAGTAATTCTGCTGAGAGATGATCATTCTCTGTGTTGTTTTTGTTTTTGGGTTTTTTTGTTTTGTTTTTTTTTTTTGTTTTTTTTTGTTTTTGCTGGGAGAAAATGACAGCACTTCAGTGTTTAAAAATGTGAAAAAGTGCAGTTTGAAAGAATGAGAGTCTTGAACTTGATGCTTCCACTGTAGATTCTGTTTCCGTTGAAGTTGTTTGGCTGGGAGACAGAGGATTGGGTTTGGTTTAATGCAGATTTCATTAGGTAACAATTTCATTATGGCTGGTACTGTTGGCTGCTGTTGGGATAGGGAGAGGTGGGATGAGGGATGATGAGATGAGACCTGCAAGGACCTGAGGTGGCAAAATGGCATTTATTGCAGCCAGAAAGGAAGCAGTTTTGGTAGTCTCATTGCAAGATGAGGGAAAAGGTTGTACAGAGTTGATGCTAAGATCCGAGTTTAAGCATATTCTTAGTAAATGCCTTTTACAGTTAGTTAAAGGAAAGTGTGAGTACCTACACGTTTTTGATATTGCCTCTTCAAAAAGGCTGAGCTTGATTTGATTTAGAAGCAGTTGTTGTAGTGGAGGTGACAGTATCTGCAGTGTGTTTCCAGTTGCTTTATTACACCTTTCAAAATAAGACCAAATATGTGTTTCCAACTCCAAGAGCTGTTTAATTTAAAAATTATCTAAATTTTATGTCAATCAAGTCTTGAGTAATTGGGAAGATTATGAATGTGAAAATGAGCTTGACTACTGGCATCCAAATTAGAAATAGCAGGAGGTCTTGAACAAGCTGCCATTCAGTTTTGTCTTTTTTTCTTAGAGATTTCAAAGACATGCAAGAAACTGTTCTAGATGAAGTTTACTCATATGCACTGTCTTTTACAAAGCTTTTGCTTGACTTGAAGACTTTCTCTTGCTGGGCAGACCTACTCACACCCACCCCACGTGCTCTCATGTTGGTTCAACTCTCCTGAAAGAAAAATACCAGTGTTTTGAGAGAGATGAACTAATGAAACATCGAAAGATTCAAGGATGAAAGAGGCTGTTTGGGGTTGCTTGGGAAAGTTTCTGTGTTATCCTGAAATAAAAAGGACGGTAGAAATCTTTTGTATTGGTGCAAACTTCTGTACTTCTGTAAAAAATCAGTAGAGGGCAGAGTGAAACTTTAGTATGAAGGAGCCCAGCGTAGATGTTCAGCACTGCAAAGCCAGATGGAGTTCACGGTTAAAATGTAGAATAATGCTAGATATTAAACAGACTGGAGCAGAAAGCACTACAGACAGCTGAATATTCTTTTAGAAAATAGATAAAACATTCACACTTTGGATATGCTCAATTGTGTGCAAATTTGAGGTCTAATGCTTCTCCATATACAGGAGAATGGGGATACTACTGTCACATTGACTGGATGCAGACCAGCTGCTAAGACTTCTGTTTGGCATTCCAGATCTACAATTCATCATGCTCACTGCACTGCGTTCTCCTGCTTTACTTAATGACTGAACCCAATGTTCAGAGTTCATAAAGCTCTGCAAGAGCTTCTCTGCTACCCAAAGCAACTTTTGCTTGTGCTTGCCAATACTCAGAAGACTGTAGTAGCAGAGACTGCCATGTTTATAGGGACACTCTGTCTGTTTATTCTACTTTCTTGACCTCACTAGGTTACCAAAAACAGTACTAAGTCTGAGCGTGAGCTATAGTAGTTTGATGAAGTAAGAGTTTAAAAGTTTGCACTCACATTAGTGTTGACCTGTAGGAATGCAATACATTTAAAAATTAGAGCACAGCATTTGCTAAGGGAAAATAGGGAGGTTAGGCGTGATGGAGATGGAAATGTGAACTGGAAAGGATTTCTGAAAACACTGTTTGTGTCCTTTGCAAATTCTTCTGTGTACACAAAACACAGTCCTCCGAGTTTGCTTGATCTTTCTTTTTTTTTTTTTTTCTTTTTTTTGCTCTAAAATTGATAGGAGTATGAATTGATTTTGTAGAACAGTATCTTGGGAATGGAAAAAGCTCATAGATTTTCATTGGGAACTCTCCTGTGGTATAATTAATGTTCTGTTTTTAACCACTGTCAGAACAAGTGCTTTAAATCCATCCGTATTTACATATTGTGTCCAGAGTGTTTCTTGTAGAATGAGAAAATAAACCAGGGCAGTCTGTGTATACTGTACCATCAATTCCCTTGGATTTCTCTGACCTCTTTAGAAAAGATCTTAGACTGGAGGTTTTGCTGTCTTAAAGCTACTGCCATTCTCACATTTTTGCTGGCAGCTCAAAACTTGCTCATTATGAAAGGATAACTGTTCTTTGTGAAATGATCCTATTTGGAAGCTTCATCTGACATCATCTCTGGCATCATTTCTCTTCCCAGAAGCAGATATCTGCAGTGCTCTTGCTGTATCTGTATCTGTCTGGCTTGTTGCTTAACTGTTCTCCTGACATCCCTGTTTGTTGGGGTTTTGTTTGGTTTGCTTAACATGTTAGTAAGTATCCAAAGCCATCTCTGCGACATCTTGAATTTCTGCTGTCCTCAGAAACAAAAGCAAGTCTAATCTTTACATCCTAATAATCACTGGAAGGCAAAGATTTTGCTGTGCAAGTAGAGATTGGTTTCTCCTGAAGTACATCAGTTTTGTGCTGAAGCTGATCTAAATTACAAAAGTAAAAAAATTGCCTAAGCAAAACCTCTGGCACTGTAATGAGGAGCTGAGCTATGCTCAAGAGGCCATGGGAGCCACTCCCTTTATGTCAGAGGGCTTGTTGATCACTTGTCGTGAGGCAGACTTCAGAAATAAAATGGATGTCCAAAAATCTCAAGCAGGAGTGTGTCCTGAACAGCCAAGATCTCTTCAGCTCCATTTACTGCCAGCTGGAGATACCACTAAATAACCAGCAGAACACGACCACGCAGAAGAGACCTTATCTCAGAAGTGTTAATTTCATAGTTTGTCACACTAGCATCAATTCAGTTACTCTCCACCTGAGATTCTTACAGCAGAGAACAGCTGCATTTGTCATTAGATGTCACCATGTTTGTTTGTTCTTCTTACTCTTTTTTCTTGTTTCATATTTATGATAAAGCTAATGGAAAAGCTAAGATGCTTCAAAATTTCTTCCCTCTGCCCAGTTTTTATACAATGTTCCACCAGCTTTTCCACCTTGGTGTTTGAAGATTTTAGCTTCTTTCTTTTTCTGTGCTCTTGCAGCATCATGCAATAGCATGGAAAACAAATAATGGAATTAAATGCAATTAAGAAAGAACTTTTCAGAAGTCACCCAGTGCCATTGTAGATAACATTTGTGTTACTGTCCTTTCTTAAAATCTAAGGGGTTTTGAAAACCGTAAGTTACAGGGGCAGTTGTACAACTCATGTAACTAATTATTTTCTTGAGGAAAGTATTGTACTTAGAGAATAAAATAATGCCTCAAATCCATAGGCTGACACTTTTTTTCTTTTCCTGCTGCGTGTTGAGTGTCCAGGAGCCTGGAAACTTCCTCGCACTAATCACGTCTTAAAGGATAGATTGCCCTGGATGCCTATTGTGTTTTGTAAGGATGAAACAACTACAGTTCCATATCCAGACACCTGTATTGTATGCTTTGGGTTGTCTGTCTTGTTTAAGAGTTGTTTGCGGTGCTGAGCAACGTAATTAAAATACTGCAGTTGAGCAGCTGTATCCACCACCCTTTTAACAGTACTTGTTAATTAAAGTCAATTTATAAGGTGTGTGCTATATCATTTTATTAATTTGCCTTTCCTACATGCTGCTCTATCCATTGCAGATATAGCACTTTTCCTCTTCTAGGCTCATAGTGCTACTCGACATTAGTGTCATCCTCAACTTACACTTCAAAGGTCTCTTCTGTGTTCAGATATGTAAAATAAAACAAGTCCCTGTAAGACAGTAGCATCTCTTGGAAATTTCCAACTGTTCTATTCTCTCAAATGTAAACCCTATTGCATCAAAACCTTTATTTAGACATGAAGTATCTAACAAAAAGCTTTTTAAAGCAGACAAAAAGAAAGTAAGATGGTTCTCAGAATGTTAGCTGGAGTATACTGTCATATGTGCCTACAAGGTTCAGGACCTCTTTAGGATCTACCCCAGAGAACTTCCCTTTGGTCAGGCAAGTCTTACATCCTGGAGAACAACCCCTGTCGTTGGTGAGCTCCAGGTCCATCTGAGGATAAAGAAAGAACAAAAATGGCACAACAAGTCTTGGCAGCGATGCTTTTTCTTCCCCTTTTTTCAGCCAGTAGTGAAGTTATGGCTGTTGTTGAGTTTTAAGCACGCTTAATTCCCTCAGCAAAGTTCCTGCAACTTATTTACCCATCACAGTGAGCCACTGACTGACGAGTGTTGAACACACTGAGGTGACCCCACTGCTTCCTCCTGTTGAGGGGAATTTTAAGAATTTTAAGTTGGTTTTTTTTTTTTTTTTTTAAGTCCTTGAACTTGGAATGAAACACTAATTCAGAGCCCAGGAACTTATGCAGGAAAAAAAAAAGCCCTACCATTGGTTTGTCAGTGTCCAAAATGGAATCCACACTGGTGCATCTTCAGTAAGCAAGGTTTCAGACTGACCAGAGATCTTAATAGCATCTGTTGGCTGTTCTTTGTATTTTCTCTAAATGTGTCTTTTTTTCTACTTTGGCAGAGTTGTCAATATGTTCAAGACATGTATTTGAAAGGAGGGAACTATTGGAAGAGCAACAATTTTTGAAGATAAAATATTTTCCTTTTTGTTGCATATTTGAAAAGCAATAAAGGCTATGTATGAGTTCATTTATTTTAAACCACGGTTTATATTATGAATTATTTACCATTTTCAATAACCTAGATAATTTAACTATGAAAAAACCTGACTAAAATGTATATAAAGGCTGTAGTAGGTGAAGGAGATGCAAAGATGACTGTGGAGCTTAAATAAACTTGAACGATTTCTAGTTTGCATCAAGATTTACTAAGGTAGTTACGCACCTGAAAACATCAGGAAGATTTGCGTGTTGTAACATAACTGACTTAGCTGGCATTAGTTATATAAAATCAATTGGAGCCATTTTTCTTTTGTGGGAAGGAAAGTTGGTTGTTCAGTAGTTTGCTGTTACAAGTTATTATACATACCAAACAAAATTCCTGTTTTGTTTTATGCAGACCCTCACAGTGGTTCTTATAAATTTTCAAGAGTAACTAATAAATCATAAGGCTATAAGAGGATGATCTGCAGTTTTAAAATGTTCTTTGTGTTGTAATTAACATTTGAGATTACAGGGATTATTTTGTTCCTAACTATGATTTTTTTCTCTTAGTTCAATACTGTAATTAATTTTAATTATGTTGTGTGTGGTATCTTTTTAAGAACATCCCATTATCACTAAAGCACTCCGGTTAGGTCTTACTACATCTGTGCAGGTTGGAAGTATCACCTGAGATACCAGTTACTCCTAAAAATGAAGTAACTTCAATACCTGTACCATATTGTGCAGATGAAGCAGTAGGTGTCACTAAACATCTTGAAAATGGTTTCAGGCAGCAGAATGAGCATTGAGGGGCTCAAAGGGGATATTTTATTTCAGAAGTGAAGAGGTGAAATCTAACAGGATTTGCTTAATTCTAGAAAATAACCGTTTCTGTGAAAGAAGATGGGAAAACCTTCTGAAGCAGAGGAATAGGAAAAGAGAAAACTTCAGAATTAAGTAACACTGAGCAATTGCAAATCAGTTAATTGGAATGGAATTTGTTTACAATTTCCCTATTGTTTCTTCTCTGCAGAAACCTCAGCCCCATTTCATCAAGATGCAAAGGAGTGTATTACATACTGCTTCTCAGCTGGCCCATGGGATATGTTTGTTGTTTCCTCGCACTGGTGCCTTTCATGGCTTAAAAGGACCATCGGTGGCATCTCATGTTGGATGCAAAGTGAATTTGGCACTGGACCCTCCTAAACGATGTCTTCATGCAGGTGCAGCACTCTTTGCCTCAAAGAGCAGCGCTGTTTCATCACAGCCAGCAGACACTCCTAGGAAAGCACCAGAAGAGAGAGAACCTTTGACTTCAGCCACTGAAGTATCCAAGCAGAGCCCTGTAGAGTCAGATGCTTCAGATCCTGATCCGTTACAAGACAAATCAATTAGCCTTGTTCAAAGATTCAAGAAAACTTTTAAACAGTATGGAAAAGTCATGATTCCCGTTCATCTTGTGACTTCCACCGTGTGGTTTGGAACCTTTTACTATGCAGCCATGAAGTAAGTTGATATTTTGTTGCAGTGTGCAGTGCTGCTATTTAATTGACCTGGACTTTCACAGATGAAAGGATGTAAGTTATTAATCTGTGCTAAAAAATGCCTCTGTACATGATAGAGAAATGAGGCCACGTTTTTACCTGAAGCATAAGATTAATACTGAAAGTATGTAGGGCTCATGAGCTTGTCGTGTACTTAATGTTTTCATGCAGTGACTGCTGTATACTGGGTGTGCATTTGTTGCATTAGGAAATGTAGTATTTGCAAGAATGTAGCTCTCCCTGAAATATGCATGGATATAAACAGCATTGAAATGATTAGTAAACTTCCACCAGATATAAATTTGGAGATTTGGAATCCCGATTGAGTTGTTAGATAAAATCTTTATAGACCTGTTCTTTGCCTTTGGATTTGAAGGATATTTCACCCCTTCCATCTCCCTTCATCCCCAGTCTTCTCCTATGACTGGATTTTTAAATCTTTTACCTCACTCTGAGCTCCTCACAAAATATACATCTTTCCTTTTTTATTTCTGCTTACTGTCTTTCCCTTCCTCTACTGAAAAAAGTTACTCTAAGTCTGTAGCACAGACTTTTAATTGGAAAATTAAGTTGTGTGGCCAAAAAAAAAGTCCTTACATATTTCTAATTTAAACTTGTTTAGTGTGGGACAGGTAATGTTTTGGAAAATGGCATTTATTACAAAGAACTACATCAGCTAGGAACTATTAGTTCAGATGAAAGAGCACTGTCTATGTGGAAATGGTTTGCTAAATATAAGTAAATGTTTATCTCTGGATTGCTAGTGTTGCATATTTAATAATAGAACATATGAAACAATGACATTTTCTGGTGGCAAGGATGGGGCTTTGACAACAGAATGCCCTACCACACAAGTGTTTGTTTTAGTGACTCTAACCAGCTGGCATCATTGCCCTTTCTAGGAGCTATAGATCCAAATGTCATTCTAAGTTTAGCTCATGTTGGAAGAATAAAGGTCTGGAGCTATTAAAAATATTTTGCTTTGGATGAATCCAAGTTGATACTCACATCCAGGCTTTTCAAGTTTGTTTTCTTGAAGTGCTTAGGTTAGCTGCTAAAATACATATTTAACAGATGAAAGCAGTTGAAATATTTAAGTAGGAACTAATCATAACAAAACTGATTTGTTGTGCTACAGGAGTAGCACTCTCTTGAAGCAGAAGAATAACTTTCAGAATGACTGCTCATGGTGCATGACTAAATGGCCGTGGTTTATTTAACAGCATTGATTAACACTGTCTTTTAGGTCTTAGTAGATCTCAGTTTTCTTCTCTGGAATTAGGCCTTTGTTGATTCTGGTAACTGTTAGAAAATTCCTGCTTGATACTGTTCCTGATCCTGCTGCTAAAGTGATCACATGCATAGAGAAACACTTAAAATGCTGGAAATAGTAGATAGAAATTGATGATGATGCTAATAATACAACATTTCTAAATTTGGGGAAGTGAGGTATCAGATGTATAACTGCATGTAGCTTTCTTTTACAGTGTTAAGGAGGACTGCCTTTTTTTTCCCCTGTTCTGGTGCTGATATAATTTCTCTGATTTTCAGATAGAAAGACATTATAGTAAGAGCTCATTCCACCCATGCCGCCACCTCGTATTAACCAGTATTAACCAGATAGAACAGATGAGCACAAAAGCCCTGCAGTCTTGTGCATATAACATTTGCATCCTTTTGCCACGTTCCATTTGTTTCATTTAAAAGTGAAGGAAGGACACTGAAAGCTGGGCCCTCGACTTGTGAGCAGATTAGTCTGAGGTTTCAAAAGGGGAAAAAAAATATTTTGGACTGAACGGAACTTGTACAACTGGAACCTGAGCAGCTGCCTCAGAACCTACTCTACCTGTGCACCTCCAAACGTAGTAAGCTGGAATGCAGGTTAGGTTTGCAGCTGCTCAGCTCAGCAGGGGTAATGTAAATGGGCTGCCTCCTGGTGGAATGCTTGGGGGGGGGGGGAGGGGGAAGCAACACATTAATTTACCAACACATACAAAACAGAAGTGCATTGTTTGTATGAAAACATCTGCTATCGAATAACAAAAGATTGTGTGACTGAGTTAAAGAATGGAAATGATGCTCTAGACCACTGTTCGGGTTTCGTATGCCATCCTATTCATTTTCAATTATTTTTTCTCTTTGGTAGAGGAGTGAATGTTGTTCCATTCCTAGAGTTGATTGGCTTACCAGACAGGATAGTAGACATCCTGAAAAATTCCCAGAGTGGAAATGCACTAACTGCATACGCATTGTATAAAGTAAGTATTTTTATGGTTTGCAAACAAGCTCTATATCTTGCCTAGTTAAATAAGTAGTGTTTATTTGTTTAAATCAGGAAAAAAATATTGCTGTTTTCTCTCTTTGATAGTTAGACACATTTCAGCATTCATTTCTGTAATACGAATAGTCACATGCAAGTTAGTATGAGCTCTGTGTTCATTTAAAGAGTCTGTACTTCTAAAATAACTTTCTTGCTGCAGGATGATTGTCTTCTCTCAGAGATCTAATTACAATTAAGCTAGTCCTCTGTATCCCTGAAATAATTAACAGGGATAAAGAAGTAAATTTCAAATGCTTTATGATTTCCAGACGAGTGTAGGTGGATTATTTATTTATTTATTTATTTTTAATATTCTGGAGGTGAATTGATTTGTTTTCCTCCATTGTTGTCAAGTACTTTCACTGTCCACTCGAATCAATTACTTAGATTTAGGTTTGGGTCTCATTTAATTGTTGTATGTGCAAAGTCTGTTTTAGGGAGCCAGAAATATGTCAGACAATGCAAAAACAAAGTAATGTATTCACTTCGAATGCCACTCATTGGTTTCCTTTCCAGATGTGATATGCTGCTTATCTGTTCTTTTAAGGCCCCTCCCACCCCCAACTAAATGTGAAAGCATTACTCTTGCCAATTCCTCCTGTGCCTGAAAGAGATCAATAAAGAAATGCGGTTAAAGACAAAGGTTTTATTACAGATGTGAGATTTGGCAGACGTGAAAGCGCTAGAATAAATTGCAAAGAGAAGATGATACATCGATCTTTGAAGTCCTGAAAGAACAAGTTTGTTTAAACTTTCTAGGATAACAAACCTGGTCATTGTATGCTGGGCTAGCTGACTTCTTAAGGTCTCTCTTAGCTTTGGCTTTCCATAAGCGGGTCCTAATTTTAGACTTAAGTTAGATACCTGTACTCTTGTGGATTTTAGAATTCAAAGCATACCCTGTTAGTATTTCTTCTTTGTTTATATATAGCTGAGTGCTCATGTGCTGCCTGTTCTGTACTGCATTCTGAGGCAGTTAGTGCTCTTTCTACAAACTGCTTAGGGAGGTTTTTTAAAATGCAACTCTGATGCCTGTGCTGGTTTGTCAAAAGGGTACTTAAGTAGGAAGTATGCGTTTCTGCAGCATGTACTGTAAATTGCTTTATTTCTTAACAAACAGAAGATATTTTCAGTGTCTGACACTGGTCAATGTACATTGTTAATATTAAGAATACATTCTGCTTGATAGTACTGTCCTGTTTTATTTCTTTAAGATTGCAACTCCTGCCAGATACACTGTGACTCTGGGAGGAACATCCTTCACTGTTAAATATCTGCGTAAGAGTGGCTACATGTCCACACCACCACCAGTAAAGGAATATCTACAAGATAGGATGGAGGAAACAAAGGATAAAATCACGGAGAAAATGGAGGAAACAAAGGATAAAATCACGGGGAAAATGGAGGAAACAAAGGATAAAATCACGGAAAAGATTCAAGAAACCAAAGATAAAGTTTCGTTTAAAAAAATAAAGGACTAAGAGATGCTTAATTTTTGGAGATCTCTAACTTAGCACTTTAACCTTTTTTGAGGCAGGAGATACAAAGTGCACTTCTGACCTTTCTTGAGTTTTTTTTGTTGTTTTGGTTTTTTTGTCTGCAGACTACAGCTTCACTGTGAATATAGAATTATGTATATTCTTGAAGGCTGAAGTTTCCTGGGAGAGATAAATTGTGACAAAATTTCAATTAACAGAAGCAAAAATAAATTTCACATGAGAAGTTCACATCCAGTGGTAATAGTGTCAACAATTACATCTCAACCCTCCCCCCCTTTTTTTCTTTTTTCAAAATGAAGATGATTTCATATTAAAGCCACTACTTTACTCCTCCATCTTAGTGCACAGCCATTATCCCATCGGACTGAACCTTCCGATAAATGAGAATGGAGACGTCTCTACTGGGGAAGAACACTTATTTTGTATTTCTAAGTATGTAATCTCAGACCTCCTTAATCGTGATCATCTCTCGACTTGGAGACAGACCATTGTCACTGATACTGCACATGAAGAAAAGAACGGATTAGTTACTCAGCGTGAATGAATTCATAACAGCTACATGGACTTCAGCTGATCTGTGACAGTTCACAGTTTGGGACTGCTACAGACCTTTCTTGGAAAGTGCATCTTTTCAGAAATCTCAACTGCAAACTATAGGAAGATGAGTTAATCACAACAGCCATACTGTCAACTATACTGTCTTTTTCTAAAGTTGATTTTCACTAGAAAGTTATTACAATGAATCAATTATTGTATATTAAAAACTTTAGTTTTTTTTTATTATGTTGAAGTTTACAAAACTGTTCTATTATTTCACGGTAGTCCTATAGCAACAAAAAAAACGAATTCAGAAGAGAGGTTTACTCAAATAATAGGTATACTAATGGAACTTTTTAAATACATGCAAAGTTAGAGTTAAATCCCAAAGTTTCTTTTCCTGTCCAAGAATCTCTTGGATGTCTGTAGTACAGTTTAGCTTTCCTGAGACACTGATTGCAGTCTAGCAGAAAACTCTACGTTTTCTTACATCAAGCAAATACTTGTTTGTACCTGAAATGCTGAAAGGACTAAAGGTGAAACTGCTCTATTTGAGTAAACTGGCAAGCTTCTCTCTTAGTTCTACTCAAATTTTAGGCTGAACGGAGTGGATTTTTTTCCTGTTTCTGTAATGGCCCTCACTTCCTAGTAAATCTCTGCATGTGCATTTTGCTTAAAGATGTTGGGGTTTTTTTGTGGGCTTGGTTTTTTTTGTTTGGTTGTTGTTTTTTTTTTGTTTTTGCAGGGAGATAGATAAATAAAGCAGCAGAGTTGGACCCTAAGTATTGTAACTAAGATAAAAGAAAATAACTGATAAAGTATCATTTCTACCCCACTCTTTTACTTTGTCAGTGAAGTCACCAAGAACCTGTCCATTTTTAAGTCCGTTGAACTTCAATAACTCAATTGTGCAGGTTTGATTGCATACTTCTCTGCCTCTGTCCATGTGTCAAAATAGTAACTGCAATCTAATGCTTACCTCACAGGGCTGTTGTGAGGAATAATCATTGTATATTCAGTGTCCTGAAGATGTAAAGTGCCACATTTCCGACAAATACTATTAAAAAGGAATTCTCTCTAACTGCAAGCTCTTGAGAGTGTTGAGGTGAGTACTACTTTAGAATTGGAGTTGAGATACTTTTCCTCCTCCTCTTTTAGTGTACTTTTCCTTACTGTCCTTGAACATGCTTTTCTGACCTAGACTGGGAAAATGGAAAACTGGGGGGGAGGGAGGCAGCGTTGTACTGTGCATGGCGTGGTCTGGGGCTGGAGGCTGGGACATTCAGTGCCAGTTGTGTTTCAGCTCTTCCCTGCACCAGGCAGGAGCTGCACAGGGGCACTGTGCTGCCCACAGTTGGCACACATGTGATGGCAGTGTGCCTCAATGTGAAGCAGCCTCAGGAGGTGCATGTGGTAGCACAGAAGGAAGAGATGCAGGTGCGGTGGCTTGGGAAAGAGAAAGGTTTTGTGATTCATCCCCTGGAAGGGAGAGGAGTTGTCCTTGCCTCTTTCCAGAACCATCAAAGATCTGATGGGACCAGGGTGAAGGAATTTGCTGCCATACAGGCAGTGGAGAAACTGCTGCTTTAGTGACTTCCTCAATTTCTGCCTTCTTTCTCCCTCATATACAGTGATCCTGTAGAGCATTACACTGACTTTGCTGCTGATAAGCATGAATGTGAGGGTTCTGAGTGGCTGCTGGAGCAGGAGTTGGAAATGAAGTTGTATCAAGCAAGATCCACAGCAGCAAACAAGGAGGACCTGGATCTGAAGTTACGGCCTGAGATGAGGCGGGAGCCAGAGTGGTGCCAGAGCCATAGTGGCAGCCCAAAAAGCAGCCAGAGTTCTAGTGGCCCATGGTGAGACTGAAGGCATTGCCCAAATAAAGGCTTGAGGCAAGTTCAAGCCAAAATCGTAGCCTGACAAGTTTCCAGAACTGAAATAGCAGCCTGAGCAAGATCTAGGGGTGAACTCATATCCCAAATATACCTGAGCAGAGTCAGAGGCCTGTGTAAGATTCAGGGAAGTCATAGCTCAAGATGGAGTCAGAACAGAAGTTGTGAGCCAAGCACAGGCCAGAGCCAAAGATGGGACCAAAGCCAAAGTCACTGCCCGAGAGGGAATAGCAGCTGGAGCCACAGCACCCACTATTGGGCCAGGGCAAAAGTCAAAGCTGGAAATGAAGCCACAGATATGGGGCTGAAGTTTGTAACTGAAGTTACTACCAGGCCTAGCCAAAGCTGCACAGTGAGCTTGTTGCTAAAGTAGCAACCCAGTGTCAGGCTAGACCTGAAAGATGGAGGTCCAAGGTGGTGGCTGGAGCTTAAATCATGGCCTACAACTGGGATGGGGCTGAAGTTACAGGCAGAAGTGGAGTCAGACCTGAAGTCTTGCGTCACAGTCTGG
This sequence comes from Tetrao urogallus, assembly GCF_951394365.1. Taxonomy (NCBI): domain Eukaryota; kingdom Metazoa; phylum Chordata; class Aves; order Galliformes; family Phasianidae; genus Tetrao; species Tetrao urogallus. Next base: position 51,681,392 of record NC_136815.1, on the reverse strand, counting down.
TGACACAGTGACAAAGTAGAGCCCAATATCAGACCAGGCTGGATCGGAAGAAGCAGCCAAAACATGGACCAGATGTGCAGTAGCCTCCTGGGCAGAAGTTGCAGCCCAATAGCAGGCTAGAGGTGAAGCAGCTGCCTAAGATGATACTGGAGGCACCGTAAGAGCCCAGACAGGAAACAGTGACAAAGACAGGAGGACCCAATCCAGACAGGACTTCAAGCTGTGCCCCAAGCAATGTTCAAAGGCAAAGTCTCAGCTGAAGGGAGGACTGGAGCCAAAATAGTCAAACAAGACCAGAATGGGGTGGGTCCTGAAGTCACAGTCCATGAGGCTGGGGCAGAAGCCAAGGAAGACCAAGCAAGGGCCAGAGTAGACGTGAGTCCCTACAGAGAGTGAAGCCAAAGTCACAATCCAGTACAGAGGTAGAGCCAAAGTCACAGTCTAAGTGGTAACCCAGTATCGGGCCAGAGCAAAAGTCATGGCTTCGGATGAGGAAGAACCAAAGTCACTGCAAAGACAGAGGCCAAAGCTGCATTAGCCTTCTGAGGAGGGACTGGGATAAACATTATGGCCTGATACCAGATTGAAGCCGAAGTAGCAGCCCAAGATAGTACCAGAGTTGAATTTACAGCCCCAGATGGAGCTGAAGCCAAAATCATATAAGACAGGGCTAAACCTGAAACTAAGACAGCACTGAAGTGAAAGACAATCAAATCATGGCCCACAGCTGCACCAGAGTCACAGCTGTAGTCCATGATGGGGCTGCAGCTGACATGGCAGCTGAAAGTAGAATTTGCTGCAATGTTATGACCCAAGGAGGGAATTAAGCTAAAGAAGCGGTCCAAGATCGGGCTGAAGTAAAATTTGCAGCCCCAGATGGGGTGAGAGAAAAAGAGTCACAGCCCAAATAAAGGCTGGAGCTTGAAGAGGAGCTGACACCCACAGACCACTTGAGATGGGATTTCCCACTGGCAGGTATCAAGCACACCCATATCCCTGTCCTGGGCTGAGCTGTGAGTCAGACCAAGGAGAACTCGCCACACAGTCCTCGTGGGTACCCTCTGGCTCTTCATGGATCCTGCTGGCTTTTCTGGCCATAAATATGTGGTTCCATACCCTTCAATCACAGCATAAGGGCTAGATGGGGAAGCACCTATGCCACAGCCACTGAGAAACTCTCCAATGGCCTGAGAATCCTAAAACCGTAAGATATCCTGAGTTGGAAGGTTACAGGGTACAGCTGGCCCTTGGGGCTGCCAGAGCACACTGCGGACTCGTTCACCTTGCCATCAACCACAACACCTAGGACCCAGAGGGACCGTAGCCATTGGAGAAAATATTTGAGAGATTTCCCCTCCCTTGCCTTGGAGAACAGGGTTGGAGCTGCTGGAGGGGCACTCAATGGTGGCAGAGAAAGTCCCTGGCCCCTGGCAGCATGCTGCAATCCAGCAGGGCACCTGCCACGTCATCTCCTGAGTCACTGCTGTCCATGTGACCATCCTCATCAAAACACATTTCTGATTGTGTTCCCCATGGGTGTCAGCTTGGAGCACTGAGCTGCATTTGTCCTTATTCATCACTTACCGTCAGCAGCAATAATAATTAGAGAGCTGTAATTATCCCCTGGCAGTTATCTGGCTATTTTGATGAAGATGATCTTCTAAGTAGAAAGAATACATCTTGATTTCATAAGGCCACAGGGCAACATGTAGCATTAAGTTTGGGTTTGAGTTTAAGCAATTGACTGGACAACTACAGGGGAGGGAACCCAGGGAAAGATACACAGGCTTGTTTGGTAGTTTAAAAAAAAAAAAAAAAGGAAAAAACAAAATGAAAACAAACTAAATACAACTGGGTAAAGTTCCATCAAAAAATGAAAGAGGAGAATGTTCAGGTTGGATATTAGGAAGGCTTTCTGCTCAGGAGTGGTAAAGCACAGGCACAAGTTGTCCAGGAAGGTGGTAGAGTCACCGCTCCTAGGGGTGTTCAAGGAATGGGTGGATGTGGCACTGAGGGACATGATTGGTGGACAATATTGGTGGCAAGTGGATTGCTGATTAGATGATATTAGAGGTCTTTTCCAACACCAGTGATTCTATAATTACATGAAATATTTCTAACTGCTGCTTTGGCTAGCCAAGTGGCCTATCTTGTGAAATTGGGGACAGTGGTGGTTGTGCCAGCATCCATCCCTAAAGGTGAAGGCCTGAGTCTTTTCCATTTCCATAAAGAGTAGACCCATATGGGAAAACAGATGTTCCTACAATCTCCCATGTCCCAGTCAGGAGTAACTGACAAGCTGTGTGGCAATTGCTATGAGAAGAGTTGTAGCCCAGAGCGGCTCTCTACTTCTTCAGTGTTATTGTCAGATGGTGATTTTAGTCTGCTCAGTATCATTTACCTGTTGGAGTATAAGTTTAGTTGAGATGAAAGCGTCCATTTCCCCTGGCATATGGCTTGAGCTAGTGTGCATGTTTTCTTATCTGCAAGCATAGTATTGGTGGAACATGAAGCATAAGCTAAAAAGGTGAGAGGACTTGCACAGAGCAGCTGATGCAATCGCTCAGCCATACAGCTTTCAACGTGCACCAGTGCACCTCTCACTGAGAAGCTGCAGCAGCTAATGCTGCACCACTGACCCTCTAAAACACACACAGCTGGACTGCAAAGCCAAAGGGGGCCAAAGTAGCCAGAAGAGCAGTTTTGCAGTGGCCTGCCGAGCCCTACCCGTCAGGTTTCTCCAGAGGGAAAGACACCAGCTCATTGGCTTTTTCAGACAGCTGTCAAGCTTGCAGCTGGAAACAAATTGGAAAGCACTTACTTAGACTCCTAACCCAATTGTAGGAAAATAAACAGCTCCTATACATTCAGCTGTTGCCATAAACCCTGCTGAAAGGGTATGAAAATGCGTTAATGCTTTTGATTTGGCTTATATGGCTTCTTCACCAAGTAAAGCCAACTAGGGCAAGCTTGGCTCTGCATATGAAAGACTCAGAGACTGCTAACATAATTGCACATGTATGCCTATGCAGGGGGACATGTGATAAACTGTAACATTCTGAGAGCTTTGAGGACAAAACTAGTTTGTTTTTTTTTTTCCTCTGGGAGTTTCTTGCTGTCTAGGGTTAAATGTAGGTCAAGCTGTCTGAGCCATGTCTGTGGCACACAGAGTGGGATTAAATCGGAATTTTCCACTCAACTCCACTGTCAATCACTGTAATGTCTGCAAATGTTAAATTAATCTGGAGTGAGCTGGCATTGGCATTGAAGGGAGCTTCTTGGGCTCAAGGGTGATGTTTTGGCCTCCGTGGAAAAATTGCCTTCTCTCTCCAGGCAAAGGGTGGCTGCGTTCCGACATTTTTTTTTTAAACCCTGAAACTACCATCGAAACCCAGAGAGATGATAGCTCTGTACAAGGCAAAAGCACACAGACAGCGGAAGGAGCGGGGAGAGAGAGCACCTGACTGCAGGAGGGACCGCTAGCGATGGAGGTGGGGAGATGGCTCTGCACTGCGTGCTGCCCTGTCCCTCTCCACGCACCTTTAAAGCAGCGTTAGCACCTCTGTGCAAAGCTCTTTGTAGCAGAAGCCGTTACTGAGTACAGAGTATTTTGCAGTAAGGATCTGCTGGTTTGCACGTGTTACAAAGGACAGTGAGCATTCAGCATTACCACTCCACGTGCAGTCCGTAAATCCTCCGGCATCCAGCATGTTGCTTTTATCCCAGTGTGAGTCCAGCACTGCTGTGCATCCCAGAGTCCTTCCAACTTAATTAATATCTAAGGGTGATTTGTAGCACCCAAGGTAAGCAGAAGCAGGCAGTTAACCAGCACTAAGTACGGTAGGTGATTTCTCAAATGCTAAGGAATGTTCTGGGAGTAACTGATGTTGTGAACTGTATGGGGTACTGAGAAACGTAACTCGTCACTTTGCCCACGTGGAAAAGAATGGGCTAGCTGAGCTCTAACCTCTGCTCTCAGTAGTAATCGTTTCATACTCGGCCTAGAAAAAAAAAAAAAATGTAGAAAACAAGCCAAAAAAAAAGAAAAAAAAATCCTCCAAGTTTTTATTCTTTCCCGGTGCTGGAATTGTGTGGAAGTGGCACAATGCACGTGGAACAAAAGCTGGGCATCACTGGAGCAGAAGCAAGCGATGAGAACTGGATTCAGCAGTGAGGTTTTTAAAATGTGCATTTTAATTAGAACTCATTTAAAGCACGACCGATCAAAACAGTGATAATGAGAGAAGCCTAATTAATTTTTGTCTAAGCAACCGAGCCTCATTATAGAGCGGTCTTGGGGAAGAAAAGGGTTTGGAGTGCTACAACCAGGGTGTTTGTAATGAGAGGCAATACTGTGGGGAGCCTGGAAGCCAGACCGAAAGGTTTCACAGGACTGCAGCAGCCACTGTATTAATCTTTAAACAGGAAAAGCAACCCTACTGAGATGAGACATCCCATTTATAGCCAAGTTCTGAGCTGCAACCATTGGCAAAGATATTAAAACACAATCAAACAGAATGGCATATTATAAAACAAATATAAATACAATTAAAACCAGATTAAGTAAAAGATCAAAGCAGTCTCAAAAAAGCAGTTTCCAGGGAGTTCAGGGTTCAGACAGCAGAGGAGGAGCAGACGCTCAGAGGTCTGGAGCGCTTCTAAGCACTGAGGCCCCAGCTACTTTCTAAGCACCAAGGAAGAATTAAAATGCTGTGGAGGGGGAGATGCTAACTCTGGGTGGTTATATGGAAGGAGAACTGTTACACTTCTAAATGGTGGTAGCAGAAAGTGCTGCAGCATTTAAATAAGGAAGCCATTTGTAGAGAACAGCAGAAAGCTCCTGTCCAAAGGCAGCCCAAGGGCTGCTCCTGAAGGAGTGTGTCAGAAGTGAGCTGGTGTATAATCAATGGATATTAGGATGTTATAAGAGAGTTAGGCAAAATAGACTAAAATAATAAGGATAATAAATGGAAGGCTTACCTATATGCTAGGCTCACCTACAGAAAGCACCAGAAGAAGGGACCTCCAAACAAGATCCTTCCCTACTGGTAGCCAGCTCTTAGATAGGTCTAGGAGAGGTGCAGCCAGGCACCACCCCTTCCGGCAGCACAGCTGAATTGCCTTCACCTGTGCTCCTCTGGCTGACTCATGGCTCGCCTCAGGTGATCAGAGGTTCAGGCCGTGACTCAGCAGTTCCTATACAGCTGGGGATGCACAGCCCCCTCAGCAGCCTCTTCTCCACACACACTGCCCCCTGCTTTGCAGCACCACCTCCCTCTAGGCATCACTCTCCAAAAGGAATCAGCAAGCACAGACCGGACTACAAAATGTAGCCCAAGACAAGGATTACATTAACAGTCATGCTACATGAAGCATCACGTTATACTTCAACACAAATAGAAGTTAACTGCTCACTTCTTATGTCGCTAAGCATTCCAATAGTGAAGTGAGAGGCACCACCTGTTGACAGTTGAATTTACCTTCTATTACCAAGGATTCATGCTTTTCCCCTGCATGAACCATATCCTGTATTTTTGCTTTTCAATCAGTTTCTTCAGCTTCATGGTTTGGTCACTGCCCACCACTTTCTGGGCCAGCACTGCCCTGCCAGGGGCAGCCACGACACTGGGTGCCTGCAAGGGGATCAAGGCGGTGTTCTTAGCCCATGTTTCAAGGACTGAATCCACCTCCGACTCCTTAATGACCAGCCACCAGCTTGAGAGCAGAAAAGCAAGGACAAAAAAGGACAAGCGTTTGTTTTACAGAATGTCACCCTGGTGTTTCATCCCCTTTTCCCCCACTTCACAAAGAAATTCAATAGGAGACAAATGCATTTCATGGTTTTTAATAATTCTGTGCTATGGTTAAACCACAGCATATTAAGAACAAGCATAAAATCTGTATTTAAAACTAACAACAGCACTTAGAGCAACATCTTCCTTTAAAAGTATTGCAATAACAGACCTTAGGTCTAAAAACTAGGACATCACCATTTGCTCAATTAAAAGAGTCAGATACACAACAGTTGAAATCTTTTCCTTTATATAACCGGGAGTTACGGTGGAAAATAAGCAACAAATTAATTGTGTTATAAGGAAAATAAGGTAAAAAAAAAAAAAAAAAAACAACAAAACAAAACAACAAAACTTAAAGCAAACCAGGTTTGTCATAGCGTCACATGACAACTATTGAGAAATCCCAATACAGTTGTAAAAAAAAAAAAAAAAAGTACTGTTTTTTAATAGATTTGTTTTTACAACAATAAAATTTAAAAGAAAGATTAAATATTGTTGATAGTGCTGTACATATTTCAGAATAACTTGAAACAAAATGGACAGAAATAAGAGACGCTGAAAGTGTGATCTTGAAAGCCACAATGTTGGAAATACAAAAAAATCCATACAGCAATAAAGCATTTTACACTGTAAAATAACTAGCAAGAAGCAACAAAGAGAGGGTCCACACTCTAAAACCAGGCGTTGGGTGGTTAGTTTTAAGTAAAGCAGCCTGACCAATATACATACCGTCATGAAATGCTCTGAGCACAGCAGCATTGGGCAGTTGATATCTATAAAGATAAAATCTCTTACAGCGCTTACATAGCCTTGGTACTGCAAGTAGAAAAGGTTGTTAAATTATATTAAGGTGATTTTATGACTATTTTTGCTGTCCAGGCTCTGCGATGCCTGAGGCTCTCCTAATTTCTGCTTATACCTTTTCTAACATCCCAGCTGCCTACTGCGCTTTGTGGAAAATGGCAAAATGTGAACACGCTTGTGAAGACACTCAGAGTCTGCTCCTGCCACTGCAGCTTCAAAGCCAATTAGTGCCTCTGGAAGGAGACGTGCTCCTGTTTGGTCCACTCAATATGCAAGTTTTGATACGATAAATCACACCTTAGGTTCTTCTAGCAAAAGGTTTGCTCTGTAAAGACTCCTGCTAGTCAAGGCCTGGGTTTTTTGTTTGCTTTTCTTTCTTGGCGCACAGAAGTTGTTCTGCAGTGCAAACAGAGATGTGACATGGCCAGGCAAGACAAACTTCCAGAACAACTGCTCTGTGCCCTAGCAAACAATACATGAGTTAACAAACAACAGTCATAAAATATGCATACTTCACTATGGTACGTGCTTACTGATAAAACAGCTCAATACAGATAGGGATGGAGACAAGCTACCTGCACAGGCTTGACGATGTGGAACTGGCCATAAAATGCATGGATTTCTTTAAAACGAAGAACAGAACAGCCACGGTCAACATTCAGACGCGGGATGCCCGTGGGGGTTTTAAAAAGATATTTACAGACAAATGTGAGGCTGGAATTTCAGGTCAGCAGAGAAGCCCCGGGGCAGCCAAGGGCTGTGCTCTGAGCCACGGGCTGTGAGCGCTGCAGGTGGGAGCCAGGGGCTGCTCAGCCCACAAGGGCTTCACCACGGCCTTCACCGGGCTCAGGTACGGCCCCTGGGAGCTCTCCCAGCACTGGGCTGCCACCTGAAAGCCAACAAAAACACCACCTCGATGACATCGTGACACGCCGCTACGTTACATCTGTGGTTAAAGCCTGACAAGTATAAAAAAGTTACGTACAGACAGGGGTATCTATGAGAGATCAGCCGGCATCCATCAGCAAGAGGACTGGTCTGTCTCGGATCGACAAACTTGTACATCACCTACCGTCCTGGGATAGTTAGAACAAACAGCTTAGAAAAATAAGTAGAGTATCTGCAATTCTCTAAAGTAGAACTTCACGTTTAGTTTTCCTGAGGTATTTGCTTCACCGAACAAGCCACACCGAGAGCGCATGGGGCATGGGCACGTGCGGGGAGACCCAAGAAGCCGGGCAGGTCTGTCCCCTGGCCAGCAACACCCTACCAGCTGAAATGCACAGCACAAAGGGCTCCGTATCCACATTGGCTCCAACCAGGCTGTGGCCTTCCTCCCGCCATATTACATATCAACCTGGGCTCAGCTGCTGCTGTCAGCAATCGGCACAGCAGTGGGGCATGAGGAAAGCGAGGCCTCAAGGCCTGCGCTCTGCTCAGCACGCAGCACAGCAGCGGGGAAGCAGCACAGCAGAGCTGGCTGGTTACACACAACTCTTGTTGGCCTCCTTTTCATTTCACAGGGGTGGTCTACATCGGTTCCCACTTGTCTGAGCTTCACTTCCCATCAAGGACGCAGACAAAAAAAGATCTGAAAGGTTTTAGCCCATTTCCAGGTTAAAAAGAAACAAAAGCAACACCACAACTTAATCAAGGATAATAAATAATTAATCTGCTGGAGAAGTAGTAACAAATACTGGTCCAACTCAGCAATAGCAAGGCAACGACCAAGACAAGAAGCATCTAGCTGCAAGGTTAAAGCTGTGGAGGTTTCGTTTGTTTTGCTTTTTTTTTCCTTTTTCTTAAAGTGACACATTTAAAGAAAAAAAAAAAAGAACAGATCTTCACAGCAAAGATGCATCCAACGACCAGTTGCTATACACAGGCGAGCCAAGAAGGATTTGTTCAAACTTTTTCCCTTATGATATTATATTGATATTTAATAGGAAAATAAAATACATAGACTTCTTGTCATTTGTATGCATTCATTTGCAAATCTTCTTACAAAAGAGGACCAAGCACAGAAGTTGGCATTCACAAAGTCTATGCCATTATTTTGTGTTAAAATTGGTATCATCTATACATTATCTTACAGTATTAACATCTATTTGTTTTTGTGTGTTTGTTGTTCTACCCATTGGGTAGGATATGTGCATAATATATTCAAGTTATACACAGCACCATAAAAAACAAAAACAAAAAAAACCACCTAACAAAATTGGAAAGAAAAAGACAGACAACCAAAAAAGCACCATTTTCAGTGAGGCACAACAAAGGTGGGAGCGCGAGGCCTGACCCAACGCCCCCTGGAGTCAGCAAGAGTCCTCCCACCAACGGCACTGGGCACTGAGTCAGGCCCTCAAGTGCAAGGGGATCCCATCTGCTCAGACCTGAACATGAGGCACCTTAGTTGCTTACAAACTACCAACATGCAAACCTCCTCAAAATTATACCTAGCACGTACATCAATAACTCATTAATAACCCTACCAGAGCAGACAGACGAGCACAAACCAAAGAGAGAAAGGAAGAAGAGACAGTTTCATCACCCACAAGATCCTACACATCCCACACCATCTCAGAAAGCTCACATACCAAACCAGGTAAAATAGCAGCAGCAGCAGCAGTAATACAGCAAAGAAATGACAGAGTCATCTCCAGCAGTAAATCACACAGAGAGCGGCTGTTGGGGTGAAGGGGAACTTTCTAGGATATGAGTTTGTTTCTGTCAACCAACACAGAAATAAGCTCTGCTGGTGCTGAAGCAGAACCAGTGCCACCCGGTTGCTTTTGCTCAGCCTGCAAACGGAGAAAACAGCAAGGCAGAAGGAAAAGCTGGGAGAGTTTGCAGTAAGATTCATTACGAGATTATGCTGTTTTTCCTTTGAAAGCAGCATGGCCCTGAAACGCATTTAATGCCCATAGTTGTGACTCTTTCAAGGGAACACCAGCAGCCTCCTCACCGGCACGGTAAAGGACTTCATCCAAACAGAGCTGCCACTGACAAGGAAAGAATTTGCTGGGAAGAGACAATGGGCTCCAGCACTGCTCATGGAGGCTGAATTTTGTGATACAGCTCCTGCTAATCCCCAAGTGGAGCCATACCAATAAAATGCCATTTTTGCTGGTGCGAGTGTGCCCAGTGGGGCTTTTGCCAGCACAGCAACAACAAGCAGAGGTGGGGCAGGAGGTAACTTGCACCCCTGACTGATGAACCAAGACTGGCAAACTATTAAATATAAAAAAATCTTACCAACCAACCTTTTCAGCTTGGCCATTCTCAAAATTTTGAGCTTCAGTTTACTAATACAAAATAGAGGAAATACAGAGAACTTGGCCAGGAAACCTCTGTACATCCAACATAGCCTCACAAAGGATTTTTCCATGTTCCAAGGAACCTCAACAGGTCTCAAATAATTCAGCACGAGTGGTCTTTTCCAGCTATTTAAGACGACTGACAAATTGGGGGTAGGTTAGAAGAGCAGTTATAGCCACGCTGGTTGGCAAGCAGGCAGCTCAGGCCATTGATGCATAATTCAATTCTTCCTAACGCCATTTATCTAAAAAGCAAAGATGTAATCAAAAGCCAACCTTCATCCAAATCCAGTAATATATCCCTTCTTAGCATCAGCAAGGTTTGAAATAACATGCTTCTGAGATTTAAAGAATACATGAATTACATTTGCTTTGCATAAATCATCACATGAGGTCTACATTAGCGCTGTCCCAAAAGCATGAGGATTTTTCAAAGCCCAGCCTGAAAAAGGAGAGCAGTTGGATGGAAGATGGACTAGCATACCTGGGCATGGGCAAGGATCCACTCAGTAAAACTTCCCAACTGACAAAAACAGTGCACAACAGTCACAGGAGCAAGAAACAAATACTCCTCATGCCTCCCACTGTTTGTGACAAACGATCTGTCATCGCTCCTGGGAGCACGATGCCAGTTAGCATTTCTGGGAGGTGATTATGGAATAGTAATTAATACATAGAGAATGGATGAACAGGTCACAGGCACAATCTTGCATGCAGGTATGTATACACACACATGCACATCAACACAACTCAATGGTAATGATCAGAGAGCTGGGGGACAATCATAAATATCTTCAAATGTACTAGCAAGCGTACAGTTTAACCTTGGAAAAGGAAAACAAAACCCCCCAGAAAACCACAGAGAACAATTTTAGAACATCGATTTCCACCTGCTTAAATGTGCAGGGCTTGGAGTAAGCAGAATGCTAGCAGCCCATCTGCTCCAGAGCATCCCCATGCCCCAACACCATGGTGTCAGCCTGCAGGCCCAGCACCGCACTGCCAGGCAGGGCTGAACTCACCCAGCCACACACGGGGTGCTCTAGCACTACACGGCTTCCTCTTCCATCACAAGGAAAGCACATTCCTCCCAAAGCCTTTTCCCTACGGCTGAACATCCTGCACATCCAGCCCTGCAGGACCACAGGAAAGCAAACAGATGTATTTAGCACCAAGAAGGGATCCATGCCAAGCTGCTAAAGGGAAGAACTAGTCTTTGTGGTAGACAGAGGAGAGGTCATGATGCTTTAATTTGTAATAAAAAAAAAATAGTTCTTTTAGCCTGAAAATTTCTGAGCTGGGCATATCAGAGTGAATTTTGGGAAGATGGGTTATTCAGCAAAGATCAGGAGATGCAGCCAGAGGTCAGGCTAATAGGATTCACCAGACAGAACACTCTGCACGTGCATTATGTGTTTTCCATGCATGGCAGAACAGCAGTATGGAGTTGTAATCTACATAATTAACTCTACAAGGCTTTTGAAATCTTTAGTAGCTTACAAAGTCACATTTGAGTGGCTGTGGAACCTAATTCTGGGTGTTTTCAAAGGAAACTCTCCACAAATGCTGCACAGAATCACCTGCATTCAGAGAATACCAACTTCTAAACCTGTAAATATTAATAACACTATTTAATTTCGTTATGTTTCTGGTGCAAAGGCAGATTTCCTCTCACTACAACAACAAAAAAGGAACACGCGCTTCTGTAACGTTACACTGTTGCTGGGATTCCCACCAAATACCCTTAATATTTATTCAGAAATATTGCATCTACTCCCGTAAGAGGCCCTCAAACGAAAGCAGTGGATGACAGCTTGCCTGCACCAAGCACCACGCCATTACAATTCCTTACTGATGGCTGCATGTGAGCTTTGCACACAAAGAGAAGGCAAAGATGCAGGAAGAAATGCAACTACTAGGTGAGCAAATATTAAGAGTTGTTGTTTCCTCCACTACTTTTTTTCTACAGAATGGGTGAAACACCTCACATTTTCCACATGCAGAAAAATGTCTTCAATCAAGAAACTGTGACAACCATAATTCCCAAGAACATGAATGGAATACGCAGAAAATTCACTGGCATACAGAGATGTCAAAGGATGGCAAAGGGTTGACTTCAAAGAAAGTATATTCCCAAGAGGTGACTCTGAAGGTAAATCCAAGGCTCTCTCCTGTGAGATCTGCACAGGATAGATGCTGGTGTTCAACTGGTCCAACCCCAGGGCCCCAACCAGGCATGCTTTGACACAACCATCGAGTTCCAGCTATTCTCACCTAAAGGCTTCTTGGCTAAATAACCCTCAAAGGATCTGCGTAGGCACACGCACTGTCTGGCCAAAGCTCACTTCCCAAGGACAGCAAAAGTCACCAAAAACCAAAATCAACACTGGTTGGTCTTGTCTTCTGCAAACATTTCCTAAACTAGCATAAAACCAAATTAGCTCATGAAGAAAACAACCTATGCTGAGGCCTATACGACACACGCACACACACACCAAAGACACACACACACTGTTTTGGCATTAAAACTCTGCATAGATCAAAGATTCGCCTCAGATGCCCAGCCAGAAGCCATGCAGAAGTCCTGTCTCCGGCCATAGGAGCCAGCACCCGATGCACCTGGTGCTTGCACCCGGGCACCAAGCACAAGGCTTTAGGGGGTAGAAAAGGTGAAAAGTCGATGACGCGCACACACACACATATATATTAGAAAGTATTCAAACTAAGACTCCATAGGTTCTTACTTTAAGTCCATTTCCAAAATGCATTTTAAGTGCAAGTTGTGCTTTTTTCATGTGCTTGTGCTGCCACTACCACCATTCACCAACTGCCTTCCAGTGCTGCATTTGCTTCCACACAAAACCAGGTAGGGAAGAAGTGCCTCATGTGCCATTTTACCAGCAGGCAAAACTTTCCCATTACTTTTAAGACCAGCATGACAAAAGCCAGGCTCAGAGACGCTTCATTACTACGTGAGTGACCTCCATCCACAAGCACAGTCCTGCTGGCGCCCACGAGACAACGTGCACAGAGGAGGCCTCCCACCACAGCCTCCAGAGCTGAAGGCCAACACTTAGCGTGAGCGCTCCCGCCTGCCAGCCCCAGCACTGCTGCGGAGACCACGCGGGGGTCACAGCCACAAAGGCCCATTCACTCCAACGCGATGGATTGCCAGGGCTGAACTTCAGTATCTAAAAGATGCAATGGAGAGCGCAAAGCACAACAGAGTCTCACATATGTTAACAGCATTGCAGGGGAAAAAACCCACCCTGGGTTTTTAAACAATTTATTGCATAATGTCATGATATGTGACTAAATACACTTCAGGCTACAGTGAGAACAAAAATCTCTAAAACCTTAAGTACTGGCGATACTGCGTTAAGAAAAGAATGGCAGCACTTCGTTAGAATTAATACAAATCAACACATCTGGGCTTTTGTTTTGTCTTCTGTGAAACGAACAAGTCTGAACTGCAAAATAGCTAAACTCTAAGTGATGGAAAATGCTGGGATGTCACATTTGCCTTCTTCCATCCGAAAGTCACCAAGACACTTCATTGATGCGCTGTTACTCAGATGCAAATTATTGCAAAGTCAACAAGTTAAGTGTCCCTGTATTTCTTGATTTGTGTAAGTCAAGAGATGTTAGGCTAAGTCCTGTCCCCTTTTCTAGCAAACCTGGGGGGAGGGGGGCAGACTCCTCCAGATCACTTCTGGGGCTCAATTGTTATTCCACAGGTGAAAAGACAACATATAGAAGAACTTCACATAAAACAGTTCCCTCATATATAATTTTTAAAACATTAAGATAGTGCAACTTTTTAAAACACATTTATCACAACACAAATTAATTCCTTGCATTCATCTAAGTTCTCAACTTTATACCTTGGCACACAAAACAGGAATTTTGATTCATATTTAAAAAAAAAAAAAAAGCACACCCTGGGAGAAAAAAAAAAGCAAACTGGCCAATTCTTCCCCCATTTAACTAGCAAAACCTTCGTCTTTCTACCATTCAGTGAGTACAAAATCGGCTGTACAAGCCTCATTTCTGTGCTAAGTTTACTTTCAGAATTAAATAATTGAAATAGTTTATTAAAAAAAAATAATATATTCCCCTTCCCCCCACCCCCCGAAACACTGCTCATAGACAATTTGAATGGAAGTTTGTATTTCTTTCGATCTGCTTTGCATGCAATTCCCCTGAAAGGAATCAGAAACAAACAACTGGTTTGCACGTTTGGTTTTACTAAGTTGTACCATGTGAAATGTAACAACATTGTGCACCAGAGCACAGGGCTCTTCCTCCGCCGCCCTGCTTCAATCTCTTGTCTTCAGTCCAAATGCACCTCGGAGAGTGACTTAGACCAGGTTCCCTGGTTTCCGGTCTTGGCCTTTGCTGGGGACAATTGTGCTCTCTGAATTGTTCTGCTGAAACTGAAGTCTGCTCCCCCTCTGCGAGGAAGGAGGAGCGTTGCTGTGCTGGTGATGGAAAAACGAGGAGCCTGGGTAGTGCCCCATGACCTCGCTGTACGTCGGGGGTGGTCCTTCCATCCTTCCATTACTGCTATAGTTGGTTGCACTTATGCCCGAATTGCTGCTCGGTGGGCAGGGGCCCCCATTGTACATGGAGATGTCTATCAAGTCGCTATCAAAAATGGTTCGGTTGGGCGGTGCCCTGACAGATTCCCGGTTGAGCTCCATCTGTTGCTCTGGGTCCCGGAGCTGCAGGGTGCACGGGCCTTGGTACGGTGGCGGCTCCTCCCCATCCGAGAGGGAAATGGTTGGAGGAAGGTCAATCTCATGCTGCATGTATGGGTAAGTAGGCTGGAAGCGACTGAAACGGTCCCGCTGCATAAAAGATGGGGCAGTAAACCTGTCCCTGGACCTTGGAGCATACATAATCTGCAATGGGAAGAGAGAGAGACGTGACTCCACACCTGAACAAAGCACTGAGGGCTCTCCATATTGATGAAGAATTAATAGAAAATGCTTCTATCATCTATCTCAGAGGTCCGATCCCACAGATACTGTGTGTGCCTGCTTCTACACACACGCATGGAAGAGAAGAGGTAGGAGTTCAAGAAGAATCTAACACACTGCAGAACAGCTTCAAGAAAGACGATCCTACACAGCTCCTAACATCAAAACATGCATAGCTAAGATAAACGAAATCTGCTTCTGTACATAGGAAACACTCCAAATTATTTTCCTCTCTAGTCTTGACTATTAATTAGTTCTACAAAAATGTCCCAGTATTGAACTTCAGCCGCAGCCTGAGCCTACCCCTCCTGCTCCGAGTTAACCTAACACCCAGCACTAACAAAGAATTCGTATGGTCACTTCAGTATATTTTGTGAAGGTCCAGCATGTCTCACACCTTTACTATGAGAGCAGAGCAGGTGTCCTCCTCCTCAGCTCTCAGCCTCCAAGAGGATGTCTGCACTGGGAGTCGAAAAAATGTTTCTGGCACATTAAGCACTGTAGAAGGTCAGAATTTACCAGAGGAAGAGTATGAGATTGCCTGTGAGGAGCTATTGCTTCTCACTTGATCCATTCCAAATCTCAACAGACACACCAACTTCTTAGACCTACATCTATCAAACTGCTCTTTTAATTTCTGGGTCCCCACAGGGTCCTTAGTCCCTGATCCACACAAATGCAGTGTCAGCTGCACAGGAGAGCTAGGCCACTCAGGACAGCACACCCACAAGTTACCACACAGGCCCATGATCTGTGCTGGCCAGAGGAAACACCGGTGATAGGGAATGTGCATACATTCAAGAAAAATACAGGGAGAAAAACAACAGGTCTCTTATATTCCACTGAAAAATTACTGAGCCTCTGCACGTCACTTACCTGCAAATGTCTACTAAGTTGCAGGGAGCTGCTGATGGAGACGAGGCATCAGACAGCTACAATGTCATTTTTTTAATGAAAACGTCTTAGACATTTAAAGAATGGAAGTTAAGACAGGCTCAGATGTCCACATGCATGTGATACTTGATCTACGCTCCCAAGGCCTTATTTACTAAGTAGATGCACGTCTTAAGAGAAGGCAAATGTATATTATGCCAAAGATGGTAAGAAATGTCACTGTACCTCTGAAGCACCCTGGCGTGAAACCGAGCTTTCCGAAGGCCACAAGCACCCTTCCTGCAATGCAGAAGGGAACAACACATGAGAAAAATCACGTGACAATCCTGCCTCAACACCACAGTCAGCTTCTAACCATTGATTACCCCACCTAAGGGAAGTCCCACCCCTCGCTTTCTATAAGTAGAACAAACAGCAGTTCTGCATCCAAGCAGGTCAAGCTCAGCGCACTGTGAATGTGCAGAGACACCAGCCACAACAGCCAGCCTCACAAACCACAGGGATGCAGCAAGCCAGTCCCAGTCGCATCATGGGACATGGCTGCCATGAGGTCTGATGAAGCTTGTTCTGCTGCCCAGTGTCCTGATTACACAAGGAGTCGAAACAGTGCACAACAAAACCTGATGACTCCTGCCATGTCCCATGGAGAAGGGACATTTGCTCTATACACAGGAATACCCTGGTCAACACCGTCAGGTGCTCGACTCCCACCATAAATCAGCAATGAAACTGGTTTCAGCCACCAGTTCCCTTCTTCAGGCACATCCCAGCCACCTTCCCAGGCCAAAGTGTTTTCTCTCTCAGCCCCCGGCAGCCTGTTTTAGTGCTGTACTCAGGGCAGAATAAAAGGGTGAAGAAAAAGTTGTCAATAAGGGAAAATAGCTTCAGGTGTACTGTTATTTTCTTTCTCAATTTTTTAATTAATTAAAACATACTGCAGTTGATTTATTTTACTGGAAAACTTCAAAGCTGAAAAGGACAAACTAGATAAGCTATGAAGGACAGAATTTCAACCTTACTGGAAAAAAATCAAAACAATACATGGTTGTGAGCATTTTCTTAGTGCTAAGTAAACTTGCATGATTTTATAGGCATCAGAAATTTCAGGAAGGAAAATGCACACTGCAAATCCTACTGTACAGCTTTTTCTCACCAGAGCATCTTTGAACATATTTCAGATGTAAAAATAGACCTAACTAGATGTTCAGCATGGCACTCAGAGACCAAAACCGTCTGTGATCTTGTCAGGAGAGTCCACCATAGAAGAAAGCTGTTCTGGGAGGAATCTCCCACAGGATTCAGCTGTTAAGAGAAATGCTTTGAATAACAAAGCTTGTCAGTCACTTCTCTTCTGTAGCTATAGAGAGTAGATAAAGAAGGCTGACAATTTAAGTTATTTACAATTTCCTTTTGCAAGTATCCCTGCTCACTAACACCTGTAATGAAGGAAGACTCATACGTAGACTCACGTACTACAGTGGCTATATAAGATTTTGCTAACTAAAGAAATGTTAACTGTGTAACTGCAGTAGTTGAAGTTACACCAGTATCCATCTTCCTTTATACCCCTCTATCACCCAGATGCCCACATTTTGAAATATCTGCGGGTGTATTTGCACAATTACAGGCAATCAAGTTATCAGCAGCTGGCCAAGCAGGCTCCAAGCCTATTGCAATTCAGTAAAATCTAGTAGTCAATGCTAAAATGCCCAGTTAACAACCCATGGGCTGCCATTCAACAGCAAGCTCCCAAGTGTGCGGCTTTATGATTCATGCCACTTTCTCTCCTCTAATGCCTTCAGGTTCAGAAGAGAGAAAAAAGCTAAAAGCGAAGACCCAGCCCAGAGAGAAATTCAATCCACCACCAACATTCATGTTACTTAAAAGTCACTTCAGAACATGTTGCCAGTGTGAAAGTGGAAGTGATGACCCCCATCCTGTTACCCACCTAATGCAGGAGACTGAGAAGAACCTAAGGAGACGGCACAGTGTGGAGCAAAGCTTTCCACACAGACACACAGTAGGACCTGCATACTGCGCCCTGGCACACAGAACCAAGGATGAGCCTTGGAATCAGCAGCGTCCAACAGAATGTACTTCTAATGCTGATGTCTGAATCCTGGTACAGGAGAAGGCACTGCAGCTACTGCAGGGACATGCAGAAAGCAATTAGGGTGCTGGGATCCCAAAACCAAGAACAGGAATTCAGTCTTGCTGTGATTCTTACTAAAAGCACGGGCAAGTTTTAGAATCACAGAATCACCAAGGTTGGAAAAGACCTTCAAGATCACCCAGTCCAGCCATCACCTATCACCAATAGTACTCACTAAACCGTGTCCCTCAACACAAAATCCAAACATTCCTTGAACACCTCCAGGGTCGTTGACTCCACCATCTCCCTGGGCAGCCCATTGCAGTGCCTGACCACTCTTTCAGAAAAGTAGTATTTCCTAAGAAATGAATAGCGAAAGAGGCAAGGAGAAAGGGAAGGAGTGACAGGGTCACCCACACTCAGCTGTAAAGGAATCCTTGAACCCTTCTAGAATAGGAACTTACTGCACAGTGACCTGCAATGCCAAACACAAACATGAAGAGGGGCATCCTGAGCTCCACAGGTCTTGGAGTGATGGCGAGGGGCTGAGAGGAGAAGAAAGGAAAAAATCTGGTGCTATAGGATGGAAATATCCCAAAGACCTTTCTTCAGGGTGCAGGAAGAATGAAATAATGTGGGACTGCCATGAACAATCTGGGCTGACTGGTTGCTTTACACAAAGAGAAGGTGTTATTTCTTGCTCTCTCCTTGTCTGTTTACTTGCAGATTTTCATTTGACAGCTAATATGATTCCACGTGGCCAAATCAGCAAAACACAAGTAAGAGCTGGCAGCATTTGTATTTGTATTCTCTTGTTCTGAGGACCCCACCTTAAGAAAACCCAAAACAAAGTCAGCACTACAAATAAAAGCAGATCATTTCTTTTTTGCTGTGCGAGCTCCAGCCCGTCCCTCAGGCTGGGCATATGAGAGGAGAGGAGGCTGGCAGTCCTCACGTCAGACCACCATGGATAGGCACAAGGAGCTCTCAGGTGTGTCAGTGAGGGCTAAGCCTGAGTACCTTTCACCTGTGCTTCTTCTGTGGGCCATACATCACCTTCCTACAAGACCTTCATGTAGATACTTGATAGCCTCAGCCACTTCAACTTGCTCCTTCTTAGGACTGAAGGTCTGCAGGCATGAGCTTCAATATTTACAAGTGAGAGGGAGGGAACGCTCACACACTCATCCCCTGTGCCACAGTCATTTCTAACACTGTTAGGTTCTGAAATAAGGATACACATCTTCATGGTAAATCCTAGTGCTTACAGGTAACACCAGAGTAAGCCAAATTTTAAGGCTGCAAGTTTGGCTTTGGCCGACCTTACCCGCCTCTGGGCTTCACAAAAATTTACAGATATACATTTTAAGATTAGGCTTTGAAATATCAGCACTGCCAACAGGATGACTTCTTGATTGTCTAGTGGTGATGATTACTCAAGGTTTAGAACTTAGGACGCTGAATAAACCTAACTAACTAGCTTTAGTTGTATTTTATGAACATTTATAGCTTCAGACTTCTTGAGGCTGCCTTTAAGCACTGTGCTTCCTGCAGTTCTCACTGCCACCCAACTACCATGGGTCAGTATCAGCATACTGATGGCCAGGAGGAAAGAAATGTACTAGAGGAAAGAAATGTACTGGAAGAGGAATTTTTAACTCAAGATAAATTGCAGATAAAAATGTATGCTCTTCAAACTGTAATAAGCTAAACCAAGCCATACCATCACAAATTTGCTTATTTACTGAATCCATGAAGGTGATTTTTGGCTTTTTTCCCACTTTTTTTCACTTTTCAACTTCTGACACTTAGAACTCTGCCTGAAATGGTACTTCCTGAGAAACAGAAGTCAGCATTGCACTTGCTGAAGTGCATTTCAAAGAATCAGAGAACCATAAAGGTAGGAATAGACCACTATGACCATCTGGTCCAACCACTGACTCAGCACCACCATGCCCACTACCACATCCCCCAGTGCCACATCCACACGGTTCCTGAACGCCTCCAGGACCAGTGACTCCACCACCTCCCCGGGCATCCCATTCCAGGTACTGAGAACGTCTCACTTTCCCCTTTGATTTTATATAATAAAACATAAACATGTATACTTAACATTCACATATATGTACGTATACACCTCTGTTTAGCAGGTGAAGCATTAAGCAGGCAGTGCAGTTTCTGACTGCGGCCCTAGGTGGCAGTGCCATATTACACCACACTAAAGCAGCGCTCTGGGAACACACACACACAAGTCCCCACCAACTGCCTCTTGGCCAATGCAGTCCATCAAAGCTCCTAAGATGCAACACTTTCTGTCCCAGATACGAGCAAGGCAAAACTGCTGCTCTGTCCCTAACAGAATGACAAGCATTGCAGCCAGACTGCTCTTTGCTTTAAGATCTGCATTTCCCAGAGGCAGGAAAGGTTGCAGTGTCTGGCAGAAGGGCACACGGCACCAACCAGGGGTTTGAGAATTACAGAGAGTCTGACTCTCACTCTTACTCTGCCTCCTGACATCTGCAGTGCTTATTTCTATTACTTGATGCTTTAAGGCCTTAAGGCCTTTATTTCCCCAGCTTCACAACACTTTTCCACTTCACTTCTGGAAGCGAAGGAAACATTATCATACTTCCTTTAGGTTAGCTGTTAGGGGGAAATTCTTCACTCACAGGGCAGTGAGGCGCTGGCACAGCTGCCCAGAGAAGTTGTGGTACCCCATCCCTGGAGGTGCTCAAGGCTAGGTTGGATGGGGCCCCAGGCAGCTGAGCTGCTGGGAGGCAGCCCTGCACAAAGCACAGGGTGGGGCTGGGTGGGTTCTGAGGTCCCTTCCAACCCGAGCCATCCTACAGTTCCAGGATTTAAAGACGAAGCAAGTTGCCCAAGGACACACTGAGTCAGTAGCACTCAAGAGTCAGCGCTCCTCGCTTCAGGTCCCACCTGTAGGTCTCCTCAATGCTGCTTTTCTTATTAAAGGTGTTCTGACTTCATTGTGGCGGACTTCAAAGAGCAGCAGCTAGAACACGCTGTCTCTCCCAGCAGGCAGGAGAACACAATGTGCATCCAACTCCTGCCAGCTGATGTCTGGCACAAAGGAAGAGGTTTGGCCAAGCAGGGTGGCCTCTCCCATCTATGCTTTCCTCTGGTCATACACTTAGGTTCTCATCGGCATGGGGATTTTCACAGTTCTCACTCTCCTGAATTTCCACTTTTATTAGGAAAGAGCAGTTCTGGGACAGCACACAGCACTTTTACGCCTGTGCTCGGGGGCCTGGGCACTCAGGACAGACCCCAGTGGCAGCAGACCAGCGCCAACATTCCACACTTCTTCCCCATTGATTTGGTAAGAGACAAAGACATAATGACAGAAGCCACCAAGATGGGAGGGAGAAATCCATTTAGTGCCGTCAGAAGCTCATTAAGCACCTCCCCGCAAGTCACTTCATGAATCAGTTGTCCCTCAACGTCCCCCTGGAAATCACGGGTGATGACACTCCGAATTAATCACCACCAAGCACGATTCATCTCAGTACTGCCCCGGCGTCTGACACCACCTCAGCTCTCCCACAGCACAGCAACTGCCTGCGCCCCTGGGACGTGCCTCTCTGGGGCTGCCGCGTGGCTCCATTCCAAAGCCGACAGTGGCTTTTCTCCAGCGACGCGGCCCTGACCCCACCTGCTGCCACTGGGCTGGCCAGAAGGGGGAAATGTTTAATATTTCATTTGCTGCGATACAGACACCACTTACGCCAACACAGCTGGTGCTCAGCAGTGCTCATGGTTCTCTCCCCTGAACTTGTATTTCTGCTCATATTAAGACTGCGGTTAAACTCCATCTCAGCTGTTGCAGCAAACTGGGTCTGTGTGTTTTTAAGGTTTGTGTATTTTAATATCCACACCGGGAGACAGCACGGCTTGCACCTCGGCAGGAAAACCTAGTACTTCTGAAAGCTCAGAAGTCTGCCCATGTCCTGCTGTGGTCTGCTTAAGGCCTCCACACAGCAATCAGGGAAATAAAAGAAACACAGACCAGGGAAAAGATGAGAATGTGGTAAGGGTCTAGAAAGGGGGAACAAAAGGAAAGAATATAAAACTGAAGTTGAACCAGTGGCCATACAGAAAAGTGTATCTGCAGAACAAGAATGTAAGCACTACTTCTTGGGAGGCAACTATTGTATTTTATGAGATCAGTCCCCTTACAACCCTTTGAGTGTTACTAGCACCTGGGATCCCAGTGATATTTCATCTTCTTTTTAATATTCTCATCTCTGGAAATGAGAATTTCAACTTCCAGGCCCTTTCTATTTTTCTTTTAACATGAAGAAAGCCAGACGAAGCAGAAACCCACAAATACGTAAGCACGCGTTGCATTTCATTATTTTGAAGCCCATGGGTTTTACAGGTGTAAGGCCGGTGATGAAGGTGACAGAGATCTCACCCTTTCATGGCTGCTGTAGATCTGAAAGGCAGCAGAACAAGAGGGGCTGTGGGCAAACCGGGCAATCAGTGCAATTCAGTGACAGTTCAGCTGCTGGAAGGCACCATCACCAGAGATAGAGGACCAAAGGAAAGGTGCATGGCTCAATGTAGCACAGGCATGGAGAAAATAAAGCCCAATTGAATAAGAAAGGCAGGATCCAGCTACATCTCTGCAGCCTCAGCCAGGTAGGAGTGCTTTTCTCCACATGGCTCATTGCAGAACTAGCCAGCTCGTTTACTGTGCTCTTTTAAAAAATACTGCTGAACTTCCTCTGTTTTCATTCATCATTTCTCTACCGACAAAAGGCCTGAGTCAGAATGACATTCCCTGGACGCATTAGTGCTTAATAAACATTTAAATCCATTTTCAGAGTCTGAACACCACAAAAAGCCTGTTCCCTTGGGAAAAAGCCCGCTTCCCAACAGCACTTGCACGCAGACCAGTGTCTGCCTGGTTAAAACACCGATGCATATTACTGACCCCGCATCTGACAGCACATGCTACCACAGAACCATGAAATGGCTTGGGTCAGAAGGGACCTCAAAGCCCACCCAGTCCCAACCCCTGCCATAAGCAGGGCTGCCCCCCAGCAGCTCAGCTGCCCAGAGCCCCATCCAACCTTGCCCTGAGCACCTCCAGGGTTGGGGCACCACAGCTTCTCTGGGCAGCGATGCCAGTGCCTCACCAATCTCTGCGTAAAGAACTTCCCCCTAACAGCTAACCCGAATCTCGGCTCTTTTAGTTTAAAAACATTCCCTCTTCTACTGTCACTATCAGACCATGTAAAAAGTTGCCCTCCCTCCTGTTTATAAGCTCCCTTTAAGTTCTGGTAGGCTGCAATGAGGTCGTCTTCTCTGCCATGTATTGGGCAACCTGCTCTGGACAGCAAGACCGGATGGGTGCCTTCCAGTCTCACAAGACCAGACAAATACTTCTGTTTCCTGACTGTCAGACACTGCGTGCTACTTCTGTGGTCTGTGCTGCAAAGAGCACACAGCTGGTTTCTGCCAGAATTTCCTTCTAACGCCTAAGACAAGGGAGAGCTCAAACATATTTGACACCTGACCTCAGAGGAACTCTCCAGTCCTCTTCCCCACAGAAATGGCAGTTTTTTAAGAATGGCTTCAGCTTACCAGAAACCAAGATGAGTAACTGTGCTGACAAACCCACACCAGTCAGTTTTCAGAAGAATAAACAACCAGTTCTTGCCAACCCATTATCAAGTCCTACAAAGTGCGCACTTGACTGTGATCACCATTACTTACAAAGGTGCCATCAAAACGAAACTGAGTCAGAGTTTTAAAAAGGACTGAAGAGCAGTTTTGGATACTAAAGCAGCTGCTGAGTCCTCACTGTCAAATTACATGTCCTTATTTGCAAGAAGATGATGCTTCCTCCCTGGTTTCCAAGAGAAAAGGCACCATTCACTCTAATAACAGTCAGTACTAACGAACCATGCACAGGAAATAATGGGTTACTTCATGCATTTGACAGCTCACTGCCATTTTAAAAGATTTGTGAAGATGAAAATGTGTTTCCTTTATCTGAAATCATGTCATTTTAGGTACTCATTGCAATTATAGCTAACGTTCTCTGGACAGAAGTGTGATTCTTGAGTTAGTGTGTCCATTTCAAAGAAATTCTTGAATTAATCCAGTCAATTTTTCCAGTTCAGAAGTCAACAAGGTTAAGGTTTCACAAGCTCTAGTTTCATCTGTAACCAAATTTGAGCTCAATACTCCTGGGGAACGGAGAGATAGGCAGCAAGGCTGCCTCCTCTCAAGGAGGTGGCTTCTCTCCTCCCCTGCAAGGTGGAAGAGTCACCTCAGTGGAAGAGCGCTAAAAAAAACACAATTTGTTTTCAGCCAGACTGGCCCCCTGAAGTTCTCACTATGTCCTTCTGATAAGGAGAACAAAGAACAAAAGGAAAGACTCAACTGGTGTGGAAAGAACAGTAGTTTAAGCTTCACTGGACTGAATACTAGTTTAGACTATCAGGGACTGTGCCTTTCAGTTGTCATCGTACAGTTGCTTTGCCAGAGAAATGGAATGAAGAGGTGGACAGAGCAGAGCTGCCAGGAACTCAGTGCATCACCAAGCGAACCTCACAAACTGCTCTTTGGCCATCACGGCCAGCAGACAAACCAAGGGCACTGCTCAGAGGATGACAGAAAGCACATCAGAAAAAGGATCTCCCTAGTACACTTGGGATGCTGGCAGTGAAGGCTCAAAGGGACACCTCTAGGTCAGGGATGCTCTGTGGTTAACCCCAGCGAGGAAGTGGTGCAAGCCATCCATCAAACTTCCATCTCACAAGGCAAGTTAGGTACCCACATATTGCTGAGTTGACCATGGACGGCCTTGGTGAGTCCAGATGGAAATTCAGTGTTAAGCCTTTCACTCTCCAGCAAGACATCTTAACCACTCCAGGTCCCTGGGAACGATACTGTGCCTAAGATTTCACATTTTTCTGGGCAACTACTGGAAAAGCTCTGGATCCAGTGAAGTGTCCCTGCAGCTCCGTAGAACAGTAACAGTGGTAAAACTCCAGGCATTAGTAAATATACAAGAAGTCACAACATGTCTCAGTTCTTCACATCCAAGGAAGTAAATGGCTTTGTTTCTCCTTCATTCCCTCCCAAATCACAGCAGAGAACAGTATGTCACACCTGAACCTCCAAGCATATAATGACAATATACTCATAGAACATAGCAGGGCCTAAAAATACTCAAAGGCAGCCAATTTTAAATTTGCATTCTATTTTTTCCACTGATAAATGCAGCTAACTATAGGAAACACTGAAACTAAGGGTAGAGATTTTTAAAACAGTCGCATGTATCAGAGCTTCTCTGCAGATGAGCACAGCATGAGAAGGAATTAGGTAGCAGAGTGGGTACTCACTGTCTGCAAAGTATCCTCCTGTCTTCTGCTTTGGCTCTGACGGTTGATAAAGGAGCGCGTCGAGAGTTTGTAATGGTTCAACAAGCAGATGATCACTACCACCATAACAGTTATAACCACAATGATAATGATGATTTGAACAAACTCCAGTTCAGCTAAAAGAAAAAAGAAAAATACGTCAGTCACACACACAGTGTAATTCATCACAGAAATAACCTGAAAACGCTCCATATTTCATCAGAATCAATGCTGTCCATTTTGCAAAGTTTTGCAAAGAAAACTGTGCCCTAGAAAAGTGTGATTTTTTTTCCATTCTATTGCATTGCTAATCAATTTGTGTGAGTGGCTGCAAGTCTAAGGTAAGAAATTTCTCAGTGATCCTTCACTGCTGCCTTTACTGGTAACAAAGTCTTTAGCACAAACAATTCTTCTGCAAAAACAAAACAAAATGAAGCAAATCCCCTATTTTAATCACCACCAGCAGCTTCAAAGCAAAGCTCACAGACCGAGGCCACAGGACACAGCACCCAGCGTTCCAACAATCCACATCGTGCTGCTGGACCCAAAACCAAGATCAGGAAAATGGAGGGGGGAAAAGTTTCCTTAATTTTTATCAGCTAAGTGGTATGAAAGTTGCCCACTGAAAGCCACCTTTTTCTCTGACTGGATCTATACAAGGTACCTTTTCCAATTAGTTATTGCTCTTGAACTAGAAAAGAACTAACTTTTCTAGGGCATTCCCATTCTGGTGTAAGTCTAAAAGAGCTCTGGCACTCAATACCACCACAGTTACAAAGAAACGAGGCTCTTAGTGAACACTACC
Source organism: Tetrao urogallus (assembly GCF_951394365.1). NCBI lineage: Eukaryota > Metazoa > Chordata > Aves > Galliformes > Phasianidae > Tetrao > Tetrao urogallus. The sequence goes on along the minus strand of NC_136815.1, from coordinate 51,655,309 downwards.
ACCAGAGCCCACCACCATACTCAAAGCTCTGCCCATACCACTAAGTGTATTTAGAAATGAGTCACTTGCAGTCACTTTTGCACCCTCCCAGCTATGCCAGAGCAGCATGGAGGAGCAACCTAAGGGAAGAAATTGCCCTTTGGAAGCTACAGTTGCTGGTATTTCTATGGAAACTGTGTTGCTTGCTTCTCATGACAACCCTAGTTAATGGGAGGAGGTCTCAAGCAAAAAGCAAAGAAGCAACAGGAGTTGCTTGGTTCTCAGCACCTTGCAAAAATCACACCACTTTCGGGAACAAAAACATGAATTTGGAGGAACCAATATAAAATTCTTGCTTTAAAAAGCCAGCGAGGGAAGAATGACACCAAAAAAAGGAGGAAAAAAAAATAAAAAGCCAAAGCAAACATCGGAGAAAACAAGTCTGTTCTCTCTTATCACTTCCATTTGTAGTCATCCTCAACCTTCTGTGCAATACCAGTAGCTGAAGCTTAAATGAGCACATTGCCACTACAACACCGAGCTAAAATCACATCTTTTGCACACACAGCATCGCATGTGGTGGAGCTGGAGGAAACCCGAGGCTGTCTCACTACTGTGGCCAACCAACCCCCAGACCCAAAGAGCCAGGAGCGCACTGCTGCCCAGGGGGACCAATGCTGAGAAGCACCCAACAGAGGCTTGCCACAGCTGTAGTTCAGAGTCTGTGGCTACCGTGCATCAAAAGGGTTTCTTTGACCCAAATTCTTTTGGCTTTTCCCCCACTTTGGTCCATGCAATGCTTTAGTTTGGAAACAGAGAGAGCGCTGCTAAAGGGCACCACACAAAACCGGCAATGTTGATTTAGGCTTTCCTAGAATGCAGAGATCACTGGAATGGCACGTCACTTCTCTGTCCGCCAAGGGCACTCTTCTACACTGGACGAGGCCCCGGCATTTCGGCGGCAGAGGACGGCACCTCTCCTTCGGGAACCAGCGGTTGGGGCTGTGCGCACTTCCCTCCGGGGAGGGCGGGGGAATCGCCGGGACGTGCAAGGCTGAAACACTATACGCGGCCATGCGATAGGATCGCGGCACACACGCATGAGCACATGGGATTTTCCAAGCTCAGCCTTCTGCCGCTGACATTAGAACACCACAAAGCATCCTGCTGCTGTTCCAGAGGAAGGAAAGAGGCGTTTTAACCTCCTCTTCCTCCTGCCCCTCGGGCTCACCAGCGGGTTATTAATAGGAAAAGGGAAAGAGCAAAAGGCACGGGCTGAGGCCGTCTGCGCTCGCTGGCACCGCTCGCGGCAGGGGAACGGCTCCCGGCGTTTGGGCACACGCACTTGGCACACGTGCGGGGGGCGAGGGACCCCGGTGACGTGTGGCAGCCCCCGCGCTGCCGTCCCGGCACGGCTTTGTCCTAATATGGACTTTTTCCATAAATAAAGTGGGGGAGAGGGCAGGGGGATAGGGAAACGGGACATCTTCACCTCCCGGTATCCGCCCCATGCACGGACAGACACACTGCTTCACATGCAGCAAACAGCACTTGTACCACGTTTTTGTTGGTTTTTGTTTTTTTTTGTTGTTGTTTCTTTTTTTTTTTCCAGAATAATACTTTTCCTCACGAAAAAGTCAAGCGTACATGTAATGAAAACACCTTCACAGAGAAATACGAAAAAAAAAAATCATTTATTGCCCTATCCCTGCCCGTGCAAGTGGGAATGCCCGGCTCGATGCCCGAAACCACCCTCTGAAAGCCGGCTGTGCCCTGCGAGCCCTCCACCGCGTCCCGCACTGCCTGCCCCGCACTGCCCGTCCGAGGGAGCTCCCGGAGCAACGCCCGCGCGGCCACGAACGACAAGCGAAGCGGGAGTACCTCGTTCCAACAACAGGTCTCTTAACCGTGCATCCTTCACCGCGGTACTGTTAAGCTGCTCCCTGGACATACTGTGTCCGCTGGGAAAGGAGGGCCTCCGCGCCCCGCATCGCCCGCCCGCCTCCGAGCTGCGCCCGGCTGCTCTGCTGTCTGTCTGTCTGTCTGCCTGCCTGTCTGTCTCTGCAGACACCGGGCGGAACGCGGCTGCCCTCAGCCCGACCGCGCTTAACGATCAAACCGTCTCAGCCGGTTAAACGCGCTTCCTAGGCTCTAGCTGAAACCAGATGCAAAAATCATAATTGGGGAAAAAAAAAAAAAAAAAAAAAAAAAAAAAAAGAAAGAAAGAAAACAAAAAACAAAAAAAAAAAACCAGCGCGGGGAAACGATCCACAGCGCTCCCGGCCCCGCTGCTCCCGCCCGGCCTCGCACTCCCCGCCCTCCCGCGGGCCGCGCACGGGGGATCGCGCCGCAGAAGGACGGACGGACGGACCTTACCGCGCAGCGCCGCGCCGCTCTTTAAGCCGCGGCCGCCCGGCGCCCGGCGGAGCCTCCGCGCCCTCCTCCTCCCGCCCGGCCGCTCCGCCGCCCCGCTCCGCCGCTCCGCGCCCGCCTCCGCGCCCGCCTCCTCCTCCTCCTCCGCCCCCGCCCCGCGCCGCTCGCCTGGGGGAGCCCGCGGCCCTGAGGGCCCTAGGGGGCCGCCCGTCCCCGGGGGGGGGTCGCCCGGCGCTGAGCCGCCATTACCCTCCGCGCGGACGACGAGGGCGGCTCACCGCCGGCGCCCGCCTTTCCGGCCGCGGAATGAGAGGGGCCGCGGAACCTCGGCCGCTGGATGATGCGACGCTATGGGGACAGACGCGGGGTTTACGATACTAGGGAGACGCATCCTGGTGTGATATTGCAAAACGAGAACCGCCAAAAGAAATAATCCATAAAACCTCAAACCATCTACACGCAAAAGTCAAAAAAGGAAAAAAAAAAATTAAAAAAAAAAAAGAAAAGAAAAAAAAAGGAGGGGGAGGGGAATGAAAAATACCACAGATTTTGGTCTTATTTCACGTGTTGTTGGCATGACTCTCAGCCCCTCTGCCTGCCTCGGCCCCAGCACAGAGCTGCCTCTGCTGGCGGCAGCTGGGGCGCAGCTTCACCCCTAAGCCATTACTTCTGTAGGCAGGAGGGTGCTCAGCCCTCGCTTGATGTCTGGGCTGGGTAGCAGACTGCTGTGCAGCCCCATGCCCTACCACAGCATGGCTGCCATGCTGTCAGCCCCAGGAACCGCTCTGGTCTGCATGGCAATAGTGCTGCTCCCCACACGCCCCATGGCTGCAGATATATGGACCGGACTCAGGAAGCCAAACCAACTTGGTCTCAAGGGGTGAAAGCTGAAAGAGGACAAACCATCCCATGTCAGTTGCCCGTCAGCTCAGCACAGCCATGCAGACAGACCTTCCCGCATCCCTGCTGCATAGGGCTGGACAGCTCGGCTTTTGGTGCTGAACAAGTGCCAGGTATCCCACCAAGCTGCTGTCAGCACCAACGGGGACTTTGCTTCCTTCTCAGGTTCCCTGCCTGGTGGCGGAGGTCCCACCCCACCCCATCACCCATTGTGCTGGGGAAACAGCTGGAACTCCCCAGGCGTACTGAGTCGCAGTGCTTCTCTGCAAACCACCACCAGTCTAGCACCTTAATGGGAAAGCCGAGGGCTGGTTAAACTGGGTAAGACAGAGGTGCAATATTTTAAGGCTAGCTGTAATGATCTGTCACCTGTCTCCTAGTGACTGTGGAAACAAACTAATTCTGCAACCCATAGGACCTGCCTTTTTATTTTACTCATACTAAAGATGGTAATCTCTGAAATGGAAGAAAATACAATCTCTGCTGAGCAAAACTGGGAAGACGCTGTTTTCTCAATATGACTATCACTTTTACCCCTTTTTTTTCCCCTCTGCTTCTCAACAGACATGAATGACTATAACGTCCAAAGCTGCTGAAGAATAAGACCAAAAGCATTGCTTTGAAACTGGAAAATAAGGTGGTGTTTGCCCCTGCCCACAGCTGTCCCCTGTGGGCAACCTGCGGGGGAAGCCTGGTGGCGTGGGGCTGGGGCTCAGGGGAGCGTTAAGGGCTTTTCCCACTTGCAGTGCACGCAGGTAACCGATGTGCCAGCACATACATACCTAGATACATTATGTGGTTTTGTTTAATGTGATTAGGTGCAAGGATCCAACCAGATGGGAACAGTGTGGAGATTAGTGACACAAGCCAAAACCAGCAAGTTTTGTGGAGGGATTTAATGCAGACGAGGACAGCATTTAAGTCCTTCAAATTAACTTGCTGTTAAAGCTGTTTTTTATTATGCATTAATAGGAAGGATTGTGAAATTGATTTCTTTTTTTCTTCTATTTTTTTTTAAATCATCCTCTGCAATCCTCAGTCAAAGAGCTGCCTCCAAATCTTTTTTCCCACAAAAACACAGCAGTCCTTGATGTGCACAGTTAGCCACACAACCCACACAGTTCATGTAGCCACACCATGCAGTGGCTTGTTTTTGTGTGCTGGATGGAGGGTTCAGTCTGGGACACAGAATTATAGCATGCTGTTTGAAAAGTAATCACATTTCAGCTCTGACTATCCTTGCTCTGTTTATCCTGGTAGTGACAAAATCTGCTCATGAATTATCCCCACTGCAGGTTTATGTGTCCTCGCACACAGTCTCAGCTCAGGTAATTTACAGCTGTCTCCTCCAGTGAGGTTAAATGCTGCCATGCTGATCTTACCCCAGCCCTAGTTAGCCTGGAGACTGCACTGCTGGTGATTGGCTCCCATACCACTGCTGGAAAGAAGGGATGGAATTTCCTAGAACAAGGAACAGGAAGCTCTGGGCACAGGGGAAGATGATCGGCACAGGCTGCTCAGACCATGGAAACATCCCAAAAGGGTCAAAGGTGAGTTGCTGAAAACCAAATTTCCATATAAGTACCCATTACATTGAACACCAGTGTACAGCGATTCCCTCTTCTTTTAATCACTGACATTAAACTGTCAGTAAAACACAGAATCATACCAGTTCAAACCCCTGCCATAAGCAGGGCTGCCCCCCAGCAGCTCAGCTGCCCAGGGCCCCATCCAACCTGGCCTTGAGCACCTCCAGGGATGGGCACCACAGCTTCTCTGGGCAGCTGTGCCAGCTCCTCACCGCCCACTAAGTGAAAAATTTCCCCCTAACATTTAACCTAAATTTCCCCTCTCTTAGTCTAAATCCATTCTTCCTTGTCCTATCACTATCAGACTGCATAAAAAAATTGATCCTCTTCCTGTTTATAAGGTCCCTTCAAGTACTGAAAGGTCGCAATGAGATCTCCCTGCAGCCTTCCCCAGGCTGAACAAGCCCAGCTCTCTCAGCCTGCCCTCACAGGAGAGGTGCTCCAGCATCTTGGTGCCCTCCTCTGGATCTGCTCCAACAGCTCCACATCCATCTTGTGCTGGAGGCCCTGCTGAGAACACCGCAATCCCTTACATCCTTCATTTTGATAGTATTTCATAAGTTTTACTTATTTTGAGCTCCAATCTAACCATAGGTTGTAATAATGAGCCATGTAGGTAAGAGAAAACTTACTGGGAAGTTTTCAGGCAAGTAATTCCATGATTATTCCAAGTTATTCCACTCGCAGCTGCAATGGAGTACCTTACTGAACTCCGCAGTCTCAGCGGATGTTTCCACACAATTTCCAGCAATTACAGGAAAGAGTCATCCTCCATTACTTCATGTTTTTTAGCTCATTCAAACAGGAGCTAGAAGAGATGCACTAAGGATCACATTAAAAAAGCTGAGAGATCACACCATGCGTTATCCTACCATAGGAACAGATGAAAGTTAAAGTAGAGACAGAATTAGCATGGGTGCTAGAATGCATGCATATGCAAGAATCCACCTCCAGCACAAAACAGAAAGTCCTGTTGTAGAAATATAGGTTGCTAAATAAGCTATTAGCGGTATTTTACACACAAAAAGGAGTGTTCATTCTTCCACCAAAGCACGCTTTTCAGGGTTAGAATGTCTCCTGCCAGGTGGATTATTCAGTCCATAAATCCCAATTGCCATCGAACTCCCAGGCAGCCAGGAAAAGAAAACAATGGGGAACAGACTAACATAGTATTTCAGTGCTTCCTAAGGTGTAAGGATAGACTTAAAAACCTGGACAGTGCAGAAACCTTTGTAAGAGCACAAGAAAACCCAGAGTTTGGATCTCAAAAAAACCACCACTGCCACCACCGCAACAAAATAACAAAAACCTAAGGGCAAAATACAGAACTAACACAAGAAGGGAAAACTGAGCAAGGATTACAACGAGGTACAGAGAATACAAGCAGAATGTGATGAGCTGTATTTTATTTCTGACATTAATACAATCAGCTGGCTTAGAGATAGGAAACTCTGCCTCACTGACATTGCAGTCTAGTACCTGAAAGAATAAAGAGAGGAACATGTAAAACATGGAATCAAACCTGAGGGAGAAAAGCAATGTAATGCACCCTTTGAGGCCAGTGCTAGCAAAAAAAGAATGTTCATTTTTTAAAATGCAATGCCAATGAAAGCTAGCATTAGCATTTAAAAGTGAGTAAGGGAACAGAACCCTAGAATCACAGAATGGCTGGGATTCAGAGGGACCTTAAAGATCATTTAGTTCCAGCCTGCAAATACACTGATACTGAAAAATGGATCTAGAGTAAAACGAAGGAGTTTTCTTCTCATTCTTTTATCCCATGGTTAACTCATCATTTGTCTTGCAGCATTTACATACATGCTGTCTGGATGTATAATCACAAGGGATATTAGCCCTGGATAACCCTATGCTGCAGCACGTTTACAGAAACTGCTATAGAGAAAACAACCCCAGGAATAAAATCGGGGGTGTTCAGACCATTGGAAATCAAGTGAGTCACACACGATAGGTCTGAAGGATGAGAAAATCTCTTTAGGAGAACATGCCATTAAACATTACAATCAAGCATAAAATTGCTCTGCCACAGTATTTTGTTTTATTTGCATTGTTAAATTCCTTCTCCTAACAATAAAGGACAGTTTATAGCACTAATGATTTTTATAAAAAGGAGCTGTGTAAATGAATCCCAAATGGGGAGCTTCTTTCCTCAGAATTGTAGACTCAGTTTCCTTCCTTGATCGCAAATCAGTGACTCACAGATTTTGCCATCTGCCTCAGGATACAATGGCGCAGCTTCTAACGAGGTTTCATGATGGATTAAGGTCCTATGGTGCAAGAGAAGTGTAAAAACTTATGCAAATTTAAAAAGCACACTGCATATCCACCAATTTCCGTGGTGCAATAACTACAGGTGCTTTGCCATTAACAACTGTCAGCACTGAAACCTGTGTGATTGTTTCACTAAGTTCCTTCCTTCTGGCTCCTGCAGCCTTGCTTAAATCAAATTACATGGACACACATACATGTTTTCCCTCAGTAAGTCCATGTATTCAGTCTGGATTAGGGGTCACAGTTTAAGAGTATTTAAACTGGTCAGCAAAAACACATTCACCTTGCTTGCAGTGCACCCCCCAGAAAAAAGATGGGGACTGAGACAGTGAGCATGTGTGATGATTTGTATTTGCTACTGCTTACAACCTATTTCATGATATAAAGAAATACTTTCTGTCCAATTCTCTGTTGGCTCCTCATATCAGAAGAAGGGCACAAAACAGCACTTTGGGACATTCTTAGATCCCATCTTAGATCTTAGATCTTAGATCCCACAAAGTGTATCTTTGACTTCTGAATTAAAATGGAGATATTTGTGAACTGCTTCGATTCCAGCAGCTGCAGATTTAAGGAAGCCCCTCCGTTTACAAGTTTACAATCTTGAGAACTGACAACACTGAGAATAAGATCCAGATATAGTCAAGTCTTCCTAGGCCAGCAAGAGTGAGGACAACTGCAGATATCATGCATTCAGCTCATGGGGAAGCACTGGGCAGTTCCTCATACTGCACCACTCTTCTGACTAATGGCCTGGGCGAGAGTGCAGATGTCACAGAATGTGTGAGACAGGAGATTGAGAGAAAGCCCACAGAGAATCCCACAGCCTTGCGATGCTTTCTGCAGGATATCCATATCCGATTGGCAGCAGCCAGAAGCATAGCTAGAATATCGGGGTGTGTTCGCTGCTCTGGGTTGTGCGTTTTAATGTGCCATCACAGGCATTTCTCAGCAATCAGCAGCGTTTCCCAACAAAACATCATAGAGAAAAGAGGGAATTAAGAGAGCAAGCTCAATGCTCAATGGGAATTGCATCCCTCACCGCTACTTGTGAAAAGTACACCTTTGGGTAAACACCCAGCGAAATGACAACCGTGCTGCAGAAGCTATTTTTACCAACGCAGAGTATGTTATCTTTTCATTCTGTATAAAGGCAATAAAAATTCATAAGATTCATGCTCTGCATTTAAGGAGAAAAGCTTGGTAATACAGCATTCAGACCACATGGTTTCTAACAGTACGTGAATGGTCTGCATTCTTCAGCCTTTTGACATGTTCACAGAGACGGTGTTTACTCACAGCCCATCACAGCCCATTTTAATGATTCAGTTCATCTCTGACAAAAGGAAACATCTGCCATAATTTCTTCTTTCGTGAACTTTATCACGATTAAAAATCTGACGTTTCACCAGCCTGCGTGCCAACCGAGAAGCACGCCAAGCTCGGCGCTTCCCGATACATACAAATGTGTGCAACGTGAACAGCTAGTCCCAACAGCACCACTCCGTCACTGGCTTGTCAGTTCCCACCACAAAAAAGAAAGAAGATCACAGTTTGTGGGCAATAATTTCATAATCTTGATCTGGTTTCCATATGACAGAGTGCAAGAGAGAGAAAGCAAAAAAAAAAGAGAGAGAGAGAGAGAGAGAGAGAATGCTTCACAACTCAGTGTGATGACAACATCAGATTTCGATGTCTTGCCCTACTGCAGGCAGAAGAATGTTAAAGCAGCATGTCAAAACTGGTGTAGCTTCTAAAACCTGATTTCCTAACAACACTTGATGGACAGCATGCTAGCAACCTGATACGAAACAGGAATCCAATCTCCTTTATGCAAAACGCAACCAGGCCCACCCAAGGCAGTCACTGTACTCTTGCTTCCAGCAGAACCAGTGGCACCTCACACCTGGCTGCCTGTGCCAGTCCCCTCTGGTCGCAGGGCAGCACTGCCACAGAGCATGGCCTCACCAAGCATGGCACCATGTGAAGCTGGGACTGCTTGGCCACTTTTGAAGGTGGAAACTCCAAAATCACAAAGGTGCATTTTCAAAATCTGTCCGGCAGCAAAGGGACAGGTGCCCTTTTCCAAAGAAAAAATGGCAGGCCCCAAACAGCTGCAAAAGTATGTTTCCAAATGTAACAGCAAAACAAACAAACAAACAAACAAAAAAAAAAAAAACCCAACAAAATTTGCTTGAAATCTCATCAGACACACTGGGAACTGATAGCTAATGCGTCTCACATTTGGTTGGCTGGTATTTTTGGATGGGAGGCTGCATTTCAGACGACTTCATTGCATGTTCCCACTTAGTACAATTGTACATCTGACACTGTTGTGACTCACCAGCAGCGTTTCGGTGTAGTCCACTCATGGGATTCCATTACAACCCGCTTAGGCAGGATGAAACTTTCTGCATGCATTTCCTTGTTGAAGTTTTGACAGTAAATATTTGTTTGCATGGTTGCAAAAAATGCAGTGTGCATGGATGTGCACACATGGAGTGGGAAGGGGCTATAAAGCACATCCACCAGTACTCACTTCTACCAACTCTTGGCCCCAGTTTGGGTAGCAAAACTACTGATGCTTCACACTTGCTAATGTGGTCATTTGTAATTAAAACCCACATGGCCTTCATGTGCGATGCCCTGTCACCAAGACAAACTTGACTCATTTGTGAGTTCACTGAACAGCCCAGACAGCTCACCCACCAACAAGGGAATGAGAGGCAGGCCCGTGTGCCAGTAGGCAGGTTATTCTTACAGCACTTCGGATGTGCTGTCACAACAGCAAATCCCAGTTGCACATTTACCAAAAGTGCTGAGGGAATTTTTCCAGGATTTCATGGCACCCAGTATCCTTACCTGTGTAACAGTTCTGAGTGGCCCGCTGGCCACTCAGAAGTCCCCCACAAACAACTGGTGAGACTGTGCAGTGGTGTGCATGTGATGCAGGATCTAGGACATGTCTGGTACCTGAGGTGTGCGCTGGCCACCTACCCACAGCAACTCAGCCTCCCTAAATGGCTGCTTTTACAGGTCACATATATGACTGTATAAGTCACTGCTGTTTCTCACTCTGGGTAGCTTTTTGGGGCCTACAGCAGATGTTACCTGCTCCCAGGTCAGCAGGTCAGCATGAGGGGCTGTACCAGTGTGGCAGGCTGTGTCCCAACGGGTGCTGAGCCCCCGTCACCTGGAGGAGAGCGACTTCTCAACCAGAATTTCACCCATGTGTGAACCTGTTTTGAAATCAGACCTGGAGATAAAATAATTAAAACAAATGGAAGTGTGTCTGCTAAGCTTGATCAGAAGGGCAAAGTACATGAATTCAGCAGAATGACATCAGGATCCTCTTCCACTGCTTAACATATCGCTGCATACTCAGGAGAAACCATGTCCTAAAAACATCAGTACTGCCCAGCAGCCAATTCTCCTGGTGATGTCGTCTCAACTCAGTGTGGCGCAAAACTTGTAATTATTCACAATCACAACTTTACACCATACAGCAAGAGCTTCCCTGGGAATGTGCTCCCCTTGCTGCCACTGGAACATGACAAGGGTCTCACAGGAACCATCGAGCTCTGCCAATGGCAGTGAGGTACAGAGACATGGCCATCCAGCACTGAGCAAGCACAGCAAGGCTGGGCTGCTGCTGCCGCCTCAACAGCCATACTTCCTGACTTGGAAGCTGTGTGTCATTGTATTTGCAGTTTTGCTAAATTAATTAGAAAAGGCACACCCACTGCAGCACTCATCCTGTTTTTTTAGCCACATCAAATACCTTCACCTTGCCGTCGACACATCTAGTTTCTGTTTTACACACAGAAGACGGTAAGAAGGGGATTGCTCAAGCCACGACTGTGCATATGAGGAGCATGAATCTGTCACTCAGTCCAAATTGGCTCCCAGCCTAAGTCTATCTGTTTTGGAGCAGGCTGCTTAGACATTTTGAAATTAAAAGGGCCAGGGAACTTTTTCTTTGTATCCTCTTAGATTTGTTGCTCTCAAATCCCAGTCTAGGACTTTTTGTTCATTCTAAGTGTCTTCCTCAAAGCCAGCTTCAACCTGAATGCCTCTAAAAATATCCAAGAAGGTGGGGTTTTTTTTTTTTTTTTCATTTTGCTTTGTTTTTTTACTTTTAGAGTCAAGAGTTGTCATTCTGAGTGTTAAATCTCAGAACTTTGAAGGTCTGTTTTTCTGCTTAAAAAAAAGTTGTTCTTTATTTTTTTTTTAGCAGCGTGAATTTCCACTGCATAAAGAACTATGAGTCCCAGTTTCCAAAATGTTCACATTTTATCTTTTTTTGTTGTATTTCTTCAGTTAATACTTTACAACTCTGCCTGTGAGTGAAGTAGCTTTTGTACTCTGTTGCCTACACATTTTGCCATTTCTAACACAACACTGCTGTAACCCATTTGTTTTCTCAGTGCATCTTTCAGCATTGCTTGTACTTCACAGTGCAGATGTCTAATGCAGATCAAGGCAGGCAACGCAGTATATTCTGTTCCAAAAGATATCCCCACCTCCTCATTTGTTTTGCAACATGGTTATCAAAGCATTGAATAAATAATGCTTTAGTTAGCATATATCCATTGTTTTACATATTTAGAACAGTTTAGAGATGTTACTTAATTTCTTCATGTGCTCCTCCTGTGAAGTAGATGTGGAAAGGATTTTATATGGAAGGAAACTGAACTGCAGCTACAAAGCAAGTCAACGGCTAAACAAAATGATCCAACCTACGGTCCTTACTCAGTTTCCAAGGACAGAATTAATCCCATTTGTAAGGAAGAAACCAAATAAAAAACTGCAGACCACCTTCTGCAAATGAACAAAATGCAGGCTAAACTTTGATCACCACTTTTTCTCCCTGAGCCTCTAGCCCTGATCCAAAGCCCGAGTTGTCTCCATCTGCGCTCGCACACCCAACACCCACACGGCTCACTGGTCAATGCAATTTTCAAAGTTTCCCATCTTGAACAATTCATTTTCAGGAACAAAGCTTGGAAAAGGTCCAAAAACCCAGTGTGTGTTGGCAGCGGCTCAGGATGCTGTCTAGGTGCGTCTGGCTTGCTCAACTAACAACTCTTTCCACTTCCTCCATTCAGAGCACATTTGTATTTTGCTGTACTGCAGCAAGCCAGGCATTAACTTCCATTCCTTCTTTTCTAAAAAGGCTACCAGTTTCTCCCACCAGATCCCCAGCTTTATGGGCTGTCAGACATTCTGTTTTTTAGCTGGTGACTGAGAATCTGATAGCAAACGTATAGTTCAGGATTTACGACTGGGAAAACAATTTCCCAAAATATCTACATGAATGTAATGCAGAACTACACCACGCTATAGTGGTGAGTATTCCTGCTCAAAATGGAAGTGCTAAACTTCAAGCATGGCTCCGTGCCTGAGGCGATCCAAGAAACTTCTGCAACGAGTAGCAGGGCTTGCTCAGCACTCTGCAGGCAGCAGCCATCTCCTTCCCTCTTCTCCTCCTCCAGGTAGCACCCACCACAATATGAAACAGTTATTCAGCTCTGTTTTTAAAGCAAACTCCACTCTATGCTGCTGTCATCAGGACACTGTTTCTCAGCTGCTGCCCTCCAGTTGTTAAATCCTGAAATGGTCCCTCTGAAGATTATTACACTGATTTTTCATGTGCAGTAACACACAGGGAAATAAACATTAATATTAACCTAACAGTATTGTTCAAACAGTAAGAAATGCCCCCTCGCCCCTCCCTCTGCTGCTTAAAGCTGCAAAAATTAAATCCATAAAGGCATTTACAGAGAATGTCTTATTTAGGGAACAAAACAAAAGTGACTGACAGAGTTATTTGTCATTGCTGGTAAATAAATTTGTGCAGCTTACAATGTTTACCCTGGAGTACCAGTGGAAGATCCATTTGTGATGCATTAGAAATGAGCTTCAATGACAAACTTCAGCCCTGTGCTCTGGCACAGCTGATGTATTGACTAGACAGGTAGATATTAGGTACTCTGACTGTCTGGATGCTATGGAAATCACGCTGCACGCATCTGACCATTGTCAATGGCAGAAGACAAGAACCGACCTCATTCTTATTCTAGCCAGGAAAAAGGCCTCGTCTGCATTAGCCTTTTTACTGAAAGGCTGCCATATTTGTCAGTTCAGACGCATGTAAGATAAGCTTCTTCCCCGTTATCTAATATTTCACCAGGCAGTGGAAACGAAGGATAAGCAGAACCTAATAGTCTATGTGGGCAGGAGATCTTGAATGCTGTCAAGCTCAGCACAAGGCTTGGATGCCCGAGACAAGGGGAAGTTTACAGCAGAAGCTAATCACTTCATTTGGAAGAAAAAAAACCTCACAGGGATTTGGAGAAACTGTTATGACTTATCCTGACTATGCAGCAAGCCAGACGACAAGTGTAAAACCCTTAGTGCAGCATTACACCCTGTGGCACTCCCTCTCTCTAATATAGGTACCACTCAGCTGGAATTGCAGCCTGGTCAGAAGGGATTAATGGGGGGAGCTGCAAAACCTCTGCCTTCCCAGAGTGGCTGCAAGAAACAAAAGGACAGACAGGGAGGAATGAGACAAAAACCCAAATTCTACCTTCTCAGCATGCTGTGGCACAGCAGCTCACAGAAAGGTCCAAAGCGTGGTGGTTCAGGCTTACCTGACACTCTCCCCCTGCCACTATGTGGGCTTTTACACTGCTCGATGTAGATATGGGGTGCTGAGGGAGTCTGGGTAAGATGAAGACAGCTCACAGAGTAAGCACACTTTAATGGCATGTCTGCTTAATACACCATCCAAAACAGCAGTGGCTCTACAGTGGCACTACTTGATTTCAGTACCCTTACATGAGAATCAAACTGTATTTACATAGAATTGCAAACCCACCACAAGCTTCTAATGCTGGGACACCCAAAACAGCCCTAACAGGGTAAATTTGGTAGTGTAAATGGACTGCCAGCATAATGTCTGCCCCTAACACCTCACCTGCCCACCCCTAACAGTTTATCCCTTCCTACAGCCCTGCTGCACCACCTGACCATCCCTGTCCCATGACGGAGTGACACACACGCAGTCACGAGAAGCCCACTCCCAGGCCTCAGTGCCTACCATGCCCGCTGAGGAGGGCAGCTGAGAGCATATGAAACAAAGCCTGACCTGTAGCTAATTTTAGGCCTGGCAGCCTCAAGGACATACGACATTCATTCTCTGAAAAGGTCATCTCCCCCTGTAGTGCTGTTTCCTTCCTCACATGAACGAGTTAAAACTTGGTGACAGAGTACACGTGGTGCCTGACATGACCTCGGCATGAAGCCACCTTCCCAGAGCCTTCCCAGCCTGCTGGCACAGAGAGGACATGGCGCTGCAGCCTCTCCTGCCTCGCCTCACCACAGCTGCCGCATGGAGTGCTCAGGCACACATGGAGGGGAACTGCTCTGCCTTTTTCACGTGAACTTTGCAGCATTTCTTTGTTTCTTTGTTTGTTTGTTTGTAATCATGTGGGGAATTAGGAACTAGCAGAATAAGATGATCTACTTCATGTTGCTAGGAAAGAAAAGGGAAGTGGAAGTGGCCAGGAACTGGTGCCATGTGTTATCTGCTGGCTGGACTCAGCATTACAGAATACCCTGAGCTGGAGGGGATCCACAGGGATCATTGAGTCCAACTTCCAGCCCCATACAGACCACTCAACGTTCAAACCCTGGGTCTGAGAGTGGAGTCCAAAGACTCCTTGAACTCCAGCACTCAGGGCCGTGCCCACAGCCCTGTGCAGCCCGTTCCATGCCCACCGCCCTGTGCTGCAGCCCCTGTCCCTCTCCCCCAGCCGCCCTCCCCTCACACAGCTCCATGCCGTTCCCTCGGGCCCTGTCGCTGTCACACACAGCAGAGCTCAGCGCTGCCCTCCACTCCCTGTGAGGAGCTGCAGCCGCCATCAGGCCTCCCCTCAGCTCCTCTGCTCTGTGCTGAGAGAACCCAAGGACCTCAGTTGTTCCTCATACAATTTGGCTTCTCAATTAGGGTCCAACTCCATTTCTCCTTAAAAAGCAGTCAGACCTCATTCAGGTGGACATTGGACTCTTTACATAGGAGTGATGTGCTGTATGCAAACTGCTCTGAGCTATAGGGCACAATGTCCCACTGAGCTGGGCAAGCTGCTCACCCACGGGCACCTCAGCTGCAGGCAGTCCCAGCACCAAGGCACAGGCCACCCCCAAATCACAGCTGTGAAGGAGGAATACAGGGCAGCCATTGCCATGCTCTCCACCCAGGACACGTAACAGAGCAACACCTGTGCTAAGGGAGTATCAGTGCCAGAAAGCAAAATGCAAAAAAGGAAGGGAAGGCTACAGTAGCTTTTCAAAATGATTTAGTTTCACTCTTTACTTCCTAAAATGCAGCAGTGTTTTACCTAAACACTTGGAAAAAGATATAATAACCTGATGGTTTGCCTTTACTCCTTTATAGTCCTCCATCTCTGTCAGTATTTCCACACAAACCTACAGAGAACGTATATGGCTGTCCATTGCAATGCCAGTGCTGGATCCTAGCCGCAGGGCTGCGACAGCCTCATGTGCAACTGAGGCAGGATGTAATGGAAATAGGAGTTTCTGGAGAAAAGCTTGTTTCACATTGCCATACTTCATACCTCTTCCTTTTGCTTCACGTTCCAGCTAGCATTCAAAAGCTTAAGCAGAAACAAATAATCTCCTTTTCTCTTTAATATTATTTTTAATATTCTTTTTTCGTTTTTCTAAATTCCTTGATTAGACAGACATGTCTACTTTAAAAGCAGTCTCTAGCAAGTCCATTCTCTAATGAAACAACTAGGGCAGAATGGCTCACTGTTAATGTTGCATTTAGTCATTAAAAATGTGCATTTGTGATTCTAAAAGCTGCTAGAGGCAAAACACAACAGAGATACATACTCAAATTTGCATTTAGTTTCCAGCCTGGTAGATTCAGTGAAACTAAAATTAACATTTCCACCTTTTATATGCATTTATGGACAAATATACATTGAATAATAACCACCACTCATCTGAATCATCTTTCAGCAGAGAACTAAATGCCTTTTCAAAACCCTAAATAATTTAGCATCATAATAGTGTGAAGTGTGTAAAGATACTTTTATATACTACTGCATTAGCTCTGGGCACCTTAAAGCAACAGAGCACGATGGCTTTGGCAGGGAATACACACAGCCCATTGCTACAGAAACAAAAATACTTGAACTGGGCTGGAAACAGATAACCCAAATCATCATAACAACAAATAATACAGACTATACAGTGGGATCATTAGTTATGAAGAACTACAAGACCTCAGTTTCAGATTTCGTCCATGGTTGTTAAAAGACATAATGGTAAAACTAATTCATTCTTACTATTTGTGCTATGGAAACACGAAGCTCCCAGTCCAGAATCATAGCTCCAGTGACCTGGGCAACATGTAATTAAAAAAAGACAGTCCTTACATGAACAATCTGAAGGTCTGGCACTACAACAAAAAAAGACGAATTTCTTATGAAACGAGAGGAACAGAATGCTCACATCCACTGCATAGAATTCTGGGTACTCTCAGCTCTTCAGCTGCCTAGCTGATAAAAACCCAGACAAACCCTGAAGGAAGCCTTTTTACCATTTTGACAGCAAATATTATTTCCCATGTATCAGGTACCATCTAGTGTGAATCACCAAGACAGCTTGCTCTTGTAGGACAAACTCCCACCAGGCCATAGGCAGTAAACATGCAGCCAGACTAAAGGGGCTAGCAGGAGAAATGAACATCCAGTACATTTTCTGCACTGCAGATGCTTTGGGCTCTCTTCTTCTGAGCAGTGAAAGAAAGAAGGAAAACAAGGCTCAGATAGTACCACAAACAAAGCTGTTTCCTACTACAAATCAAAGGCTTAAGAAAACAGAAATGAAAGCTGAAACGTTCAACTTAACTAAAAAAAAATGAATAAGATGGACACACAAACAGTGTAGTTGCAGCACAGAACAGTATTAACACACACAGTCGTCTTCACTACCAACAGCTGGAAAACAACAAAGCTGCTAAAATTTTGTTCCATCCCCCAAACTCTGCTTTCCTTTCAGGCTATGATGACCAGGAACAGAAAGCTACACCTTGTTTTCCAATACCGGTTTAAAAATTTCACAGCTCAAATTCATATAACTTCTGGCAGAATTTTTTTTTTTCACAGCTCCTTGGAGCAGGGAACCTTTAATAATTTGCTCTTGCAGTGCCAAGCAGAATGCCAAAAAAAAGGCAAAAAAAAAAGAAAGAGAAAAAAGCCACAGTGGCAGCAGAAATTAATCAAAGACAAACTAAGGTCCAATCTAAAAAAATACCAAAACAAAAACAAGTTAAAATGAGGGACTGCAGATCAGCAAATAGGTGAGATGAAGCATGCACCCAAACAGGTGCTTGGATGCAGCGACCTAACGGGCTGCTCTGGCTCTAACAGCTCAGGTGCTTCCGGCACTACCGCCCTACCTGCAGCATCCCTGCATTGGAAAAAAAAGCCTTTATATGGAACTCATTTGTTAAGAAGTGGCTCTTGAGGCTATTGTAAGACAATAATTTACAAGACAAGATTCACTTTGTGCTTTGTTGCTGAGGAGAGCAAAAACAAACTTATTGTTCCTCTCCTACAGTGGTTTAAAAGAAGAGCGCTATTTCAAGGGCAGATCAAAGCTAGACTAATTATTTCCTTTCTGCATATCCTATAACTAAGTGTAACAGGTCACTAGGGAAGGGTGAAACAAAAGATGAATGTATTTGCACACACTAACAACAAACACTAAGAAACAAGGACATTATTTATGTAATAAAAGGATGCATAAGGGAAAACATCAAAGCCCGTATTAAATACACAAACCCACAAATATATCACCAATGGTGCCTAAATAACTAAGGAAATAAAGTGGCTCTCCTCTTTCTCCATATTTACTTCAAATTACCCGTAACTGCTGAGGCAGTTAAATCCTTCAAGTGCATTACTGATCGTAAGGGTTTGGCAGTTCTAGTTTTGCTCACTTGAAATTAATCCCGCAACCAAACAAATCCAGTGTTTTCGTTGTTTTCTGCTGTTCGGAAACATTTCAGTTTACTATGGCCTAACCATAAAGATTTAGACCACAGTCAGGAAAGCCAGAAATATGCTTTGTTGTGATTTCTTAATGAAACTTGACATTCTTTTTTATACAGCTCCAGGAATCAGGGCTTTAAAGCACTCTAGCTTCCATGAGAACTGAAGAGTGGTCAAGAATATAATTTGCCCCTAGAAACTTGCAAAAGCAAATAGCTATTGTTCTGCATCAATTCCTCTCCACAGGAGGAAATCTCAACAGGAATATTCTCCTCGTGTTACTGTTCTTTTGTCCTTTTCCCAGGTTATTTCATCTGTTAAGAAATTGCAAAGATCTGAGGGAAAAAACAGCGTGTGAGTCTGACGTTTTGTCCATGATTGCACCAATGATCTCCATGGCATATTCCCAGCACTCTATCTTCAACCACCGCTTTAGGGAACCTCTCCAGCACAAGCAGTGACTCTAGCACTCAGGGACACTTAGAGATAGCACACAATACACAGTGGCATCTGCCAAGGCCAGGCAATTGCTGAATTTCTGTTAAGACCTCTCTAGGATTCAAAAGACAGTTATAATCATTTAAGCAGTATTGCATTTTCTTTCTTCCCCAGGAAGACATGTTCTTGGATGATGGACTTTTCTTTCACCCTCAAAGAACAAAACAGGCTCCCTGGAACAGGCTTTCCCAAGGCAGAAAACCAGGAGTGTTCAGAGAAAGCCTTCTCGGCCAGAACAGAGTAAGGAGGTGACACAGGGAACGTGCACAGTGGGGATGGAGGGGTGGCTCCAACTGCAAGGAGCGCACAGCCACCACCACCAGCTGGGCCTCCAGAAGTGGCCAAGTGTGCAGTCCTGCGGGAGTAATACTTAGCGTATTTATTGCTCCTTTTGTTCACTCCCGAAGCCTTAGGAAACGCTGTCACCTGGCTCCCATCCAGGGAAGGCTGCACATACCAGGCTGAGAGGAGTACAGCCTGGCACGCACAAGTTTGAATGGCACACCTCAGTTTCTACAGTAAATCTCAGAGCAAACCCAAACTCCTTCTCCATTTCTACACACAAATAAAAGGCCTTTTATTTGCTTGACAGTGCCTTTTTTTTCTTTGCAATGAGCGCCCTTTTACTGTTCCTTGACAAAGAGTACAGATACAGGCATTTCTCACCCACACAGTACTCAAATGACTTTCAAACCTTTGTGTTAGCTTGTCATTTTTTGCAGCTTTCACACCCCTATTGAAACAAAGCTTAGACAAACCCTGAAAACTAAGGATCTCTCCAGACATGTCTAGACTCTCAGTTCAACAAGGCACAGTATTTCTGAACTCTCTAACCTTTATGGGAGGTGACCAAAGCCAGCTCAGACAGACTAAACTGACACACCGCCAGCTAATACCCTGAACACCTTAAAATGCAAATAGCTCTAATCTTATTAAAAATGGTGCAATTCACCCTACTGCAACAGCAAGAGGGGGAAGGGAAGCAAAACGGTAGCCCAGGCTACCATTCTCATCAGACAAACAAAGCTGTAATATTTATGAATTATTTCCATTTACAGATAAAGAAGTCTGAGAACTACGAATTATTATTTTCTTTTAATCCACACTGAGCCCGGTAAAAGACTGTATCCAGGCTTAGCGTGGGAGGTGAAGAACTGCCACCATCTCCCAAAGACATGACTAATAGGAGATTTGGTAAGGCAGAAAGACAATGCCAAGTCTTTCCTCATACAGTGCAAGTTGGATGAAAGCAAGCATGTAGGAAGGTAGCTAGATCATGCCAGTGTAGGCTTATGCTGTACCTTCATTATAAAGCAGGAACCTCACTAACTTGGTGGAGCAAACCACATAGAAGAAACTCAACAAATCACTCCTTGTGAGCCACAGCTTTCATGTTATCCTATCTCCTATCTCAGATATGGAATAGAAAGAAATTCACTCCAGTGCAGTGCAGGAGCTGGGCAGTTACACGTTAGCATGCAGAGAGACCTATGCCATGGATGCAGTGAGCCTCACAAACCACATGACTGAAATTGCCTAAAACCTTCTCATTTACAACCAGGTAAAGAATGACCTCGATTTCCACTCCGACAGGGTTAACATTGCAAACATGAGGTAAATGAGGACTAGTGAAAACTTCTACATTTTAACGGGGCTGCTCTTATCCAGTACTGGAAAGAGAATGCTGTGGTGGATTTCCACATTCCCAGCCAGCAAAGCATTTCCAGCTTCCTTCCAAAGACTGCAGAGCACTGAGCCCAGCTCTTGGTGAAAATGCTTCAAGTGATGCTGCACGACTCCAAGTCTGAGATTACTCACATGTCTGGATATCCAATTCCCTCCTTCTCCACTCCTTCACTTTCTTCTCCAGCAGAAATGTATTAGCAGCCAAGGCTATCAAAGGGACAGGAATAATAATGCAGTACCAATGGAAGAGATAAACTACTGTAAGACAAAAGCCTTCCAGCCATACTAATGAGCGAAGACATATAAGAGAAAGAGCGTCCAGAGCTTTGGATGCATTTTACTGTTGTAATTTGCAACTAGTGTAGAGCAGCGTGTACATACAGAAGGAGTGTGACAACTTGATAGAATGCAAGCAGCAAGCTGCTTCTCTTTTCTTAAGGCTTTCCTCAGCAGGGTTGCTTTGAGGAGGTGCAAGCAATTCACCAGTGGAAGCAAAAGGAGGAGACTTATTTGTAGAACCTTTGTAGGACTTCTTAATTCCCAGCTTTGCAAAGACTGCAGCCTCAAGGCATGCATCCTACCACAAGAAAGTCCTGTCTAAAATAAAAACTGATCACACTATAAACACTAGGACATAATCAAACATATAGTTGCCTTCAGATCATGGATTTTGGTTAAACTGGGATAAATCTTTTTCCAAGTGAGGTCTCAAAGTAAAGCAAAGAAAACATACTTTCTGGAGCAAAAGGAATAAAACACGTTACAGCCTAGAAGTGCTATTCCAAACAGATGCACAAAGACCCATGATTCTGTCCATCTTGGATCAAATGAGCATAAAGGCTTACTATGAATTTATTAGCTTTCCCATGCCATTAAAAAAGAACATTAACTGATGTTCAGTACTTAAAATCCTGGTTTCAGTCAGATCGCAAAAGAAAGAACAGTCCCTATAAGTGGCCTGGGTTTTGCTACTACTCCTGTGGATCTGAGAGGAGAGATCTGGTAACAGTCTTCCAGTCATCAGGAAAGGGCCATCGAGAACATCAGCAAGTAAGGAAAACTTGTAGGGAATGGGCAGGAGGATCTGGAAAAAACCTCCAGGATAGGAGTGGATAACACAGCTCTCTGCCTGAGGCACATTAGCTAGAAAGAAGCTCACTGCAGTAGCTGCTGATCTTCGAAGGAGTTTCAAAACCATCAGGCAGCACAACTGGCTTTCCCTCTAGCAAATTATGCTAGATCATAAAACAGATCAATTCTATTAAGAAAAAAAAACGAAATTCTGTCACTGTGAGACACTGAGCAATACCTATGCCACGGTGTGTGTTTCCAACTTACACAAGGGTCCAGCGACAGAGAACCTTGGGTGGTTTCTGCTAAGTCAGTGCTATCAATTCCAGATTTTCATCGTTTCCACACTATGCTGAGTTGCTGAGTGTCTTTGAATTCCTGTCACCAATTCAGATTGCATTGCAGAATTTTCTCCTGCAGGATCAGAGTGTTCACATGGAGCAGAGTGAGGCTTTACATTGAGTTGAGTCTCAGAATGAGTTGGCAAATAAAATGGGAAATCTAAGTGCACAGTGGAGCATGAGGACTGAAAGGGAGGAGTATCAAGGTTTTCTTAACAGCCCCGCAGACTTTACAGAATCTAAACCTAGCTCAAGTGGCAACACTGCTGGAATAGAATAGTATAAAAGAAGAGGCAGGAGGGATTCTAGTTTACAAGACCCACCTTGCTAGAAAGACTTGGGTCAGTCATTCCAAGCCAATAACCTAAGACCCCAGAACAGACCTTCACCCAAGGAAAGAATTTTGCTCACGTCTTTTGCTTGTCTTCTTTGGCTCCATTCCCAGTAAAGCACTGCTGTCTGTCTCACTCCCATCGTCTGGCAACTAGAGACAGGAAATTGGAGAGGCACCACAGCACTGGGAACATAAAAGCTGCCAGCACAGTGACAAAAAGGCAGGAGATGCCTCCTTTGTAACTCCCCTTTACCACACTCAGTAAATCCATGTGGATGATCACCTCTATGCCACAAAAAAGGAAAAGATCCTAAAAATTATTCTGAAAACTGAAAGGGGAATTGGGAAATGTTGTGCCATTTTCCTTCACAGTGCTAGCTCACTGAGGTCACTGGGTGCAAGGAAGGGAGAGTATAAGGACCACAGTTGCTCTGCACGCTGTGCACCACAGCACCTCAAAGCTGCAGGGTCAGAAAAAACAAAACTGTATCAACCCTTTGGATTTAACAGTGCTGGTACTGCTCATCCTGCATTTCTGACATGTGCCAGTCATGGTGTGGGGCAGAAGAAAGTGCAGTGAGCACCAAATGAAACAGAGGAGAGCTCTAGGCATTCAGCACGTGACAGTTTTCTGAATTTTCTCAGATCACTTCAGCAGCACTTAAGACACTACGTAAGTCATTTTTACTTGTACGCTGCCTGCTGCACCACTGCACGCAACCTGGCTCAGCCCTTGGCAAAACCAAAACCATGAGGTGTTTCAGGCTGAAGAACCCCATTCAACACAGGGCCCAAAGGCACCAAATCCAGACCGAGTTGCAATTTATATTCTGCTGGTTGCACTGGTTTTAAGAAATGCTCCTAAACTCATCAGGACAAGGAAGGAAATACGCTAATTTAAATAAATCTATTTCTAAAAAGATGTTGAATTGGTATTGCTCGGGTCGAAGTAAGGCTGGCAAGGGTTTCTGTAAACAAGCCAGCTTGGCAACTGGAAATACCTCTCCTAGCATGAGAGCTCATAAAAAGGGTTCATAAAGTTGTGCAGGAATTGTCTCTTACTCCTACGCTGCCTATATGAGTGCAGAGTTCTTCAGACAGTATAGTTCAGACCTGTTTCTTGAAAGTAATAAGCTACACCAGCAAAAAAAAAGTTTTAAAATCATTACATCTGCCATCCACTTTCTACTGGCACAGCTGTATGTTTTAGGAGAGTGATTTGTGCATAGCCCTCACTGTCGTAACAACATTTTCCAGTGCAGTCTAAGCTGCAGTCACCAAGTAAGAGAATTTTTGCATACAAGTTGAAAGAATCTCCCCAATGAGATTGGAAAGGCTGGAGAGGTTAGTTCAAGGAGAGGCTGGATAAGGCCCTGGGCAACCTGATTAGCTGTGGTGTGGTTCACTGCAGGGAAGTTGGACCAGATGGCCTTCAGAGGTCCCTTCCAACTCTAAAGATTCTATGGTTCTATGATTCTATTCTATGAAATATACACTGAGCAATTTTTAGATGTATAGCAAAAAAGTCACTGATCATCTTCCCTTTACAAATGAGACTTCTCTTTCAAGATGTTCAACGCTGTCATTGCAGTCAATTTTGGAAAAACACCTTGTGACACTCAAGATTAACAAAAATTAACAGTACTGGAGGAATGAGGCAAAATTTTATCAGTAAATCATACAGCTTTATGGCCTGAGTAATGCCAAGCCCTTAAATTTTACTTTTGAGTTTGCTTTAATGGTGTGGATGTGATTAATACGAGCAGATTGGTACCTGAAGAACTCTCCAGGTAACATAACAAGAATGTGTTTTCGGACATCCAACTACTGTAACAGCTCTGCTTGCAGCCCTTGAATAAGGTAAGCAGATTTTAAAACACAGTAGTTCGGAACTGTAACTGTCCTACACATAGGGTTCCCAAAATCTCACTGGAACACTAAATTTTTTTAGGAAATAATTCCATGTGCTTTTGCTATTTTCCTACTCTGCTCTCACCACTGATTTCGGAGGGTTTTTTTTTCCCTTGTCCAAAATGACCCATCACCACTATCACAAGCTAAAATTACACATAGCTGGCACATACACTGAGAAATATGAAGGATCACTTTTAATGTGATTTGCTTTTAAAGGCAAAAATGCAGTTACAAAATAGTTGACCTACTTCTACTTATACAAACAATCCAAAAAGCCCTCTTCAGAAATGAAGAAATCTCCTCAAAAACTTCACTGTGGGAGAGAAAAAGGTAAAGACGCCATTACCTACTAAATTCCTCAGGGGAAAGAAAATTGGTATTAAGAAATAAGATTAGCGCTAATGAAAGGAAGAAAAGTTAGGAAAAGCTTTGGAAGATCTGGGTCATCAGGATGGGATTTCCATGTTTTTTCTAAGGAAGGGCTTTCTCAGCTGTCTCTTATTGAGAACAGCGTGTTCCTTGCCCTCATGGCAAGCCCGCCACAGAGCTGCTGGTGGCCAGATGTCCCGTCCTCCAATCCCTCATGTCCCACAGTCTCAACACCCGCACCAACTCCTCTCCTGGAGAGCAAAGCCAGCCACCAAGCCTCCCGTACTCGTGGAGCAGCAGGGGCCAGAACTATAGACACACTGCCTACAAAGACACCTCCCTGTGGGTATGAGTGGAAGCATCTGTATTAATGGCGTCAACTTCTTTTCACCTACTTGTGCTACTGTATTTTTTTTAAAAAAACGTTTCTCCTTGAACAGGCCGCAGAAGGAGCCTCACCAGTTGGCTTCCCTTTCCCTGCTGGCACGGATCCTGGTCCTGCTGATGGGACTGGCGAGGTGCCCATTGATTTCAGCGGGAAGAGGGTCAGGCCCGGTCCTGCCGAGGCTGCTCACGCAAGCGCCGCGGCTCCACCCTTGGTTTCTCACATCGCACCCCGTGCTGCTTTCCAGAAAGCAGAGACAGATCGGAACGACGCAGCCCCATTGCTACGTGCTGCCCCTTGAAGCCTCATGCCTGAGTTAGCAGGCCTGATAACACACAGTGTGCCCCACGTTTGCCCTCCAGGGCTTTCAAAATGGCTTCCAGTGGCATCTGTGCGCCTTCTTGTTGCTTTGTCAAGGACCGTGGCTGTCCTGGCTTGTGGGAAAGCTGGGCATCAAGGAAGCCATCTCTAATACTCTGACATTTGCACTTTTTCTTGTAAGTCCCCAGTTCCTGGAGTCATGTTTCTTCTTGAGAAACTTGGCTTCCATTTAAAAGCTAATCCTTCCAGGTTCCCGTAAGTGCAGAGGACAGCCTGAAAATCTGGCTGCAGAGTTTCCCAAGAGGAAATAAAAAGCTAGTAAACAAATAAAAAGAACTGGAAGCTTTTGTTGGTTTGATGTCATTTGTTGATTTTTTTCCTAACATCACTATTTTAAGCAATTCCCTATCTCTTTCTCTCTTTTTTTTTTAAGGCTTGGCAGATGATTTTTGAATGTTTCAGACTGGCAATTTGCTCTGAGTAAATCCTGATTCAGACTGCCATCAACAAAGATTAAAAAAAGTGTTTCCTCACTTGTTTGTCAGCATTATCCCATACTCATTAATTGCATTTTTATATCTATTCTTTTACAATAATACTTTAAACCTCTTTCTTGGACTAGATTCAAACTTGGGAAAGAAAGCCTGTCCCCAATCTAGAAAACCCTCCAGGCAACTAAGAGACTTGGAGCTCATTTTATGCTTATGAAGCTGGTGCAGGAATTGTAAATATATACCTATGAGACACTTGAGATTGAAGAAAAAAGCTGACTGCTGCCCTTTGCAATTGGACACTTCACAAATAAGTATGTAATTGGGCCTTAGTTGCTGACCTGTGTAATGTGCACTATTTCAGTATTTCTGTATTTCCGACTCAAACGAAATGATGCTCATTAGAAAAACATTCTGCTTGCATTATTCCACAATGCTTGGAACTGCTCTTCCCTAAGCAAAACTGAAACAGAAAGTGGGATTTATATTTTTTAATGCATATACACATCCTTTTTTATTTTTATTTCAACACACTTTCTGCTGTTAGCAGAGCAATACATGCAGCGTGGATAACTGCAGATGTTTAAGAAGAAGCCGTAAGAAAAGGAAAGAAAGAACAGACTTGTGTTTGCTTAACATTGACGTATTTTATGCACGTGTGTGCAAGAGCCTGCATTAGCTGTAACTCTCCCTTTGCATTGTTTGACTAAAGAAATAACAGAGAAAAGAATGAGACTTTCAGTGCAGCTGGGTCAGCTCGTACCATGGGACTGGTATCTGGCACGGGCAGGGCCCAGCTGTGCAGAGTATCTTATGCCAATGTCATGACCCAGCTACTACAAACCAGGGCTATTGCACAGCGGTAACAAGCTCTAGCAACAGGCTGCTGTGGCTGTAAATACGTAACCCTGCCTTGTCCCCAGCCACCTGGAGCAACGCCTGAATGAGAATGTTCCTGCACTCAGACTGGCACTGACGAAGACGTCAATACATCCCAGGATTTATGAGCCTGCACACTTCAGCTGCTTACAACAACCTTCCTCAGAGAGCAGCATCAGCTGGGCTGGGCTGTCTGTGCTTGGCTCACTAGGATGGAAACTCTTCCCACTGCCGCTGAAAGAAAACCCATGTGCTTCCCCTTGCTTACCCAACCCCCAGCAGCTACTCTCCTCCATCAGCCAACATGAGAAAAAACGCTGCTAGAGAAATACTTACAAGGAGCTATTTCAAATAACTATTTTTATGGGATTTTGAGCCTGGGCTCTCTAAAATACAACCATGAAGGTCTCTGATTTGACCTCTAACAAATTATACCACCATCCCAAAAGGAAAATGCTATTTATTTAAATTCTTTAAGAAATTTTTCGTAGCAAAGGAATTAAAACCAAAACAAAACATTGGCAGCCAGCTCTGAGACAACATAACTGTAATACATTTCACTCCAGGTTTAGGCCTGCTAGCCAAATAGGAAAAATACAAGTTATGGTGGGGAAGTCAGGCTTGGAAGCCTAGGCTGGACTGCTCTTCTCACCTCTCCCCAGAAATCTTTGCTTTTTTTTTGTTGCAACTTTATCAATTCTAGGGAAAAAAAGAGCAAGCTGGTGTCCCAAAAACTTTATGACAGCAATAGAGAGGACTAAACAAAATATATTTATTTTCAGTGCATAGACAAATGAGGAGGATTCAAGGACTTACTTCTGAGAAAAATAATAGCAATGTGTTACCAAGTGACTGAAAAAACAGCAAGAGAGGCTGGAGAAGCTGACGCTGCCATGAAAATAATAAGCTGTTCCAAGGTGCCTCTGCTCAGGGAAGAGATGGGACAAGATAAAAGCCTGGGAGAAAACACCACTACCAGGACTGACTCCAAGTTACTACATCTGAAAACATCCTCACGTGTTCACAGCAAAGCCCAGGCTTTTACCTAGGATTTTAGTAGATTTTAGTACAGACTAAACAACACCAAGAATAAGTGATATCGAAATGTAAAGTTAAAAAGTCCCTTTTGTTTCACAACTCACCCCAAAAGACTTTAGATCTCACTTAAGCACAGAAGATGAACTCAACACCCTGAAGTAAAACATTTCCAAATAATAAAATTATAAATTTGGGGGCAAAGTGGTAACAGCTGGTTGTTCCAGAAAATACTTGTTCACCTTGAAAATAATCCCCAAACATACCTGTTTGGGATATTCATACAGTCAGAAGACTGATAGTTTTACAATGCAAAATACAACATAACAGTGTATGCTGAGAAATGAGAAACTGCCGACTGACCTCACTGTGACTGAGGAAGGAGCAGGAGACTTCAAAGAATTTTTGAAGAGTGAATGCAAGTCCTTTTTTCTTCCTTTCTTTACCTTTTTTTTTTCTTTTCTTTCTTTTTTTTTTTTTTTTTTTTTTTTTATGCTAGGATGACTTACGATGATGCAGGAAGATCTGAATAATCCCTTCCTGATTTGTTCTTGATTTTTACACTTCACGAGAACAGAAAAATCACATCATTCATTTTTTCCATTCCCATAGAGGAATTTTTTTCAAGGGTGTCTCTGAAAATTCTTACATTTCACCAAGTGTAGCCTTTCAACCAAATGTTCCCTAGGATTAAGCTAGTATTCACAACACCAAGAACATTTTGCAGTGTATAGCGATCCCTCCTTCTCTGGACTGCTCAGCTTTTGGTAGGTTCAAGTAGAAACCACTCTGAGAAGTTGAGGAACTGCAGGATGCTGCAGTACTGCACAAAACAGTAAAAATCCCCAACCTAACAAACAATAAAATTCTTCCAGTTCTCCTTCCATTCTCTTTCTGTCATTTATATGTATATTTTTTGATCATTCAGATTTTTCTATGAGGAGTAATCCGAGAGTGTGTTACTTTCCAAATCTTTCAGAAGTTTTTGTTCTGCTCTAGGTGTTTTTCTTGGAACATGTATGCAACCTTAGGGACAGGAGGATTCTTACATCCATTTTCTCACATGGAAAATTGGACTCCATAGTGGCTGAAGTTGATGAAAACCTCAGTGAAAACAACTGACTCATTCTGCTAGAAGCTTAAGAGAGGAGAAAAAAAAAAAAAAAAGAAAAAAAAAGTTAGGCTCTTGCTTCCCTACAGAAATAGATCAGTGATGTATTTTATGCAGTGACATTTTTCAAACACTCATTAATAAAAATACTTAGCGTGAATATTCTATAAATTCCTTAAGATTCAGATACTTCTTCCTGGGACTAGCTCTTCGTTAAATGCAATGAGTCCTTAATCCAGAAAGGAGAAAATGTCCATACCACCTGCTTGCATTACTGACAGCTATCTGGGTAAATGCACAACGTGGCAAAGTATGAATATGGATTTGGTCAAAAATAATTATACTGTAACCTTCTGACATTCAATGGAATTGCGAACATTTTCTGAACACACTTATGCACACAAGGAAAAAACAAGCAAACAAGAACTGTTTGAAGATGAATTCCTGCCTTCCCCCTACAGTCCTCCCCACCCACCCAGCCAGAAAATGTGATTTACCAGAAGGAGTTCACAATGCTTCTCTGGCTGAGAAAGTACACTGAGAACTTCACAGTGAGCCCGAAATAGCCTGAAAAGAGGAAATGGGTGGGGGTGAGGTTCTTTCTTCTGCTCACAAAGAGCTTCACCAGCCGATATAGATCAAGCAAAAACAGTCCTGACATGCAGAGCGGCACTTGGAGACAGTCCTCCCCGCTTTTCCCAGTCAGGTCTATTTTAAGTTCACATCACAGGCAGCTTGGCAGCTACATGTTTCCGAAAGTTGCCCCTGCCACTTCCACAAGTTCAAAGCGTCTGTAAGGGTGCAGCTCACAGAAAAGAAAATTTTGAAGGGACAGAAAAGGCACTCGCAGCCTGCTGAAGGCAAGTCACCAAAAAAAAGAACACAATCACTACTAATTAAGTGAAGCTGAAAACTTTTCAGTTTTCAGCAATGCATTATTATTTTTCAAATAAATGCAACATTTCCATTAGACATCCATGTCTATCAATTGTGTGTGATTGACACTGAGTGCCCACCCAAGCAAAGAAAGAAAGAATTTATCAAGAGATTCAGTTGTGTAAGCTGCACCTTGGTTGTTTTGTCCGAGTCTCTCACCATCTTACTGTCCTTCCAAAACAAAATAACATTTTCAGCTAAAATAAAAAGGATGTATGTGTGTGCATGCAGATGCAGAACCAGGAACAATGAACACGGTGGTTGCATGTGAAATCTTGATTGATTCCCATTAAGAAGAGAATCTGAGGAACAGTAATTGCATAGTATGATTAGAGAAACTGATGATAATGGAAATACAAACAAAAGTGTGAAAGCACATGAACATTACTAATACCTTCAGCCTGCATTACAGAATCCTTCTTATCTATAAAAACAGCAATGGGAGATGAAGCAGAAGGTTTCTGAAACTAGAAAAACAAACAGTAACCAAAACTGAGTACACTTCCTTGAAAGGACATGCTTTTCTTATTTCATACCCATATCTTTTACAAACGCCAAAGCTTCATGATCCCTCTTGTTAAGAGTACTAAGTTTCTGGGTAATCTTAGATCAAAAAAATTATCAAAAAGCACAGTTCCACAAGGGAAAGACATACTATTTAAAATCAATGGATTAAACTAGACAAATAGATTTTAATCACCTCTTCCTGAAGTAATTTATTTAACGGAAAAAAGAGCCATCTCATCCTCAAAAGTCCATTTTTAAGATATCTACAAAGAAATGAAAATACAGGTCTTCAAATTTAGCCTGTTCATTAATGTGATTATTGGAACACCATCAATCTGAAGCACCATCAATCTAAAGCTATTCAAGTAAAGAGAGAGTAAAGCTGTCCACAAAGAAGAAGAAGTTGCCAGCCTTTGCCTCTTTATGATATGCAAAATGATGTGAAAGCTTTCAAAGAATTTCACATGGTTGGTGTTTCTTATCTTAGTGACATCTGTTTCAAAATGGAAGGACAGAAGAGGAATGGAGTACATCTCTTGCAGAGCAGCCCAAGAGCTCACCATTCCCATGCTGTACACCACTGCCCTGTTACACAAGGTCTCTCTATCCACCTTATACACAAAGTTAGACAGATTAGCTTAAATTGCTGTAAAGAACTCCTATTTCCTATATTCAATACCTTTATTCCAGCAGCTGGCTGCTCTATATTCTTAAAGTGTACCTGAGTCACCTTTGTGTGTTCTCCTCAGCACTCTGGGAAAATCAGGGTTTAGTAAACAGATTAAGCAAATGAAAAGATTAGTCAGTATTGTGTTTCAGATGGATGTGAGATGAGATTGCACTGAAAGCGAGTATATTAACAAAATTAAGAAGAAAGGTTTCCAGAATCTTTGAACAATTTAAATGGGTCACACTACACAAAAAGCAATCATTCCCAAGTTTTGGCCTTCAGTCTTTGTGACCTTGCTATTGAAGACCATTACTAATGCACTGGGGAAAGCTGTTGCCATACAGGCTGGGTGACATGGCCCTTATGGGTTCCACATGACTGAAATTAAAGGGGTTGGAAGGAAGAGATTAAGAAGGCACCTAGACATAAATATAGTCATTGAAGACAGAATAGCAATTATGCTTACATTTACTCCACACTGTTTGTTAACATACATCTCTAAGCAAAGGGCATGAAATTCAATACACTTAAATATTCTGGTGATCCACACGAGAAACTAAACTTACACAAGTTAAAGCAAGCTCTATTAAGAATGAATTCTGAATTTAAGAAAGGCTTGAGATTACCTTTCTATTTTCATTTTTGTGCTCCCCCCTACTCTCCAGGTTTTTCGCGACAGAAGTCATCACCAGTCTGAATTCAAATCTTACCAAGGACAAAACATTAGATGGGAAGAAGAAATATGACCTAAACAGCACGGCAATGGATAGCATTATCTACAAAGGCTTAAAAGCAATCCAGTATGATCTTACTCTTCTCTGCACCTCTGTTAGAAATTCATCCAGCTCTTCTATGTCTATTTGGCACTGGTATGACAGGTTGTGATAGTTACTGCTCTGTGAAAGCACTTTATGGAGAATGGCAGAAAAAAAAATGTTCAAGAAACTCTCATGCTCTAAATACAACTCTTCCTGCTAATTGCGTTTACGGATCTTACTTTCTTTGTGTTATATGGTGGCTCAACATTATCGTGTTCTGATTCTGCTAAGTACACCATCATCCCAGTATTAGAGGTTTCATCTATCATTTCAAATCTTTAACAGATCCAAAATGAGAAGGGAAAAGTAGAAAATAGAAAGTTTTTCCCTGTAAAATTGCTTCATTTGAATAACAGTGAAAACAGCTTAGATATAAATCTGATCAAGCAGGAAAAAAAACTGGCCAAGTATGCAGACTGAGGAACTGCAGACCAACTGAAAATGTCTGGTGCCAGTATCCTCAGCAACTCCAGCACTTTAACAATCTTCACAGAATCACAGAATGGCCAGGGTTGGAAGGGACCTCCAGCATCATGAATCTCCAACCCCCCTACCACAGGCAGGGCCACCAACCTCCACATTTAATACTAGACCAGGCTGCCCATGGCCCCATCCAATCTGGCCTTGAACACTTCCAGGGACGGGGCATCCACAACCACTCCGGGCAGTCTGTTCTCACATTCTGTAAAGAATTTCCCCCTAACATCCAACCCAAATCTCCCCTCCCTCAACTTAAAACCATTTCTCCTTGTCCTGCAGTTATCAACCCTTTCAAAGAGTTGATTCCCCTCAAGTTTGTAGGCTCCCTTTAGGTATTGAAAGGCTGCAATGAGGTCACCCCGCAGCCTTCTTTTCTCCAGGCTGAACAAGCCCAGCTCCCTCAGCCTGTCCTCACTGCCTTCTGAACAGAGTAGATGCCCTCCCTCACCTGTGAGATACAGACAATACCTCTGTACGTACACAGAACCCCCACAGACACACAAAGCACTGAGAAAGTTCTTCCAATTCAATAGTATCAAAGTAAAGCAGTCTCCATACTGGGGTTGCTGCATACAGAAGCATAGCATATATGAGTCTTGGCTCAAACTGCTGCTTACACACATCAGTACACCATAAATAATTTAGTTTCAGTGGCCATTAAAGGCAAAGGGTAACAGAAAAAGAGGCATAGAGTCTTAAACCCACTAGCAGAACACTAGCTGAAGGCAAGTGGCAAAGCTAAGAAGAGAACTCAAGGTCATGTCTATACTGCTTCAAAGCCTGACATCTGGAGAAACCATAAACACAGTGCGCCTTGCCTCGCACAACACAGATGCACTCCTTGCTTTTCATAGAATCATACAGTCACAGAATCACAAAAATCATAAAATAACCCAAGTTGGAAGGGACTCATGAAGATTACTGAGTCCAACTCCCAGCTCCGTACAGACCACCCAACATTCAAACTCTAGAGCAATCCAAATGCTCCTTGAACTCCAGCGCTCGGGGCCGTGCCCACAGCCCTGTGCAGCCCGTTCCATGCCCACCGCCCTGTGCTGCAGCCCCTGTCCCTCACCCCCAGCCGCCCTCCCCTCACACAGCTCCATGCCATTCCCTCGGGCCCTGTCGCTGTCACACACAGCAGAGCTCAGTGCTCCCTGTGAGGAGCTGCAGCCGCCATCAGGCCTCCCCTCAGCTCCTCTGCTCTGTGCTGAGCACACCCAGGGACCTCAGCTGTTCGTCGTACATCCTGCCCACCAGACCCTTCACCATCTTTGTAGTTCCTTTTTGGATGGTCCCTAATAGTTTTATGTCCAAACCTGCATGCATTACTCATGGTAAGGCTGCACCACAGTAGAGCACACCATACTTCCTTTTCTGTCCTTTCTCCTAATCCATGCAGAAGGTTGTAATATCTTCTTAGTTATCTACAGTGACATCCCACTATATTTTTTTGCCTTTTTAATCATGCATAGTAATTTCATACTGCAATACGAATATAGAATGACATATCTGAAGATCTGCCTTCTTCAAACATCTCGCCTTCATAACCTCTCTGAAGATTACCTCAACATACACAATCAGCAAAATTTCTGAAACCCTTCTCTTGTTTTTTAAAAAATTATTTAAAAAAAACCAACAAAACATTTAAAATTTTGTTCAGTTTTTTTTACTAGCAATAAAAAGTCAACATCTAAATCTCCACTGGAAATCGAAAAAGTGCCCCTTCACAATAACTGCCAGACAAATTTTTGCAAGGATGCCACAAGCTCTGTACCACTAACTTCTACTGTGCCTCTATCCTTCTGAGCCCCTCAGCTAGCTCAAGGCATGCTCAGAGCCATGTACCCTATCAGTCTCATGTTCACATATGTTCACATCAAATGAAGAAAAAAAAAAAAAAAAGACAATTCTACTATAGTACAGGGTTGCTTTTCAAAGATGCTGATCATTCTGTTTCCTGTTGACTACTGAGGAAACAGTGGATCCTCATCATTTCTGAAAAGTGGGCTACAGAGGACTTCAGAGCTGAGCTGACACTCACTGAGATGGCATCTTCAGCACAGTTACACAAGTCACAGCCTTCTAAAACCAAATAACAGACTGAGCAATGAACTGCTCATTACTGTAAACTACAAGGTACTCTGCCTACACAAAATTAAAAGAAAACACCTAAAAATCTGGCTAATGTAAACATAGTAGGTGTCACATTTTAAAATGCAGCCCATTTTCCTAACAGATACATGCCTGGATGAGGTTAAAAATCTACTCTGAATGCTCTACTATAGCTACTATTAGCTGGAAAGGGTTTATTAGGAAGAAAAGATTGCTATAAGCAATCTAGAGTAAGCTAAGTCAGATACCACTGACATTTTGCATACATGATGTCTGTACTTTCCTCTTTTGCCTCACCTATCCAGATCACGAGATGCAGGTCTTCTACCCAATAAAAACCCTTAGTGACACCAGGCCCTTCTCAATGAGCCCATCCTTGGCGGGGTTTAGGCCTTTTGCTGGTGCCCAGGAGTGAGGGCAGTGGGCAGCAGGGGTGCAGGACCACTTCTTCCTCCCTTCCCTGTCAGTGACACCTGTTGGGAAGCAGGGGCAAAGGCACAAAGGGCTCTGGGAAGCCCCAGCATCCAGCCCTAGCCACCTTTCATTGAGGTTTCTTTTTCTGGAAACATTACAGACAGCCTTGAATAGAAGAGAGTTGTAGGACGGGGAAACAAAACTTGGTGACAGTTGTTAAGGGAGTGACAACAGTGCAATCAACAGAGGGGTTTGTGTGCAGGGAAGTTTGATTCAGCTGATTTTTATAGCCACCTTATTATGTCAGCAATCGGCGTTAGCCGCAGTGTACCGGAATAGCTGCATCCTTTGACCGCACAGCCAACCATCTCCTTGCGGGCCTACAGCTAATGGGTATTTTGAAATAAGAAAACTTGAATCAGGAGAGAATAACTGATTTAAGATCACTTTAGGGTGAACTTGCTTTACTGTGAAAGGGCAGAAAGTCTTTCTACTATGAACAGGAATCGGGCCTGACATTTCAAAAAAGGGAACCCATCCCCATTGACAAAATGCACATGGTGTTTGCTTCCCCCGTGGCCCCAGCATGTGTGAGGAAGCCCAGCATGCCTCAGCTCACACTCCCATGCCATGCCAAAGAAGGTGTGGAATCCAAAAATCCCCCAAATTAATGTGAACTACAGCAAACATCTCAACAATCCAACTTCTGATTCAAACAAGCATTAACAATAATCTGCTACACTGCTGTGGCATGGACCTGAATCAGGTAATACTTATTCATTTTTTCTTGCTAGAAAAAAAAGAATTAGGAACATCTGTTAAGCTTTAGAAGAGGAGAAGATTGGGTACCTTTAAAAAAGAACAGTATTTCCATGCAGATATAAACTTATCATAAGCTTCCTGAAGCATACGCAGGATAAAGGCAGTACTGCTGCAGAGAAGGTGTCTGCTTTCAAGGGGATTTGCATTCTCATCGAATGCTGGACTGGGTCCAGACCAGCCGGAGGATAACCACCCTCCAACCTCCCTGAGGAGACGTACAGAGACGAGACTGAAGCAGTATCATTTCTGACAGAAATCAAATCCTGGCTACTGCACTGCTGGGAACACTACAGACAGGAAGGAAAAAAATGTCTTCCTTATAGAAAAAAGCGACTGGAATTAAAACAATTAAGTGGAGCTCATTCAGATGATATTTTGTCAAAGGACCTGATATGGGAACACTGGTATTTAGTAAATGCACACAAAAGCAAAGTGTCTGTTAACATAAAGTACAACAAACAGAAAAGTACAAATTAGAGCTGTCCAGTTAGAAAAGCAACTCATTTACTTGCCCAGGTTAAGCAAGCTAAATAACATGTCTAGTCAAATCAAACATAAAGCCATGGAGAGCATTCAAAGAATACCATTTATGGAAGTTTCAATCGGTTCAAATTTTAGCACTATTGCCTCAAAGAAAGGATAACATCTAGCAATATACTTCCAAAGATCCAAAAAGAAGTGACCTTAATGGAAGCTTATGAACATTAGGATATTGCATTACAGGCAGTGGGTATGTATTCAGTACTTGCTTCTTGATGTAATTGTCCTGGGGATATATATAAGAATCACGGCTCAGACTGAGGAACAGGTTCTTGATATTTGCTGTGCTGCCATACCCAGGGAATGACAGGATCCCAGCATGGCTGAGGCAGGCAAGGCCCTCCCAGTCCCCCAGTCCCAGCCCCGCTGCAGCAGGGCCACCAGAGCAGGGTGCCCAGGCCCACGGCCAGGCGGCTTCTGCAGACCTCCAAGGAGGAGACCCCACAGCCTCTGGGCAGCCTGTGCCAGTGCTCCGTCACCTGCACAGCACAGAAATGCTGCCTGCTGTTCAGACGGAACCTCCTGTGCTCCAGTTTGTGCCCACTGACTCCTGTCCTTGGGCTCTTGGAAAGCACTTGCTCCTGTTTGGAAAAATCCTGGCTCCATCTTCTTTGCGCCCACCCTTCAGGTGTTTGTAGATATTATTATCTCCTTTCTTCTGCAGGAGCAGAAAACTTGGTACAGCCCCACAGCAAACTGGATAGAAAAACTATAAGCAAATCTTCAGTGCCGGCAAAGCACAGGAATGAATAAAGCAAAGTACAAGGTGGCAACTGCTTGGTTTTGACAACGTGGCCAATAAATGAAAAAAAATCATATATTGTTTCTAGGTCTGGTGAGCTGTAAGATTGCCCCCAGAGTAGCAGCATCTGAATTGCATAGGACCTACATAAATCCTCAGCCATAGCTAAACCCCTTGTGAAAATATGTTTGCATCAGCATCAGAAGGTCACTGCCCTAGATGTCCGCAGGATGGATTAGCAGTTCTGTGCTGTCACAGTAGGAGGATGGCAGTGTGCCCCACAGTAGAGTAACGCAGGAAACATGCAGCAAAACTAATATTCACCTAGGCTAGAATCAGCAAGATTCAAAAGTGAGAGGACAGCCCATAATAATGCGCTTGACTCCTAAAGGACAGAGATCTACCCTGAAAACAGGTCGTCATCACCAGTCAAACAGAATTGAAACAACGTGATAAGGACTTGGCAGGTGATGTTCCTCATCCTCCAGGTGCACATAACCGATCCCACCTAGAGAATGGAGGCTTGAGAGTGGGAATGAATCTGGTAGGAGCACAAGTGTGGGAGGAATCAGTTTTGTTTAAGACAGGTATCACCTCCCCTTCCTCAATATCTCACTGAGCTTTTCTGCATTTATTCCCTTGTCGTTATGTGTTATGATTAAAGTTGAGATTCTTAAGAGAATCACTTGGATCTCAGAGTTAAAACATGAGGAAAAAGCACTATATTGTGTGGAAAAAAAGCAGTAAGATTGCAAGCGTTAGCAGGCAATACTGCAAACAAAACATTTCAACATGGTAACACACAGAAAAAGGTAGTCCAGTGATGGAAAACCCTACTGCTGTTTATTTTACCTAGTAAACAACTCTTTACCTGAGACAGAATTCAGTAGGTAATGTTTCTTTACTAGGTGTATTTGAGACAAACATTAGCAAAGAAAGAGAAAAACAAGATTCTGAAAGGGATGGGGAAGTTTTGTAGGAGCAACAACCTGAAGCCACTCAAGATGTGTGATTTACTCACGGAATTAAAGCAAATACTTACTTCAAAACAAACTGTTATTCGAAAGTGCTCTGGTCACACAGGCTTGGAGCTGAGTGTCACATCACTGCAGCCCCGCAGGGCCATCAGTCTGCTCTGCTGGGAATCTTCCCACCCATGCAGACTAGCTGTAAAGTCTGCTGTTTCTGCACAAGCATACTTGATCCAGTTACAGGTGTGATCTTTACGTACAGTTTATACCAGAACAGCCAACAGGCACATCTATAGGGGTTTAGAAGTTTCTCTGTAATGCTACATTCCCCACATGGGAATTCTCTGATACTGAGGAACTTACCAGCACTGAAATCTAACTATGTCACACAGTTTTCTAAAGACTTTACTGTGGCAGTGCTGCTGAGTGCTGGTCTCTGAATGGTGGTGGCTTCAAGCACCAGTTGCTGTTTTCTGGGATCTATGACTGAAAGGATTAAAACCAAAGAAAACTAAAATAGATCCCCAAAGGATATTAATGGCTCTTTCAAGCTCTTTTGCATTCCAGATCTTAGTATTACAGAAAAAAAAACCAAAACTTAAGGTAATAGACACAGTTTCCAAATGGTCTATCCAAAGAGCACATTCTAATTCCTTATACAAATATCTAATATGCCAAACACAAACACTGGTGATCACTTGCTCCACATATACTTAAAGGACAGCTGGAAGTTTGGGCCATTTTAAATGGATGTGCATTCCACTGTTGACAAACATGGGGCTAATGCCCTGGAAACATCTGATGCTCAAGGGCAGCAGTGGGAGCAGCAGGTTCCTGCACTTGGTAGGGATTTATATCTTTGCTTCCCACATAGGGATATAAATGTGCTCGTGTGTCTGTGGAGAGTTGTCGAATAAAATGCAGACATGGATAATAACTTTTTTTTCATCTGAACATTCTGTCTGATGACATGGCTGACTATAGCTTAACATTAGAAATTAAAATTTGAGAGTTCATTTTAACGTAGTTCATTTATCTTCTATGTATTCTCATATCCTCAGCAAATGAAGGAAACCCACTTCCACAAAGCCAGACGACGAATCGTTATATTAACTATCACACTCACAGAAGACAGGAAGCTTTATCTGTTTATATCGTAGTCATGGAAAGGTCCAAGAAAAGAAGAATGTTAACTAACAGCAATAATAAAAAAATAAATCCTTCAGCCATGTGTTCCATTCAATCATTTACAACATATATTTTTAAAATGAACAAAACACACTGTCCATTTGCTGGGGAATTATTTTAAGGTCCTGGTGTCCCTTAGACTCTCTTCTCACGTCTTTAGATGTCTGCCTTTCACTCTCTTGGACTGAAATGTCTAGACATCCAAATTAAGGAGTGACCAATCACCGACAGACCGATCCCTCTGCGCACAAGGTCAGCACTGCAGAGGCACACACACACACACTTGCAGCATGCACCGCGCAGGAGACCTTTATTTGCGCACAAAAATATTGATGTTGCTAAGTGATACTCAGGCAGTCACCAGCCCCAAGTCTTTGTGTTTGTTTATTGCTGTGTCTTCTTTCCTGTGTAAACAATGCAATGGTGATGCAGGGATAGAAAAGCCTTGCTAAATTAAAACAGCTATGGGAACTGATTTATTATGTCTGTGTGATATCAACCCATGACTTTTTTTTCCTTATTTTATTCCATTAAGTCAGAAGGGAAGAAAAAGAAAAAAGGAAAACACACATATCCTGAATAGTCCCAATCATCCCACTTACCCTTCATTAAATATAATTTATTTACAAGGTCCCTTTGCAATTTAACTATGCTGGAACCAGATTTAAGCTTTTTTTTTTTTTTTTTTTTTTTTTTTTTTAAGGTAAGCCAATGGCCTTAGATTAAATTTGTGTATGAAGTCAATTGGAGTATGAGGCAAACTGAAAATGGTTCACTGGATTCACTTTATTATTACTATTTAAAAATTCAATCCAGTTCCATTCAGCTCTAGAATACAAGTTTCTATTAAAAAAAAAAAAATACAGACAAAGAAATGAAAAGCTTGTCAATTCCATCAGCATTTTTTGAGTCATCCCAAATGTCAAAAGCTGTACCAACAAGATCCCACAGGGTGCCACCAAGGCACGTCCCCAGGGAGTCACCACTCTGTCTGCTGGGAGGAGATCAGCCAGATCTGCTCCAGGAATTTTCCTGATTTCCATGAATTTTGCTATAGTCGCCATGGCAGATCATTTGGTGGCAAATCCTTTTTTCAACAGGAAGATATTTCATTGAGACACTTTTAGCTGTCTCTATTCATAGAGCTTTGCCCTAATAGCAATCACTGGAGTGAGACCACCCTGTCCCGTAGACACAAACCAGTCCTGACACCTACAGCCAGCTGCCTGCACACAGAATATCTGTAGGACAACAAAATAAATGCATTTTTACTCCATTGGATTTCATTCTAGCAGCCAGACACAAAGACGATGGTGTAGCCTCACCCTGAACACTGCATGGACACCAAAATTTAAGTAGAACAGAAATGTCAGAGTGTCCAAAGGAGGGTTACAAAGATGGAGAAGGGTCTGCTGGGCAGGATGCATGAAGAGCAGTTGAGCTCCCTGGGTGTGCTCAGCACAGAGCAGAGGAGCTGAGGGGAGGCCTGATGGCGGCTGCAGCTCCTGACAGGGAGCGGAGGGCAGCGCTGAGCTCTGCTGTGTGTGACAGCGACAGGGCCTGAGGGAACGGCATGGAGCTGTGTGAGGGGAGGGCGGCTGGGGGTGAGGGACAGGGGCTGCAGCACAGGGCGGTGGGCATGGAACGGGCTGCACAGGGCTGTGGGCACGGCCCCGAGTGCTGGAGTTCAAGGGGCTTTTGGACTCCGCTCTCAGACCCAGGGTTTGAACGTTGGGTGGTCCGTATGGAGCCAGGAATTGGATCCTTGTGACTCCGTTTGTGGGTCCCCTCCAACTCAGGGCATTCTATTATCCATGATTCTATCACTGTCCATTCTCAGGTGACCTTGGAAGCCCAGCATAAGAACATTTCAGAACCTTTTATACCCTACCTTGAATAGCAAAAGACGGCACAACAACATCAAGATGAAAATGAACTGTAATTCAGGTAACTCGTTTCTGGTTTTGCTCTAGGTTACTGCAAGTCATGTAATAAATCACCAGACAAGCATAAACTTCTGTTTTTAATTGCCATGTACATAGAAGCTCCTCCCAGATTGTGTTTCTTACTCCACCACAGAAACAACAAGGAGTTCACAAAACAAGTGTTGCTGAGTGACTCCATTTCACACGCCCTGACCCACAGCCATGCCCAAAGCTCCAAATCACTTTCTGCTCCACAGGCCACATCAAGCATGGCAGGAGACTGAAGGATAAGAGAGCTCCGTCTCGTCTTTGCAATGAGACCAGACTGCTCCTATAGTCATCGAGAGGCAGAAGTATCAGCCTTGAAGCACCATCTGAAGCATTTATATCTGCAGAGGTACTCTGGAAAAATACCTTACTTGTGGGGTGGGGAAAAAATAGGGAAACAAGGAATTACATAGAACAGTTCTTCAGAAAAGCTGTTCTAATAAAAAATATTCCTTCCCAGCTGGCTTCTATTTGCACCTAGAATGAGATCCTTCAGACTGTGGAACTTAAGGTTAACGGCCCTACTGTGAAGGACCTGAGTCACCTTCATGTACAGTGTGAGCTGAGAGCAACTCACCCTGTGAAGAGCAAACAGTTGCACCACTCAGGAACTTACTTTGTTTCTTCTTAATTCTTTTCTTAAAAAGCCTTTTACATCTTACTGAAATCCTAATTGTCCTACTGAGATTTCACGCTTCTGATTTTATAGAAGAGAAAGCTTAGTCACAAATAAACCTTGCACGGTGGAAAAACGTCAAGGAAGAAAACATCAAGCCAGACAAGTATGACTGGAAACTCAGATGTAAAGAATTCAAATGTTTCAAAACATGCCGCGATAGGTATATTCCCACTTCATTCCAAGCAAATAAGATTAGCGTCTATTACTGAGAATTTTATGCCTCAAAAGAAGGCCCTAATTATATTTCACACTGCTCTGAAGACTCCTGTAATATACACACGTCTTTAATGTGGAATTTTATACCCTATTTATAGCATATAGGCTCTTTTTGATATTATTACTTTTCTATGAAGCTCCTTTGAAGTCAGGTAATTACCTTAAGCGAAATATTTAGCCTGTTGTGAGAATCGAACTATGAGATTTGTGTAGAACAAATAAGTCATCATGCAGCACAGCATAAAGGTTTCAGAGCCACAAGTAGGGATGGAAATATTAATTATGAAGACAAAGCCAAGAATGCATTTTAAAAGTCATTTAAAGTGAGGGATGATACATCTGTACAATACCATGTCGCACTTCATGCATACCACTAAAAACTATGTGAGCTACATGCTAAAGAGCATAAAACTATTTCATTACTAATTTCTCTCCTTAGTAAAGCCACAGCTGTAGGTTACTGCAGGCCTGGCCAGAGTCAGAGTGGAACTGTGAAGAGGTCAGAAGGAGCCACTAAAATAGCTAATGATGATTTGCAGTGCCTTCTCCCTAACCAGAAATGTCAAATCATTAAAGACTTGTAAATCTGGATTTTTCTCATCTTTCTCTGCAGCTATGAATCTCCTTAGTGGGATACAGGACCTGTGGCTACCTTATATCAAGACACACAGTTACATCATTTCTACATTGCTTTCTGATCTAAGATTATCCATGACCATTTTGTGTTTGACCCAAAGCATTTGCAAGAAAAGTCACTTGCAGTGAGAAGTCACTGGTAGGTCCCCACAGTTCCTTAAAGCTACCTGAAATTTAAGAATACTAAAACGCCTAATACTAATATTAACGCCTTACTAATACTAAACGGATCACAATTTGGCATGCAAATATTATCTCCTATATGTAATATATAATAGGTGAAACCAAAACTTCGAGACATAACTGAGAAAGAAAGATGCACATCAATATATAAATACATGGGTCTCTCCCAAGGGATGGGAACCTCTTGGCATGAAGCTGTGTGACTGTCCCTGGAGGTGTCCAAGAAATGTGCAGATGTTGTACTAAGGGATACGATTTAGTGGGGAAATACTGATGGTGATGGACGGTTGCATTGGATGATTTTGGAGGTCTTTTCCAACCTTGGCGATCCTATGATTCTAAATGGTGAGTCCACCAGTCCAGGACAATATCAACACATTACCATTTTCCAGAGGTGGAAGAAATTCTCCTGGCTTACTGCATTCAGGCAGGTTTTCCCAACTGCATGCCCTTCACAATAATCTGATAAATGGGAGTTCTTTGATATATTTTTATTGTTGTTTAAGCAAAAGTCTAATTCTGTATTAAGAATGCTTGCTAAAACCAACACATTAAAAGCAGTCAGCAGGGAGTGTTGCAATTAGATGCTTGCACAGTGCTTCCCTCTGTGCCTACATGCAAATATTTTTTCATCTTACACAGACTTCCAGAAAATTCAACATTTTACTGCAGTAAGACAGACCTCTCCCTTTTTCTCCATTGAGATGTTAGGCCATAAATTGC
This sequence comes from Tetrao urogallus, assembly GCF_951394365.1. Lineage (NCBI taxonomy): Eukaryota > Metazoa > Chordata > Aves > Galliformes > Phasianidae > Tetrao > Tetrao urogallus. The sequence continues at coordinate 51,612,041 of NC_136815.1, read as the reverse complement.
ATACTATCATTGCTTCATGGTATAAAACAAAATTATTCTATAAATTGCCTAAAAAATTCCTGAAGTCTTTTCGTTCTGTTTTGTTTTCCTCCTGCACAGGACCTCCCTCATTACAGCCTAGCTGATGACACTGATACTGCAGTTTCACCCTGCCAAAATTAGGGGAGAAGCACAGACTAGGACTAAAAAGGCAGATGAGATAGGGCAAGCATCAGTAAGGAAATAAGCTGCAAGAGCCGCATCTAAGGTAACTGAAGTGTATACATGGATGATAGGAAACATTTTCCTTCAGAGAGTGTTGAGATGCTGTTGACTGTGTTCTCTTATGGAAGAAAAAAAAATAGATTTTGGACTAATAAGGGCAATTACAGAAAGACAGATTCACAAGTCAACTCTGCTGAGTTTGTCAGAAGCAGAACTCACTCGTGGCTGCAGGAGTCTCCCTGTAAAGCCAAGGTCTGAGAATGCTGCATGCTCTCAGCATAATTCATTCCATCCCAGCTAATGGCATACAGAAGCTTACAGCAGGCACTCCTCCATCTTGTGAAACGGGCTGCAAATATCTTTGTAACAAAATCTGCAGCTCTCTGCTCCATCCTCCTCCTTCTTTAAGTAACCTACTGAAGGCAGATGGACTACAGGCAAAAGGGTCTACAGCAAATGCATGAACAAACCCAACCAGCTGCAGGAAGCTTTAAGAGAAACTGTGACTGTCTCCCCTGACCTAGGGACAATACAGGACTAAGTCTTTTCCTAAGCCCATCCAACTGCTCTGGTCAAAGATAAGCCTATATTTTAGATTAATGTTCGCTTAGGTCTGTCCAAATCCACCTTTTTGCTGTACTTACACCCCAACACTCCAGATTTGTTGGATTATTAATCGCAAATTGTCCTGTCCAAGTCTCCTGCACGTTCTTTATGGTCTCTACAGTGGTATTCCTTGCAAGTGCCTTTTGGTCACATTTGAAACTGTGGGGCAAACTCAGCACTTATGACTATCAATGGCAGTGTTATTTTGGTTTAAATCAGCCCTGGAAACAGACTTGCTATCTATCAGGAAGAAATGAAAACTGAAAGATTACTGATGCCTTACTCCATACAAATGCCTCCGACACATAACCTCCATTACCAAAAGAAGACAGGAGATGGACACCTCCGGTAGCTGCATGCGAGGTCGGAAAGAAATGCAGCCTTTTGCCAAAAGCTGGGCAAAGGCAGACTTTCCCCCTCTTCTCACTGTTCTCATGGCTTCCATCATGCCACGAGTACTGTGCTGTTCCAGCTACTGGCCCAGGAGCACCCTGCACAGGGACTTGCGCTGCCAGATGCATCACTCCCCATCTGCAGCTGGGGAAGAAACTGGAGTCAAGCAGCAAAGTGGCAAGAGAGGCAGTCTTCAGCAGACATGGGAATGATAATTTCTATGGACTGGAGGCTGAAATCTCACAGGGAAATAATGCAAACCGTGGCAGCCAGGTCAGAGAGGGGCCCAGTGGCACTGGCTTGAGTTTTAAGGCAAAATCTTACAGTAGACATGCACGAACCTGATTTCCTCATCCTCTGAAGCGCCATAATAATGACAGCCACATACCTGCAAGAGGTAATAAAGCAGAGCAGGAATTTTGCCTGCACAAAATGTAAACATCAAAACAGCTGGCACAGTTATGTTAATCAGGTAATGCTCGCAGAGTGCTTTGAAGATGCTTACAGTCCTGTCTAGACATCATCAGGCTCACTGAGAGACTTCAGCCTTTTCAGACCAAGCAGTGTTTCTGCGGGTACCTCCACACTGCACTGTCTGTCAGAGCCCCAACCTCGGGATGTGTTTGTGAGGGATACGAGGAGCAGCGACTGCAGGCTCCAAGCACGAGCCGGCAGCTAAGCAAAGCAGCACAGCAGGTTCAGCCTAAATATCATCGGGGAACCAGGTGGGAGTTAAAATAACCACAGCAGCATGGGCAAAAACACATAATTTTTGCACAGTGCAATAGATAAAACATGCATTCAAATACAAAAGCTTTTTTTTTTTGATGGTTCACCAGAGAAACAGGTGAAGGTTGAGACTGTCAGAACACAGAACCCTTTACAAAACAGTCTGCTGTAATGCTGAGAACTGCATTTACTTCACTAACAAGCTGGGATGAGAAAAAAATGCCTTCGACAGAATAAACAGTATCTGTTGAGCTGGGAGCAGTGCAGTAGCAAGCGCCGTCACACACAGTCCAAATAGGGAATGTAACAAAGCAACCTATGACCAATGAGATCAGATTTTGTTGAGGTTTGGAGAAAATCCATCTAAGACATTTCAAATCTTGCACTTTTTATTTGCTCAAAGGAACACGGCATGCAAATAAAATGAAACGCCAAAGACTTACTGCACAATACCTGAGCCTTTAATGTCAGGTTTCCTTCGGACCCAAACCAAACACTGCTCTTCTCATGTTAAGAAACTGCAAATCTCAGAAACCTCTTCCACTTTGGCATCCTTATCGCCTCAGACTGTAGATGGGGAAAGAAGTCTGGCACTGTACAAAAGGCACAGACAGTTGCAACATGAAATACTCATACTCTAAAAAATTTCTGAATTGTAGGAGTTGAAATGGTCCTCTGGAGATCACCCAGCCCAACCCCCTGCTAAAGTATGTTCCCTACCATAGGCTGCAAAAGAAAGCATCCAGGTGGGTTTTGAGTATCTCCAGAGAAGGAGACTCCATAACCGCTCAGGACAACTGAGACCCCAGCTGACCCTCTGCAAACACCCAGTGCCACCAAGGACGCAACGGGAGTTGGAGGTTTCAGCTCGGCCACAAGCTCACATCCAGGAGCCTTTCAAAGCTGGTGTGATGAGATACCTCCCCCAGAATGTTCCCTTGGAGTAGCTCCAAAGTAGGGTTGGCATCCCCTTCCTACCGCCCTAAGCCCAATGCAGTTCTGGTCAGGAACTTTTGGTCAGGATGGGAAAGGCTGAGGGAAGAAAGAGGGTCTGCCTTTAGAAAATGGCACTCCAGAAGGAATACAATGATTTCAGACTAACAATGTACATTCCAAAATGCAAAGGAAAAGGATGGTTTTATTTCCTTTTGCCCTTTCAGAGCATGCCCCAAAATGAACCTTCCTTCTCTGCTGCGGGAGCATGAGAAGGGTCTGCTGCTAACTCTCTGTCCCCACAAAACAACTGTATGACAATGGTCTTATGCTGTAGATTTGCTTGAATACTAGCAAGTGGTAAGGTTGTTTTCTTGCTTTTGAGCTTTTGCTTTGTTTTACATATTTTCCAGACTCTTCGCTTCAGCTGTTAAACATTAATTTCTCAGCAGAGGAAAAGCTCTTAATACCATTACAGCTCTTATTTCTCATTCTGTCCTTAAATCATTTCTGTCGCTGTCCCTAAAATAAAACTTTAATTGGAAAGGGGTTTTTTGTAAAAAAAAAGCAGTCCTTTGTAAGCCTACTGGCAAAACACACAGGAAGAGCCAAGCCAACACCACACTGACTTCCTCCTTTCCTGGGAGAGCGCTGCCTTTCCCTCTCTGTTACAAAAAGCATGTATATGTAATGAGCCCAATTTTCAGTCTCCTTTTAACTGGGTTACCCTTTCCTTGCCCAGAATTTTGCATATGCTCACATAATTATGCCTTGAAATTTGCAGATACAATTACTTGCTGACACACTCTGTTATTTGAATGATAAAGTATTTGATTGTATCCAATGAAAACAAGATTAAGATGTGGAAGCAAACGTGTTTTAGCAAACCTAATGTATTAACTTAAGCTTCTGTTGTTTTATGGAAACATGATCCTCTAACAGCACGTCTACACCCTGTCAGGAAGTACTGTCTAGAGACCTTGCACTACAAGCAGCCCAGCCAGAGCGCTGCATCACCGCACTGGCTAAGAATAGGGGTACATAGCAATGATCACATTAACTTCTTTGTTTTTTTTGAACAGGAAAGTTTGCTTGCATAAAAATCAAGTTAACCATGCCATAGGAATGGACTCACACCATAATTAACAAAAGAGCATTTCTAAATTAGACAGATTTTAGAACTCCTGTTACATCTTTATATTCATAGGTTCATTACATACAAGAAATTTCTCTCCCAAAGAGACATTGTTAATTAAATTAGAAATTGTGTTAAGAAGAGAGGCTGTCAGGATACCAAACTACAGTGTATCACAAGTAGAAGTTTTTTATCGAATTCAGTTAGCTTTGGCTACAACTTTTAAGCTACATTCTCATTAGTTTAAGTTCAGTTCAGTTCAGTAAATCTTTAATTGATGTTTTGTTAACAAATCTCACAAGAAATCCTTAAAGCTGATGCTGCATCTATCTGGGGGCTGACCTTCTCTCTCTGTAGTGTTGCAGCACTGTCCTGGATTTCCTGCTGCTCACCATCAATGCAGACAACTGGTTGGAAGATCCAAAAGGGTTCAACTGGGTTTCAAAACAGTTATTACATAAGACTTTATTGATACAGCACGCAGATGCGAATCTGGGGAGATTACACTAACAATTCATCCTGGTTGGCATCTGTCAGGAAAGAATGCAGAGCCCAATGATTACATTTAAAGCTGTTGTACAAGAAAACATAAGGACAGGGGAAAAAAAAGTCCATATACTTGGAGGCACTGTCAGTAAGATCAAGAGGAAAAAAAGATTGTTGGTATTAATACTTTTGTCTGTTTGAGTATACTGGCATCACTGGACAAAAATATCCAGAGCCTGGAGTCCTTTGTGTTAGGTCTTGGGGCATCAAATGAAAAAACAGCTCAACACAGAGAGATATTTAATGAATGAGCATTATATGAAATCAATCAACATAACAAGACTTGCCACTTCAAGCTATTCAGAAATGATGGCAGTGCTTACATCAGGAGAGCTTAAAGATTCTTGTGCTCTTTTTCTTTAATTTTATCCAGTTTCAGAGCCTCTACGGATCATGTGTTTAAGCTTTTCTTTGCAACAGAGAGATGAAAATTAACCTTTTTTACAGTGAGACCAAAATTTTTAAGTATGTCTATAATCAGCAGACTTAGAAGGCAGATTTTAAAGAAAATGTAAATCAGTGCGTGACTACAGAGGAAGACTGCAGGAGTCAGTAGCTATAATCCAGCACTGACAATGCACCACAAATTGGATATTAACTTCAGAAAGAATCAGATGGTGAAATTCCAGTGAGGTCTTGAGCAGCTTCAACTTCAAGTGATAATCCAGAAGGTCTGTGCCATGCCGAGCAAACCACTGTGCAAGTGTATAGTAGAGGACAGGCTGTCACTGATAGCAGCTGCAAATAAAACCTGCAGATAGCAGTTTTTGCTGCTGCATTTAACACAAATATTTATATACGAGGGCCAACTTTACTTTGTGTTTCAGAACCACTCAGTGGCCATAATTAATCACCCACCTACTAATACTCCTGAAGTCCAGGAGGAAGCCTACACTTCAGCAGTTGTATTTACAGGGCACATCCTACAAGCACACGGTCAATCATGGCCACAGAGAGAAGCAGAATATTTTTTCTGCATGGGTTGTCAAGTGCTGCTCTTAAAACCAACCTGAACTCGTGTTTGTATTCCAGACTTTTGTTCCCATTGGAGCTGTAAAGGATCAAAAGCTGTTTACTCCTTTGGCTTAGTAAGTTCTACATCAATAAGGTTTCAGTAAAATGTGCCAAAACCACCAATCGAGGCTTTCAAGTTGTTGCTGGTGCCTAAGGAGAGATGACACAGTGTGTTTACAGTTCATGCAGCTCCAAACTCTCCAGTTCTCTAGGTAAGAGGAGGACAGCATGATTGCAGGCCTCTGATTACAGCTTGCATTTCGGAAATGCTCAAATTTTTGTACCTTTTCCACAGTACTCAACAACTTTCGACCATGAGCTGCTCAAGAATACAGGTAAAAATAGTTAAGAAAATATTAATTCTCTCTATATCATGAGAACAAAAATAAGAAAATACAAGCTGTGTCTAAGATGTTAAATGTCTAAGAAATTCCTCTTCAAGTCGATTCCTACCTTCTACATTCACAAGAGACAAATTATTTTGGCACAGAGAGATAAGAAATTGTCAGCTTAAATTAATTTTGTATTACAATTATCTGTGAAACAGAAAACACTGTGATGACCTCTAAAAAAACTTTCATATTTTCAGACTTTTGCTGACTCTTAAAACTTGCTGCTGTTAAATGAGTATTTTTGTTTTGCAAACGAGGAAGCAAAATGAAATAGCTAAGTGACTTCCCCAAGTCATTCTTGGACCTAGAGAAAATTTCAGAAGATTTGATCCTGGATCCTAAGTTGCCTACCAACATCCCTCATAGAGCACATGAGTATAAGCTAGCACCAATATAAACGTTAGTATTATATCTACAAAATAGCTACATGAGTTATGTTAAACTCATCTCTCCTTCTCACAGTGTCGCTCTACTGTTGGTGAGCACTATAGCCTAGGTCACAAGCTGTAGGACGATCCCAAGTCAGAGGGCAAGAACAAGTGGCCCGAGGTAGAGCGCAACCAACGTGGATGAAGATAAAATTAGACGTGCAAATTAGACCTCAGTAATGGAAGTCCTACTGACTTGTAGTCCAAACCGCCCCTGTGGGACATCACATTGATTTCTTTTGCCTTCTCATGGAAGTTGTGGCAAACCATTGATCACTGTCCTTTAAATACTGACATTTTGCATATCAAAGACTTATGTCCCTTCTGGTCTCCTGTTTTAGTAGGCTACCATTCTTTTCCACTTTTTTTTCCATATCTTTGAAATCTCTTATTATCCTGAACATTCTCTACTTGCGTTTAACCTCTCTGAAGGTGAGTTAACTAAAACGAAACACAGTGCCCCACACACAGATGAGGATCAGTACAAAACAAAGCAGAAAAATCATTTCTCTTGTCCAACTGTTAGTCTACTACTGCTAAAAACTAAAATACCGGTGAAGAAAGCAAGTGATTCCCAATAATATGGTTTTATATAGAGAATAAAGCTAAATATGATGCAAGGAAAGTCCCTGCCCTACAGAGCTAGCTCATCTTCTGAAACAACATAATTACACACACATTCTCACACACATTATAATCTGGCTAGCTGCCTGCGTGACCTACAAATTCTGCTTGTTATTATGCTTTTATATTTATTCAACAATCTTCACTGTGCTTCACCTCATTTTTCAGAAATGCCATGTGCCATGACCTTGGCACTACCGACCCCACACAGCACAGACCAGCCTGCAAGTGGCCACAGCTGCACCTATCCAGCACTGCAAGGCCTGGCCTTTCAGATTCCTATAGTAAAGAGTGGCTCTGTTTCAGTCATGAAGCTTATGCTGGGCAGGTAAGCAGTCACCTGAAGGGGACTTGACTTTAGCTCTCTGGCCAATTCTGAGAAGGAAAGAGATCAAAAAGCAGACCAAGACTGTCTGCAGAGAGGAAAGAAGGACACTAAGTACCAAAGGATCACTATTGCTGTGAGGGAACACAAACAGGGATCCCAAAGCAGATCTGTTTTCATAAGAGTTTCCATGTGGCATATGGTCTTCAGTCAAAAGGACTCAGATAAATCTTTTTTTTTTTTTTTTTTTTTTTTTTTTTTTTTTTTTTTTTTTGTCAAGGTCATATCTATTTCTTTCAAAGATTTGACTAAAGGAATTAACCAAAACTTAAATCTCCCAGAACCTGGGGAAGCAGCTCCTTAAACCACAGAGTATGTGGTGTAGCGTGGCCTCTAATGTTCAAATGCTCTCCTTTTCAGATTAATTTCCTGCCAGACAAGTTCCCTGAGATAGTTCTCTGTAGTGCAGAACTCCTGTATTTACACAGCTCAGGGCAGCAAAGAAGCTCAGGGCTGGAAGTCAACAGCTGGAAGTCAGCACCGCTGTCTTGAATGTGACATGAGAGTCTTCAGTCCCTTTGACCAGGCCAGAAAAACCACAATGGAAATGGAGAAATCAGTTCACATAAGACTACTTTAATAACATCACAGCCTGCAGACCCATCCATATTGATTACCTGATTATTGCAAGCTATGCATTTTTTCTGGACATACCACAGCTACCAACATGTTTTGGGCTTCCCTCAAATTACCTCTTACAACTCATTGTAACACAAGCAATCTAAAATGTTTCTACAAATCACAAAGACAGATTTTATTTAATTTTCACAAGCAGCTGTTGAAGCAGAATGACAAATAACCACAGCACAGCCACCTCCAAGCTCCCCCGAAAAGCTGTAAATACATTTAACAACCTGCAGCATAAACACATCATCTGCTTTCAACCAGGACTTAATACCTTTCTGAAAATGTTTTTGTTACAGATATATCTGATGAGAAGAAAGGCTTTAAAGGATGCAAATGCCTATTTTTCCAAAGAACGTATGTCTTTGGACATACACAGTCTCTCCTGCATTGCGTCCCTCAGATGAAATGTTATCCAAAAATACTAGTGGCTAACAGTCTTTCTGAAAACAAATGCAGTAATAAATCTGATTAACTCAATGTTTACTTATTTTAACTGGATAACTAACCTGGAGAATATGTGACAACTAATGGAAGTCACAGAAGCCAGTATCAGCGTCTTTGTTGCCTTACAGTATTTCCGTAACACATCAGGACTTAAACTAATTCAAATTTCTGAGTTGCAGATGTGTGGCATTCACCAAACTGCAGGTCATGGCATTAAGTCCAGCTTTACAGCCCCACTCACACCAGCGCCAGTCACCTCAACTGCAGGTGCTGCCGTCCTTCAAAACACATCCCTGACATAATCCACCATGACAACATCCAGGATTTCTTTTTCCCGTAGCACTGTGTTCACGCAGATCATTTCAATGGTGGCTCAACAGTTTGGCTCTGCCAAAACTGAGGTGGTGGCAGACAGACGCATATCCAGAAGGCTCCTGCACTGACATCGCCAATAAAGCCACTGTCTTACTGAGTTATGCTCTCAGGAGGCAGCAACCTTCCCTCGAGCTCAGCAAAGAAATGCCACTACAGTAGCATATGGAACATGCTGAGACAGCTTCCAACTGAAAAGCAAAACAAATAAACCAAAAAGAAAAATCGACCTAAAATATTCAAGTGCTCCTGAATGAAAGTTGAATTTTTAAGAGTATGTTTATTTATAGCATCAGGGTACCTTTATCAAATTTGCAGTTTATAAGAGCTGCACTGAATTTCTATAAAATGAAACCAGCTGCAGTTTCACCTATCTTTAATGAAGGGGAGGGTCTTCAGTTACCATATAACCATTTTCTTCAGTTTCAGGAGGAGTCCTCAAGGGGCCATCTCTAGGACAGCCCACTGCAGGACCCAAGTCTCCTTGCCCTGAGACAAGTCTGCCCACAGTCTTTGGTTATATCAGACCAAAGCCAGGATCCTTTTGTTCCTGAAGGTGAGTATCTCACATTCATCCCAAAGGTCAACTGTGTCTCTAATTAAATTTTTGAAAAATCAGAATAAACAGAGTAAGAAATGGTAAATCTGCATGCCATTTTAACTCCTCTCCCAGCCAGAGCACGCAGGACTCACTGGGAAGGTATGAGCATTGTGTTTTAGCCAGGACCATCCCATCAGGAATACCTAAACAATGACTAACAAAGGTGCCAGCAGTTCATACAGCGTTCTGTGTCACTGGGAAACCATGTTTTCAGCTGTGTACAGATACTCTGAGTTTGAACAGACAGCTCTTGGGTATGGCACAGGGATCAAATTCAGGGTGGCTGACTCGTGCAGTGAGGTTCTGGCTTTCATTCTCAAGGAGATTGTGAGAAAGTCACTTTACCACTTTCTAGCTCCATTTCTGTCCCTTGCTCCACTTCTCTCTTCCTGCTTTTACCATTTAGAGTACCATCACTTTCAGGCAAAGACTGAAGGCTGCTGCACAGCATGCAGGTCACCCAGCTATTTTTGGGCTTTTGCTCTCTGTTCTACTTTGCCTAGTTTCACAGCTTCTACTTTTGCATACCACTAGTTCCTAGACAGTCTTTGCTCACATGTTCAGTTGCAGAGTACTTAAAGGCCATTAAACCTTAAATGAACAACAATAATCACTATCAAACCTACAAAGAAATCAGAATTTGAACTGTTCCACTTCCTGGCAGAAGTAAATGACTGAGGAAGAACACAGGATGATCGGAGAAAACTCACAAGCACAAGCCAGCTTCTCGCAAGAGAAGCTGAACAGCAGCGGCTGGGAAAAGTGCAAAGTATTTCTCAAAGTAACCTCTTGTCTGTCTGGCACATTTCAAGGGACAGAACGTCTGGGTCACATAGGAAAGAAGCTGGAAGCTCCGTGAACCTTGACAGAGCCATGTTGCAAGTTGTAGGAACTGCTTCAAATGAGAGAGTTGGGGGAAAAAAATAAAATAAAATAAAATAAAATAAATAAAATAAAATAAAAAGATGCCACTACACTACAAATGTCTCTCAAAACCACTTAAAATACAGTAAAGCTTTTAGAATAAGAGACCGTGTATTGCAAAGCCTTGCAATTCTACTGAAAGTCTCACGATGCTTTATTCAGAGTCAGAGCTGTTAAAAACAGCTGATTACCTTGGAATTGGGTGCCATTAAGGAAGGCCTCCAGCAGAGGTTAGCAGAAGAGCTTGAAAAGCCAAAGGAGGCTGCAAAGCCTCAAGAAAACAACCTGTTTACCAGAGGATCATGATCTTAAAGCTAATCATGACTTTGACAGATTGGCTCAAGACTTTGTTTAAGAGCCGGTGTTAGCAATATCAGAGAGGTGGAAGAAAAAAAATCAAAACCAACAAACCTTGCCTTAAAACTAATCCAAAATGAATTCCTCAAAAACATGAGAGAATTGGCAGCAAGAATGGAATGCTATCTCTGCACTGCTTTGCCTTTAAAGCCGCTCAGCAAAGCTGAAGAAAATCTCATGCCTCCCTAAATCAAAGGCTAATAATGAAAACCAGGAGAACTTCAGAAATATGTTGGGCCTGTAAAGCCGTTCCTGGAAGGAAAGGTAAAAATAAAAGGTAGAAGAGAATTGAGCGGGTGTTGCTTCCAGCACATTAGCTGGAGCCTGGCAGTCAGCTGCAAAATAGGTGCAGCCACTTCAGAAACAGGAGATATGGGAGCTAGTGGAAAGCAGATGGAAGGCTTGCCTGCTATGCCAGGGAAGGTTATTTTTTACTGCTTCTTAAAAATTATAATATACACCCTGCGGATGTTCACTGTGAGGGAAGTGGGGCGAGAGGATCAGCCCGTGGCCACAGCAGTGGGAGAGAACCATCAACACTCATCAAAGGTGCTCAGATGGGAAAAAACAGCCTTCAAGTAGGCCAGATCAAGATAACGGAGATGTAACGCCATGAATAAACTATCACTTCCACCTTTGCTACTCTTATCTCTTCCTTCATCATTATTTCTCCACTCCCCCCCACCACTCCTTCAGATTTCCATTTCCAAGTAAGACAGAAGATCAAGATGCGTGTTTGTAATTTAAAAGGCAAGGCACAGAGGAAGACACACAGGGATTAAAGCACTCAGGCTTCTTTCTCACTTGAAAGTTGTGTTTTTGCAGGGAGGAGACCGGTCTGATTTGAGCAAACAGTGTTTTGTCAGCATGTGGCAGCCAGGAGAACATCCTTGCTGGGCATCCAGAGCCACACCAAGGACAGGCAAGAAAGAGAGCAGGGAAGTTCCCCCCCATGCTGCCTGGACTCACCAAGGAAGAATGGAAACCAAATTCATCCTGTGCAAAGGGGGTCTGCTTAGCTCTATTTAAAACAGGTATATTGTTCTCCTACTCCCTTTTTGTCTGAAGCACCTTCTCTTTAAATTACATACCAAATTTTGTAAACAATAAAAAAGCATACTTGTCCTAGGATAATTAAAAATAGTTACAAGAATATGAAAAATTAATGGAGACTCAATGAATGCCTGTCAGGTCTTTCCCTGCATGAAAACAATATGGAGAAGGAAAGCTAGCCAGGCAACCCACAGGAGACTCAGACTTTTTTTTTTTCCCCTAGATTTTGGTTTTTGTTTCCCACTTGTTTTTAATATAGGCAGGACTTCTCTCAGACCTGCCAAACTCCACAACATTGTTGTTCATTCAATTTAAAATCTGTTCCACCGAAAATCGAAACAAACAAACAGAAAACAAGCTGCAGGGAATGGAACAAAGTTGCATTTAAAACCTCATTCACCTCTCCAAAATACAGTTGCACTCGCCTGGTATATCTCTAGAAAATTAACACAAAGCAAAAGGTCAGTAAGGCCGGTATCCCTCATTGGAGTGAGCACACATTCAGATGGTTGGAGCGTTGCAGATGTCAGCACACACGGCAGCAGGGCCTGGCTCAGGATTGGAAGGAAGGAGTAGGAAACAGCAGGAACTTTTCTTTCGACTACTCCATCTCTCACACATCAAGCTAAGCAGAGCAGCTCAGTTAGGAAGGGGCCAAAACCTGAAAACCTAGGGGTAGCAGCTATTGCATTGCCTGGTTTTGCTAAGAACTTCTGAAGTGTTGTCAGACATTTTATCTTGGGCGATTTGTTTCATCAGCCAGATGCAGAGGCTCATGAGGAGCTGAGCTGCTCAGGGCTGGAGGGAAGGCTGCACAGGCCACAGCACTCTACACACAGCTCAGGCTCCAGAGATGTGTCTGCTGGTAGAGCCTGGCACAGGAACACTTAGAAAAGATGATTTGCTTCACTGGTGACCAAGCAATTTAGCTGCTGATTGAGGATGGAGAACTAGCTGTGCAGACAGACGCCAGAGGAATTGCTGACTTACCAGATTCGAAAGAAGTGGGATGCTGCTACGTTTCAGCTCTGAGGTCAGGCTGACGTTTTGCTTGCACAGTATATACTTATGCAATAACAATGTGCAGACTGATAAATCACTGGGTGGAAGGTATTTATATGCGTCTGCTGAAATATATACTACCACGGCTAAACCTTGCAGAGAAATGTAAATATTTAACAGCAAAAAAGGGGTAAATCTGTGTGCCTATCAAAATATTTTTCACTCAGTGACCTTATTTAAAACTTACTTCTAACACTCTAAATAAATATTACTTGTTGTGTTTTAGAGTCGGCAGTTTGTTTCTGATTAACATTTGTTCACTAGAAGACTGCATGTAAACTATGCTGATGGTTACCAACCTCTCTGTACACACAGAGCCCTAAGAGCAACGTGGTTCCCTCTTTACCATTTGCTGAAGAGCTACGAAAGAGTAAAACTGAGGCAGAGGCAGGACAGAACAGGGTGCAGTCCCACACAGTACACACAGGAGTGGCATGCCCTGTGAAGAACAGTTAAGGCTGAAAACAATTTTGGGGTAAGTAGCTCAATACTGCAGATAAAGGTATACAACTGCATGTGTTGCATAAAACTTTTAAAAGACCATGTGTAACTAGATATGAAATCAAATTAATGGCTAACATGATATTGTGTAAGCATAATTATCAAGATGATAGGATATCTTAAGTTAATTGAAGGAATATTAGCAGGTTCATAAATCTTGTCAGATAGATTTATCAGATTGGAATATTCTGAAAACCTCACTAAACAAGCTCCTACTTTAGAAGGAGTACGATTAGACTGTGCTATTGCACATCTCCAAAAACAAAACAAAAGGTCAAAGCAGCGTGCCTAACACAAATCGCACTTGGAAATTACATTACAGGTTGGCACGCACCCCATTCACAGCATCATCTAAAGTACCTCCAGCCAGGAAGAAAAAGATAAAGATTTCCTCAACATTCAAGAGATCGTTAGCAAAAGAAAACTATATCAGGGTGTCAGCCTTCTGAAACACCCAGTGAAATATATTCTGTCTATGAAAATTAGGCTTAAGTCAAAAGAATATTCAAGGACCATCCTACTCCTTAGTCTTCCCATATGACTCAACCACGTTTCCCAGACTCTGCTCACAGCATGCCTCAGCACACAGCTTCAACTCCAGAAATGCATCTGCAACTCATTTTAGCCCAAGCTACATAGACAAAATGAAATATGCCATAACTTAGGAGATAATGGCATCAAATTAATTTCTCAGCAACTGTAGTAGTGGTTGATATGATTGAATTTTGTCACTGAAATACTAAAAGAGTTTTAGCAAAGCCTCGACAATGATTCAATCATTTAGTAAGAAAAGACCTCCTGTCATAGACATTGTAGGCTAGCATCCACACGTTGTGTAGTAGCACCTCTCTGATGCAGTGAATTTTATTCCAAGCCACATTATGAACATTCACATTATGAATTATGAAAAATCTCCTGAGCCTCATTGTTTACAAGTTTTTACAACAAATATAACTGAGAGTTCATCACAGTTGCTACAGAACAACTGAATCTAGGAACATCCACACAACATTTTCCTTCTAAAACAAAGTTGCTTTATCTCCTGTGTTCACTAATTTAAAGCAATAGGACTTCCCTAACCAATTACTTGAAGCTTCTACCATCACAGTAACAGACTTGCTCTTGATTTAACTTCCTCAATCAATAGCTAAGGTGTTTTCCTTTCTAAGGTGTATTTGGTTCATCTGAGATACTCAGTATTAATAATTAGAAACAATCCTCTGAGAAATAGCTTGAGTCAAGTGTTCCAAATAGTTCTGAAGACTCTAATTTGAAAATCAGCCTCCTCATTCAACCCTCATGGAAAGGTGGAACTCTGCTCTGTTCATTTCCCCTACCCTTCCTCAGTTTCACAGATTGAAGAGGACTTTCCAGCCTTTCTGTATGTTGCAAGGATTACTACTTGTTTCTTTATTTTATTCTAGCCATAAAAAATACCATGCAAGAATGTGTCTTCATCCTAGGTGCAGAGCCATGTTGTTCCAGGACACTGTCTGCAATCTTCATAAATTCTGATGCTGAAGTGATTTACAACTTGATCCCATCTCAACCTGGGCTTACCAAGCTTGAGAAATACTGCTTACTCCTTTCATTAAAGGAAACACTTTTCCCTGCAATACGCAGATGACTGTAGAATTGACTGTTATAAGCTGCTGAGGATAAGAATTTCACAGAGTGTACAATGACATCTGTACAGATCAGAAGGCTGTCCAGAGTTACAACAGTTAAAGATTCAGCAAGAATATTAAGCACTGACTTCTGGGTTTAAGCCAACCATGATGAGAAATCAAGCTGAAACTTAATATGGAGCAGTTAATGTTTTTTCTGCTTAAACATTTCTCTAAAAACTGGAATAGTTCACTTACATGTAATTAGGGGGGATTTCCCTCCCCAGCCGTTTAGAAGCCAAATGAAAGGCAAGGAACATTTGGGCCAAAGAACTTTAAGGCAGAGTTTTAATAAGACCAACACAGCACCACTGCAAACTGCCCCAGGATTCCAAAACCAACCCAACACAAGAACAGTGTGACAAGAGCTCATCACCCCTTCAGCAAAGGGATGAGCTGACAGTGGGAACAAGACACCCTGTGGCCCCAACATCCTGCAAAGAGGCTTCCAGTAAGTTACACTGTGGAGGTGTGGGGAGCACATCATGCGGATCATGGTGCAGACTGGGCTGTGTGTCCAACACACCACAGTGCAGCGAATTCAGTGCACGGACACCCACATGCTTCTGCATGGAGTCACCCTCACGGACAGCAGCTAGCTCAGTGCTGATGACGCGTGATAGCACTGATGAAATAATATGGAAAACAGTTAAGCCACGCTTTACATCCATGCCTTCAAGCTAAAATGGTCTTCTCAAGCTAGAAATGACTCCACTAGGACAGCTCTAGCATTCCACTTAATGTGCCAAATGGGCAGCTGGACTGATTGCCCTTCTCAGGGGGCACAGTGCCCGTCCTTTTCAGGCACAACCTGTTCTGCCTGCCCTATTGCAGACCCTGGCCTTTCTTCTGCATCCACTGACTGCACTGTGCACTGAAATCTCCATCTTTTTTTCTCTTCCTTTATATGGTTATGGAAGAGACGTACAACAAACAGCATGCTAAATGATTTACACGACCCACCAGGGATGGAGAGAGATTTAGAAGGAAGAAGTATCAGCAAGCTGGACAGATGGCTGTACTGCAGAGGTTATGGCCACAGAAAAGGCTTCAGAGACTCAGAGGAGAGTGAGGTGCAGAGCTTACAACAAGCAGCCAAGCAAAGGGATGGTAGGGACTACTGGACTGGGGCAAGATCTATTCAGAGGCCACGCAATTAATTCTAAGGCTGGGTCACCAGGCAAGCCTGTAAACAAATGATTTGAGAAGCAGATACGTAGAGTATCTGCAGTTCAAGTACGCAAAGTGTAATGAAACCCAACAAGCAGAGAGGGCTGCTAGCATGGGCTCCATTCTCCAGCTACATGAACCCTGCAGTCTACAGGAAGGCAAAAGTAGTAGAGTATTACATGATACTAAGAGTGCAAGAAACCATTGGGTGGTTTATGTCAGAAGAGTACCCTAACCTTATCACTGCCAGATTTCTGCAGGCATAACAGCAAGAGAAACTTTTGAGAAGGACACTATGATCACCCAGAGGATGCTTACAGCAGCTTTCAAGACTGCTCAAAGCACAAAGTAAAGGCAAGTTCGCTCATGTCACTCTTCTAATCCTTCCACCAGTTTTCTTTCCTCTATAACTAAACCTCTATCATATAAATTGCTTGCCTTTGTTTTCAAGAGCTATCCATTTCCTACCTATCATTATCTCATTTGTCACTGAAATATCAGCTTCTTTCTCTGATCTAGCAGTGATGCCAGCATTCATCACCAACTACAGTGACAAGCTGGGACAACAATCTTTACAGGAGCATTTGCTATGGATATGAGTAAGACTACGTTTGTCAGGGCAAGAGAAAAGCACACTGCAGTAGTCGAAACATGAAACAGTGAATTTCATCTAGATGAAAAGATGGATAGAAACAGAAGATGTTTTGAAAAATATGAATTTGTCTGAGACACCTCAGACTCCTCTTGCAACTGTGTATAATTTTACATATTGTACTCCAAAACGCAAACAAAGTTCTATTCAGACGTTCTCATGACTTTCTGCAGTATTTCCTTGTTAATGACTTCGTATGGAAAAAAAATATCCATTGTTTTCTACACAACAGCATAGCTACTCAATTAAAAGCAGTAAAACAATCATACAGACAAAACAGACAATTCAAAAGCACAGCAAATGTGCTCCATTAAAAGGAGGCTATTTATTGTAAATAATAGGTTGCTTTGTTTTTAATTTCTACATTCCTTCACCTTTATTCAGACCCATACAATGTATCGACTTGACTGTTATTTTAAGCACAGCAGCTGCAAGAGCTACAGACACACTGCAAGGAAACAAACAACCAGAAAAAGTAGAAGAGATTAGTATCACTAAATCACAACATAAGCTTTGGGTTTAATTTTTTTTAAATGTGGATATGCAAGTAACTGAGTAATCGCAATGCCATTATTTGCATCCCAGCAAGTCATATTCTAAGGATGACAGAATCCCAGCATGGCTGAGGCAGGCAGGGCCCTTCTGGTCCCCCAGTCCCAGCCCCGCTGCAGCAGGGCCACCAGAGCAGGGTGCCCAGGCCCACGGCCAGGCGGCTTCTGCAGACCTCCAAGGAGGAGACCCCACAGCCTCTGGGCAGCCTGTGCCAGTGCTCCGTCACCTGCACAGCACAGAAGTGCTGCCTGCTGCTCGGAGGGAACCTCCTGTGCTCCAGTTTGTGCCCACGGCCTCGTGTGCTGGCACTGGGCACCTCTGGAAAGAGCCTGGCTCTGTTCTCATTGCACCCTCGCTTTGTGTATTTATAGACATTGGTAAGATTCCCCCCTAAGCCTTCTCTTCTCCAGCCTGAGCAGCCTCGGCTGTTACTCTGTTCTCACAAGGGTGCTTCATCCTCTTTGTCATGGTCCTTCACAGGACTCTCTCCAGCGTGTCCATGACTCACTGGTACTGAAAATATGACTTCTGAATACAGCCTTAACTGATGGAACAGTCAGAGATAAAATTTCCTTCATCTTTATCTACATGTTCACATACACACCAGCACCATTAAATGCAAATACTAGGACAACTTTCCATCATCTGCTCAGGCATTCAGGACTGAAGACATGCAAAATTAATAACCACATTTAAAAGCCAGGCCTGACTCATGTCTCACACTAACATCTTTGCACTGTTACACCTATATCAAATCAGTGATAAATTAGTCCAAAAGAGACCTCAGTACTTCAATTTTTTTCTACTTTACCAGCTACCTATTTCCACACACAAAAACTATCAAGAATGTAGTGAAAAAGCACTGTCATATTTCTGAGCAAGTGACAGTGTGCTGCCTTCTACATAAACATGTTCATGGATGGCACCAACATTTGAAAGAAATTTTGTAACCATTATCTGATTGTACATTTCCCTGCATTTAAAAAACATACAGAGTGACTGTCAGGTCTCCTCATGCTTCCTGGCACATGAGCACAGAAAAAATTCACTTCACAAAGCAACTTGATAGTTTTTAACACAGCAGCAAACACCATTTACCTCAGCTTGTGATCTCAACTTAAAGCCTTCAAGCATCCCACCAGGCCTCCTGTAGGCACCATACCACACAGTGCCCATCTTTGAGCTGCCTGAATTTTAGGAGTAATTTCAGTGTTTTCCATTTGTTGGTGACTTCTATGTAAATACTGATGGCCAGGCAGATTTGATAATTACCAGCTGGTTGCCTTGAAGGTAGCTTGCTTTATTTCACGCTGCCTGAAGTCTAAAAAGAATGAAAGGCATCCCCTCCTGGAAGGTTGCTGCCACAGTAAAGAAGGCACACAATCAGAATTCTACTCCCAACAATACCAAGAGATGTGTATTTTGCCTTCTGCCATTTCTGCCACAGGGATGAAGTTTATACCCAACTTCCCTCAAATTCCACATATTTACTTGCCACATACTTCAAGTCTTAGCTCCTTTGTGAGAAAGGAATTGTAGAGGCCAAGATTTGTGGATGCAAGACTGGGTTATCTTCCTGGCCCACACAGAGAAGACAAGCCACACTCAATGAATGCAACCATTCCTTTTCCCCCATGCTTGACCTGTTCCAGCCTCAACTCTTCAGCACAGGACCATCTCCTTTGTGTGTCTGCCCAGGTGCTCGTGCCCCTACATGAGCCTTGGGGCTGAAACACTGCAGCAGCACCTCCCAGAAGATAAATGGAGAGAGGAATGAAGTGACAGAGGGAAGGAGAAAGGCGAAGGATGAGCTGGTATGCTGAAATCGACTCAATTTGGATTGGTTATTTTATGTAAATTCAAGATCCATGGGTCCATGATATTACAAATTTCCAATTTGTAGCCATCCTACATGTTTTGTTTGCCAGCCTTTAAGTTCCACTGAACAAGCTTCAACAATTTATATCTTCATAAAAAGGACACAATATTCATCTCTAAGAAACAGCTTGGAAGCTACTTAGAAGATAAAATTCAGGAGTTCGAGACAGCCACAGAGCATTTCACGTAAAATAAAAAATAAAAATAAAAAAAGCTGCAAGCATGCACACTCTGCAAGGACGTGCATTAACTCATTACCCAACAGTTATAATGCATACCAAGCAGAGTTAATGTGAGGAGCAAGCAAGAAAATTATTGTCACCTCAGTACAAACACGCTGGAAGTATTAAAGAGACCACTTGCAGAGGAGAAATTATTTGCTGAAACTCTTCACACAGTCAGCACTTCACAGGGTCTTTTTGCCCCCCTAAATTATACACCTCTGATTATGATAATAACTTCAATAGTGTATTTGCTGGAACGGACCTGACAAAGCAGCTAACACTAATGAAGCACAAAGCCCATTACAAGATGGAAACCGGTGAAGCTATTAGGTCCTTCAGGACTGGCAAAATGCCAGATGATGACGGGCTGCCAAGCAAGTTCTGTAAAGCCCGTGAAGTCCAGGTGGGTCCCATCTAACAGCCAGCACTTCTGAAAATGGAACGACAAGGCAAATTTTTGCAATCAATTTCATAACACTATCACTTCTCTGATAGACAGAAACACCCAGAAAGGCAATCAGATGCCATGGATGATGGACATACAGTAAGAATTCAGGCAGATCAATCACTGTAAGAACGGTCATCTAATTTTACAGCCCAGCTTGCATTTAGGGTGTATGCTGAAGCGTAGGAGAGATTTAATGTCATACGAAGACCAAGAAAATAACCGCCAATGTAAAATCATGGAATCATAGTTAATTAGCAGAAGCAGACTACTAATGAGAACCATAACTGCATACAAGTTTGCCAAAAGGGTTCTGCTTTGTTCCACTAGCCACTGTCTCCTGTGGGTTCTGAGACTTCCAAAGCTAGTCCAGACAGGAAGTACGAGAAGAAGATGTTGAAGGCCTGAGAGGAGCACGGAAACATCATTTTACCTCATACAGCTCAGAGGAGCACAATTAGATTTCTCAACTTTAAGCCTCCCCGATGGGGGAAAACATTTTACCCGCAGTTGTCACACACTGCAAGTGACTCAAAAATGCTTTCTTCTTGGATATGCAGTTGCAAATACATGTATACATACATATTTTATTATTTTTTAATTATTATTTTGTAAAACATTCTCTCCTGATTCAAGTACTTCAAAATACTGCTCACACTCCTATTTCAGCTTGAAATTTCTTCTGGGAACAAATAGGAGGAAATATCCCAAAAAGACATTAATATGAGCAATCATGTCTATAAAATTTATACAATGCTGAAAGAAATGTTGCAGCTACTCCAGCACTCTGCTACTGACATTTGAAGTTTGGTCTGCTGAACCTTAAGATCTTCAAATTAACCAAGTATTTAATGCACTGCTCTGCATTCCTGGGTTAACCAAATCTGAGTGATAATTTAAACTGAGCAAAATAAAGCATGACCTGGATTAGGTAATGGATGATGAGGTACAATTAACATTACTATTCAAAATAATGGGCAAGATTCTCTTTGCTACAGAATTTCTGCTTGGTTCAGCAGGAAGGAGGGTCAAAAAAACAATTACTGCTCCCAACTTCTTTGATCCAGTCTTGAAACACAGACAAGCCTCAAGTCTGCTTTAACATGCAGCAGAAGGCAAACCCCTTAAAACATACTCTGGCAGTTTGGCGCTTCAAGAAAACTTGAAGACTTCAGCTTCTCCTGTCTTCCTGTTGGTTTTAACAGAAATGTCTGTAGGATGCTGTAAAGCTGTGAAGTAGTTTTTTTTTTTTTTTTTAAGTTTATCATGGGTAAAGTTGCAATTCAGTGACTTTCCTAGAGAGGAAATTAAATCAAAAACAGGAATGATCACTCAAAAGAACTTGTAGTACGTCCCAACTTAACACTAAACAAGCTTAAGAAGTGTTTCCTTTGCTCACTCATTGATGCCATCTGAGCAAAGCTGTAGCATCAGAAGTTACACTGGAACTTGGTGAGACTCAGGAGACAGCTTGGTGCTTCATTCCCACTCAGGAAATCCCTGAGTATTCCTGGGAGAAGAGAGCCCTGGAATGGATATCAGTGCCAAAAGACAAATTTAGAACACTGCTGAACTGTTTTTCTGCTTCCACAGCTAAGTTACACCTGAAAGGTCTGAAATAACCACTACTGAAGTGCTCCTGATGTGATTCCTTGTACTTCATCTTCTGCAAATTTGATACCAATATCGTAAAAAACAATTTAAGACCTTGATTTGCTATCGGAAACTTGTTCTCATCTTTAAGGTTTCTGGTATGGAGAACAGCTTGAAAG
Source organism: Tetrao urogallus (assembly GCF_951394365.1). Taxonomy (NCBI): domain Eukaryota; kingdom Metazoa; phylum Chordata; class Aves; order Galliformes; family Phasianidae; genus Tetrao; species Tetrao urogallus. Next base: position 51,590,351 of record NC_136815.1, on the reverse strand, counting down.
AAACTCAGCAAACAATTTATCCGTATCAAACCACTCACTGAGGTAGCTTTGCGGACACCTGTAACCAAGAAGGAATTTCGAACAGACAGAGACTGAGTGTGATTCCATCAGGCTGCCTCTGCCAGTCTGAGAGCCTGTACCTACAAGGTGCTGCTTATGACGACTCTGAGGAGCCTGCACTAAATAATGCAGCAATTCTGGGACTTCAAAGCCATTTGGAAATTAGGAGTTACCAATTTTAGGATTGCATAGCCACATATCCAGTTCCCAGTCCTAAACAGTAAAGAAATTTCTTTCTGTGAAAAAGATGGATGGTTTAAATCTAAATTTATATAGAACCTATAGATATAGCAAATACTGGGTGGAACAGCACTCAAGCATCTTATCTGTAGACAAGCACATAACATTACTCTATAATCTGCCGGTGATTTCAAAGTTTCTTTTTAAGAGCTGCTTTTACTACTCAGTTCTCAGGAAATAAAGATTTTTAAAAAATCAGGAATGGCCAGGCACATGTGAACAGACATTTCAAGCCATTGGTAAAATGGTGGAATGATCCCTACAATAATACAAAGGGAGGTCAATTGACTCTCAACCTCTTTAAGGTCCCAGATCTCTTACTACCACTGGAAAACTATACTCTTAGTGTGCAACCAGTGGCTGTCAGTTGTGTCCAGCAAATCCAGGCATGGATAGCTATGCCTGAATTCAGCTTCAAGGGTTGACAGTGATCAGATTCATCTCTTGATACGGAATTCTGAAGAATGGATTTTATGTAATTATCCAATACTACTACTACTAATTAAAAGGAATTAGGTACCCACAGCTAAGCTTCATATGAGCACCAGTTTTATGTTGGTCTTTGGTACTCTCCTCTTGGAGACTTATGCCAGAAGAACAATGGTAGAACTAGACATTGTTAAAACTACAAAATCTGAATACAAAACCCTGCTCTGAAGCATTCCAGGTTGTCAACAACTGAACTATCTGAAATATTATTCGTCATTTAAGATACACAAACTTGACTGCCTTCATTACTAAGATTTACCGTTCATGTAGCTGTGAGAGAGATTACATCACAGAGAAAGAAATGATGCATCACCTAAATTCAGCGGGTGGCTGCAGACCAGTATGCAAGATATTGTGCCTAAGTTACATCATTTTTGTGTAGTATTACTTGGATGAGCAAATAAAAAGGCATTAGATATAAAGGTCTGCTTTCAAACACAACTTCCATCATTCTCTGGAACTTCAGCACTAAAAAATAATTCAGAATTTTACCGCAGTAAAATTTCATTACACTTACAGTCGCATGAATATTTTCCCTCTAACAGCCCAGCACTTGGTGCTTTGTAAGGTCTCTTTATTCAGCTACAAGCAAAAAAAGGTGCAAATTATAATACCTGTTACAGTCACTCCCCTCTGCTTGAGCTGTTCAAAAACTAAAATACATTTAACAAACTCAAGAAAAGTGTTTACAAGACAGGGTGCTCCGAACAGCCGCACAGAGATAATACCACATCTTGATTTGGGCTTACAGTCCCAACACTCCAGCATTACAGTTTTCTGTTTTCTGAATCAGAATCTTTTCGTGTGTTTTTTTTTTTTCTTTTCAGTCCAGTGCTTCTTTTAATAATATTTGTACACTGAATCCTGTTAGCCTTTTCATCAGGAGATTTTTTCCAGTTCCCAACAGCCATTTAAGATCTGTTATCAAATCTGAAACTACTGAAATGCAGACAGTGTAAACCTGACTGCATATCTAACCACAGACAAAGCTTTAAGTTTCATATCACAGAATCACAGAATCACAGAATGGCTTGGGTTGGAAGGGACCTCAAAGATCATCTAGTTCCTTCTGCTGCTGCAGGGTTGCTAACTAGTAGTTCTGGATAGTAGTAGAACATAGTTTTTGTTAAAAAAAAAAAAAAAAAAAAAAAAAAAAAAAGCATTTTGCTGTCTCTGAGCACCTTCCTTTAGAAGGGGTTCGCCAGCGTGCAGCCATTTACACCACTGTCTTTCTACAAAAGCAGCACAGACATTTCAATTTAGCAGATGTGTTAAGTCAGAACTCAGGTTGAAAGTAACTTGCAACTATGATCCAGAATTTCTCTCCACAATCATTAATGCACCAAAGCTTCATGTAAGTGGTTTCCACATCACACAACATGTGAACAAACAACAATGTTCACAGCAGAATCAAATAAGTTTGTGCATAATGTTTAATAATAATGCGATAACGGCGTTAGGGTAAGAAGCTCTGGAGTCCAACTTTAATAATAATTACCCACAGATCACACGAAAATACTATAACCTCCTTATGTCTCATTGCACCTTCTTAAATATGTATATGTAATAATTTTTTTTTTTTTAAATAAAAAAAGTTTCATGTAAAGTCAACTTCCTTTTGACAGTGTCACTGTGGAACTGAATTGTTATTAGTGAATTACATTAAGAGGTTCAAGATAAGAGGACGTTTCAATTATACTTGTTAAACAGTCACATTCAACTCATCATCATTTGTCTGCATATCTGCTCTGTTGCTCATGCAAAGAGCAATGACATGCACAAGGTCAAGACGTACAGAAATTCTCAGTCTGAGATCCAAGTCTCAGAGGGCTGACAGTGGGTATACACATCTGCAGGTATGTGTAACACCAAAGCACATGCACATGCCTTTAACTATTCATATGCCCTTTTTACATCAACCCTAGCACCACACAGCTGTCTTTCCTATTTTCAAACATAGCACAGTCCAGAAAAACTACTGCAGGAAGGAGCTTCACTTTCCACTGATGCTAAACCGTGTGACCCCGGTCTTTGGGGATTTCATTAAACCTTCTTGTAAGCAAACAGGGTTTTATTTGAGCAAGGATAGAGATGGAAGGCGTTCCACACACGGCTGTGTGTACACGGAGATAGAAACACACTGAATAGACAAATAATCTCCCACTCAACGCCAACCTTTCAATATTGATTGAGTTTAGACTATTTTAAAGCATATCTGCAGGTACATTCCATAGCATCTTGCAAGAAGATCAGAAAACACAGCCCAAGTAGTTTCATGAATCACTGGACTTGAAACAACTCAGTGAGAAAATCACCACTTTGAGCAGCTAAAAGGCTGAGGCTTTTCTGAGGCTAACACCTCGCTTTTTGGGCTACATTTTACCTCTGCTTCTGACAAATATTGTCCACCTTTGGTTAGACCCAAGACTAATGCATGTTTCAGTAACTAAAATGAACATTCAGAATTCTGCAGTATGACAACTAAAGAGACATATAGGTCTTTAAAAAAATAATCATACATGCACTAACACCACCTCCTTCATGGTGAGTAACAGTTAAAGCATTTTGTGTACACTTTCTGTTTCCTCTTTTGTGTATCTAAGTACATAGGATATTGCAAAACCGCTTCAAGAGAACTCTTTATTCCATGCCATGCCATAATTTATCTAGTCATTTCTTCTGCCAGTTTTTAAAGCGTAAGAAAATAAAACTACCAATATAACTGTAACCTATAGTGCTTTGGTATTTGGAAAACCTCAAAATCAAATCCATTTTCAAGTACAAGACACATAAGTGTGAACAAAGAAAAAAATCTACAATAGATTTTGTGAACTAAAGATCAGTTTTCCAGAAGTACACTTTCAAGGAAGGAAAGAAGAAATCTTGCACTCTCGTATTGCTGCCCTTCCCACCCCACTCCCCAAAACTGAAGTGGCTAGATCACAGTTTCCTGCTAAATTCCCAATCCAGCTCTGTCTTTAATCAGTAATAACTACAATTAACATCTTGCAGGTTCTTTGGCTTATGTGAAAGGAGTGCAAAGTCCCAGTGGAGCTCCTGGAGAAACAGCAACCACAACATGGCCAGTGATAACTGATGCAACTTGGCAAGTTCTTTTTCTGGCTGACTTACAAAGGCAAGAAGTAAATGGATATGAAAGGAAGAGCTCCTTCCAGCTTTTACAGGCAGCAGCAACTTTAACTTGCTGAAGAGCTTTGCCGAAGCATGCGGGCGGTCTTACATGGCTATTACGCACACTACTTTGCTATTGGAGAGCACACAACTCTAAGATACGAACACATCTCTGACATTCTTCCAGGGCTGAGGACTCCACCACCTCCCAGGGCAGCCCATTCCAATGCTGGCCACCCTTTCCATAAATAAATTTTTCCTAATGTCCAATCTAGCACAACTTGAGACTATTTCCAACAACCCATCACTTCTGAACTAAGAGACCAAAATCCTCCTCCCTTCAGGTAGCTGTAAACAACCTCCTTTTCTCCAAACTAAACAGCCCCAGCTCCCTCTGTCACTCCCGAAATGTCTTGTTTTCTAGTCCCTTCACCAGCTTTATTGCTCTTCTCTGCACATGTTTCAGCACCTCAATGCCCTTCTTGTAACGAGAGGCCCAAACTGAACAGAGTATCTGAGGTGCAGCCTCACCAGTATCGCGTACAACGAGCAATCCCTCCTCCAGCCCTGCCAGTCACACTATTTCTAATGCAGCTTAGGATGTCACTGGCCTTCTTGGCCACCTGGGTACACTGCTGGCTCATTTAAATTCACACTACTCAACAATAGGCAAAAATACTCTTACTTAAAAAAGACATATAGGAAACATCTCAGTTCGGTGTTCTAACGTAATGGACCAAGAGGCTATTTGGAGTTGCAATTACATCGCTAAGACAGTAAGGACCTGGCAAAATCAGATTCCTAATATCCTAAGTAGTATATGGTCTTAATTGCTGATAGGTGGAAGACAGTAGAAAGCTAAAAATTGAAGTTATGCTGCCTATCCATTTGACAACTGTTAATGGCACCACTGTTAAAACAACAGAAAAAAGCAAGCGCTGCTGTTTATTTTTTATTGACTGATCTGCACTTTACTGGTTTATGTAAGTAAAACAGGATAGCTGTTTCTTTTTAATGGCATCATATCCTAAGGTAAAAATCATTATGGAATAAGATCACAGCATTTGTAAGGAAGTGGTAAAATAAAAGAAAAAAAAACAAGTCAAGAAAACGCAGAGCTCACAATTCAGGGCATGGGTGGAGGCTTAGGAGTTTAAAATCATCATTTGAGAAGATACATATGGTTAATGCAAAGATTACCTTCACTCAATGGATCCAGGAGTTCAAGGCCATTAACCCATTTCATATACATTAAAAAGTAACTTCTTTTGCCACCAGGTGAACAGTGCCAGCACTGTTTTGCCGTGTTCACGCAGGCAGAGACATATTGCTGGTAAGATAACCACTCCAGAATCTACCACACCTCCCTGTTAGGAACCTGCTGCATTTCCAATTTAGATGAAGATGCAAATTGTTAAAACAAAAGATAAGCCACAGGACAACTTCTAGATACTTCCTACTTTCTGGGATAGAAAAGAAAATGCTTGCCAAAAAGTGCTGTAACCAATGGGTGACACTTTTTTTTTTTTTTTTGGTCTAAGCAGTGGGATTTAAAAAGAAAATGTTACAGGGAGCATACTAAAAAAGAAAAAAAAAAAGATCATTTTTGCACAGTCAATGGCCAAAAAGCAGCACAGGTTATGCTGGCAATGTGACTATTGAAACAATAACATTTTTCCTCTCACATCTTAAGCAATAATGTTCTTGCTTTTGCTTAAGTGAGGTAATATTGGGGAAAAAAAATGAAGACTACATTCTGTTTCAATTCTCCCATGAGAAAATTTAAGAGAGCAGAGTCACAACCCAATGTCCATTCTTCAGATCTACAAATGACAGAATGGAAAATGCCACCTTATTTCAGAAATGAGCTACTTTTTTCTTCTTCTGCTAGTCATGCCTGCCTGAAGGCACTAGGGGTATGGAGATGACTCCTTCAAACTCTTGTCTGGAGTACTAGCACCTTTCCTATCTGGCAAGTTAATGCTTGTCTACCTTGATAACTTAGCTCCATCTTCTGCTATGCTAGTTGGCCCAGACGCCACAAAGGACTGAATTCACAAATCGAGATGCACACAGACTTCTATAATTTAACTGCAGCTTAATATCCAGGAATATCTCAGCAGTCTACTTGTCCTTTCAAAAAAGAATGATCTGATTTCACAGACCTTCTACTACTTCAATAACACGTCCGAAAGGTCTTCTGCATACGTCAAACTAGGCTGAATCACTAGCAACAGGAAATTGCCCTTTTCAACTGTGAAGTATTAGAAATGCAGAAACTGTGTAGAATTCAATCATCTTTTTTGTTGCTGAGGAAAAGAAAACAATTAGCTCAAACACCTCCCTTGGATATTTTGACAAAATATAGTATTTTGATGCAGTTTACCAACGTCAAGCAAGCGCCCTTTTCTGTCTCTGCTCAGAGAAGCCATAAGGTCCTACTTCTCTCTTGACAAACACGAAGACTATGCTTTCCTCTTTGCCAATGGCATTTCTTTTATATTACTCTCTCAAAAGCTTGAGAGCACAGCACACCTCTGTAAGATGATGCTACAGCTTCGACAAACTTAACAAAAACACTGACAAAATCCTCATCAGTAAGGTTGAGCAATGGGCTCCCTACCTCTTTAGAGCCTTTCTTTAATATTTCTAACAAAAATATTAACTGCCATCTAGCCAAATTCATAGCCTTACAAATTACAATGTTCATCTCTACTAATTTCTGAATGGAGAACCAGTGCCTACTTCTGTGTTTTTCCAGTGTCTTAATCACTGAAAGATACAGCTTCTTTTTTTTTGATTTTTTTTTTAAGGACTTTCTCCCTGAAGTCTCTCAGTAGACAGTGACATGGTATCGTTTTGGAGCAGAAAATTCCATTCTTGGAAAATAAGTCAGCCACTATGCAGGTCTACCAGAGCAGGACTTGACATCCGCAGTCTCCCACCCCATTTCCGGGAGACTGATGCACATTTCAGAAATATGCTTTCTCAGAACGAGGACTATTAACAGAGAGAAGGAGGAAAAGTTACTCGCAGAGAATGGCCACCTGGTGGGGTGGGTCCAGCAGAAGAGATGTGTGTTTTGGCAGCCAGATGGTGAAATATGCCAATCAATGAAGGCCTTTTCTCCATGAGGTAGTTCCATAACATCCTTAACAGTTGAGCCAACTGCAATTTACAAATACATCTACTGATCAACATGGATAAGGCAACTATTGTATAAATGCTATCTTTGTGCAGAATGACTTCAGATTTCTGAACACCAAAACAGAAGAGCGAAAGGCTTAATTTCCCTGTGACTGTTCTTCGTATCTTCCTCATACAGTAAGCCATGGAACTAAAGGCAGAGGAGGCCAGCTTCATATAGGTATGGAATGGAAACGCATTTATACACAGGAACGTATTAGTGCTGCAACACAAAGGCAGACGGTTGATCTATCTGCTGCAGTGGACATCTGCAGCTCTTGAATACACAATGACACTACTGTAAGGACTCAAACAAATGAGTAATGGTGACACTATAACCTGGACTACTTGAACCCTGTTATGGAAAAAAAGAGAAGCAGCAGCTAGGCAGGTGGTTAGTATGACACTGTGAAAGGTACTGCGGCAAAATCAAATGTTGTTGTCAGGGACTTGTATTTTTTTCCATTTTGAAGGGCTTTTTTTTATTATTACTATTTTTATTACTACCTGTCAGACTGCTTGTCTGAAATACATTATGAGTCTTAATTTTTTTTTTTTCTTTTTTTTTTTTTTTCAGGAATACACAGCATGCTGGGAGTCTGTGATCGAAGACACTCTGCACAGGCCAACAATCATAATTATGCTGTGATTTTATGCCCAGCAGGAAACTTCTGATTTGCCACCTAGGAACAAAGCTAAAGAAATGATCTAAGGTAGCCAATTAAAGTTTTCATAAAGAACCCCTCATCTATCCTCAAAAACCAAAATCTCCTCTTACAGTACAATCCTCTTAGCACTTATCTCTCCCTTCCTCATTAATACAGTTTCACCTAGCTGGCACTGATACACGCAGAGACAGGGAGGGAGATACACACACATATATACACACTTTACTTTTTTCCTTCTGTTCTCCTGACCTTTCTGATTTGGTTCAGCATTTACACTAGCCCACCTGTCTGGCAGATCTTCCCTGCAACGTGTCCTTCAAGATGAAAAGCAGAGTTTGATAATGCATAGTGACAAACCTCGCAGAGAGCAAGCGGGCAAGCAGAAGAAAGAAAGCGCTAAGGGAAATCGCTTCTAACCAGGATCTGCTGCTGCACAGCTAATCAGGCAGGTATTCAGTTGTTCACTCCTGCAGACTTGCTTAGCATAGAAATAGGCTGTCTGCCCAGGAAGATGAGGTAATGTCTAGGTTTAATGCCAATCTCTGTAACTGGCAGGACACATCGAGTAAATATTTCTGCTGCAGGAGACCACATTAATTTGATTTTGCTACCAATTTTCATTATTGTTATTATTTCTATCACTATAAATATGCATGAGTTTACCTGCTAACTTTGAGGATGTAGACGGCACAGGGATCCAGGTAAGGCTGCCTGCACTTCCCACCTCAGAGCTACAGGATTGGATTCCCCCTTCAGAGCCTTCCTCATCCTCCACATCAGTGTCATTTTGTCCTTCCACCACTTCTGAAGGCCCAGATACTTGCCCTCTCTAACCCAGTTCTGCAGTACTAGATACCCTTTCCCACTCAGAGCATATTTTGTCCCTCCTTACTGTACCACAAAAAAACATCTTCTATTCAGTACTGCAATACTGTGGATGTGGTCATCCACAATTCTTTCTTGGGCATGCACTGCTTTACCTGCAGATTAATACAGCCATGTTTTCCAGCAAATTGTCAAAAATATGAACAAAATGCCCCAAAACAACAAATAAATCAGCTTCTCACAAAACACTGTTAAACAAATGTGACCTTTTCGCCCTTTTTGCTCTCTTTACAAGTAAAAAGATCTCAAAAAGTCAAAGCAGAAACACAAGAAGTCTGTGCCTGTTTACCCATCCTGCAGCCTCCCCAATACAGCCAGAGCTCTAAAAATTCATAGATATTTACAGGAAATTGGGAGTACAAGAGCCTGTGGGAGAGCAATAGAAGAATCTTTCAGGAACAACCCAGTGGAATTCTGTGCAACAAGGTGGTTCCAAAAGAGGCAGAGAGCTGGACAGAAGGTTTTTGACAAAAGAGGACATTTGTGGTCCCTCTTGTGGTTGGCTTTCGGACAATGATTTCTCAAAAGTAACTTGTTTTTGGCCTTACTCACCAATACTTCTCCATCAGACCAAAAACAAATGGTGTTTAAAAAAAAATGTCCCAAACTTTTCACGATGTACTACATTGTCAGATTCTGGATAATCTGTTTTTGAGGTCTACCATCTACTTGAAAATATCCTGAGGACCCAACAGTGCTTGCATATTTGGTTAGAAACACAGACAAGGGCAAAGACTTCTTTTTTGCAAGTAAACAGTATTCAAAGGCTTGACACTGCATTTATTCAATTAAAAAAGCCTCAAATGTAAATGGGCATTTTTCTCATTTTTTCATTAGGTCTCTCCAGAAGAGCACATTCCAACCACTGAAATACTATCCATATTAATTTCTTTAAATCCACAGCTTTGTCAGCATAACGGGTACAACCATGCTCTGGATGCTGCCAGGCTCCATCTGCAGGCACCGTGGCAACAGTGAGCTCAGGCCAAGCATCCCTCCCTTCTTGTGGGTCTGTCAGCCCCAGCAGTGGGACATGCCCATACCATTCCCTGGTTCCTGGGTTTGAACCAATTTGCAAGTCTCCAGCTCAAGTCCAACATGGAAAGGCTTGCATTTCACATTTCAAATATCTCTTTACATTCTATGTCTGTGCATGATTGTGTGAATGTCAGGTAAAATCAATCGTGGTCACATTCTTCTGCTTCTGATTGTTGCAAACAATCTTTGCTGTACTAGGACTGAACAAATTCTTTGCAAACTGGTAGCAAATCTCTTGCATGAAAACAACTTTCTTCCTTGTCTCACCTTTCATCTCTTGAATGTCAGCACATATTTTAAATCACATAGCATCAAAGAGGATATGTTTCCGTTCATTCTTTTTCTCTTTGATACCAGAATATACATGAGCACTTCAGTTTAAAATCTGGTATCACTTTTGATACACATACTTGGGGCAGCACACCAACTCCTCATTTTTGTCCAACATGCTTCAAGACATACTGCATTTTTAAACTACACTGTTCCATTTGGTTCCACCATAACCACCTCCTGCACCAGATTTAACAACTGAAGTACATAGCCTACCACATGAAAGTAGCGTACTAGCTTTCTTGGGGCTCAACCAATTCTGGGCAGACATACAGTTGTACCCACTTCTATTATATTCACAAAGTTCAGTCAAGTTCTTTGTAGTTTCTGCTCAGGCATCTCAATTACATTACAAATTTGTAATCACTACCAGTGATTGAAAAACATGAAAGGAACATTTTATAAGCAGAAAGACTTAAATCTGCATGAAGAGGAGAGGCAGAAACTGTCACAGTTTCTTTCAGACGTCTCCTTATGGCAAACAGCAAGGAAAACTGAAGCTGAGTAATCTTATGTAAATGGTCCATCCAAAACGAGGCATGCTTTCTTCCCTCTCACACACCCCAAACAGCAGCAGTATCTGACAAACCTGAGATGGAAAACGAAGCAGAGACCTTTGTCAGAACTAGAAACGAACATGACTCTGTTTGGCAAGAACGCAGTGACTATTCACAGACTGACTACAAGCCAGAGCATGAAGAAAGAAGACCATTTTCTGATTTAGGGATGGACAAGGCACAGCAATCCAACTTGAAAGGAAAAAAAAAGTCTCCCCTCACTATGAAGAAAAGCATAGCTAAAATGAAATCTGTGGTCTTAATGTTCCTCTGATCAAGAAACAAGACTCTGCCCAGCGAGATTCAGTAACAGGCTGACAAGGCATAGGTAATGGATGTGCTCCACACACTGCATTTCTCAATAGGAATCTGTTCACATATTACATATTCAGCTGAGGCCATGCCCTGGCAAAAAAAGACCAGCATGGATTTGACAGATGACACATTAAAGAGATTTTTCAATATTTTGTACAGAAAAATGTGTCTGTTTAGGGGAAGGCTGGATATGCCTGCTGCAAAACAGCAATGGCATCCAAGTATTGGACATTACCAGATTGTACTGTATACCGAAGTGCTAACACACTTCTTCGCATGCTTCCATTCGCTGCCAAAACCAAACCAAAACAGGAACTCATATCCAGGTCTGTCAAGTTCACATATTTTACAAAGGACAATTCCACTTTAAAATACTTCACTACAAATTATTTTTAGCAATTCCAGTTTAAAGTCATGATGTCACCAATACACAGGGATCACGGACAGCTGCTTTTGAGTGCCACTACCCCCCGAGGTCAGCAATACCTCTGTCTTATGCCCTTGACTTGTTCATTCTCTCCTTCGGTGTGAAATCTCCCTCAAGAGATTCTTAGCAGAGCTTTAGCCACATACAGTTTGTACCCTGGAGACGAAGTCCAATGACAAGATAAAAAGAACCTGTGAGTGCAACACTCAGCCTTCCCAAGGACACCCAGGTTCTTCCAACAATTTTTCAAAACTATGCTGACAAGTTTATAAAGAAGAACACATTGCAGATTTTATTTTTTTAGCAGCTGTTAGAGATGGAAACATGAGCGTCCTAGCCATGAACTACGTCTGCAGAGTTAACATCCTGCTCTGAACCAGGCCAAGTCTGAGCCAAAGCACTGCCCTCAGGGTGTCCTGCCAAGCAGAGACAAGAGAGCAGGGGAGACTGTTGGGTATGCCAGATTCTGTGTGACACGAAATATGCGGCATACTGTGGGTGTAAGCCTTGGCAGCGGGAGCAGGCAGTTTGGTCTCTGTGAGTACCAAAGTAGTTGTGACAATCGATGAGGTAAAAAAACACTGTCTTTAGGAAGCAGGAGGGAAAAGGTCTTTCCCTGCCTCTAGACAGGAACTCACAGCAGACACGGGATCAGGCCAACATGTCACCAATAAGCAAAGGGTTTGATAACTGCAGTGGGAGGTCTCGTGGATACAAAAAGGGCACACAGAGAATTTATTTAAAAAAAAAAAAAAAAAAGCAATAAAGAAAAAAATCAAGAGGATCAAGAGGATTTTGGCAACCAGCACACAAAGGTCACTCAGCAAATCTCACACACATCTTCAGGCTGATGTGAACTTCTCACTTTTCTCTCCACTATGCTGAAGAAATTCTCCTCGACCCCCTCAAGTGGTGACAAGTGCTCTTAATCCTGCTCTCGGCCAAAATTCCTTCATCCCCCAACCTGCTATAATGACAGTGCAGAAGGAAGATGAAAGAGGAGGAAATAAAAGATTCAGTAACATGGCTTTCCTGTTTCCCAGTCACTGAAAACAAGGTTGATGGATCTTTTCCTGAGAGAAAAAAAAGCTTTAGTGTAATTGAAATTTTTCTTATTTGCCATGTCCTAACCATGTATTGTAACCACAGGACTAAAAGCATATTCAATTCCCTTCAACTCAAGCAGAAATCAGAGACTTGAGGATAGGGATTAAGTGAATAACAAAGCCTTTCTTCCCCCTTATTAAACACTTAAATTTCTTTTAACATGTTTCATATAAGCTAACTGAAATTTAAATATTTAAGGAAGTTCTCAATTGAACTTTTGACAACTTCTAAAGTTTTCCCCTCAAATGCTTCCATCACCAATTACTTCAGTTTGATATAAACCTGCGACAAAATTTAGCAAGCTCTAAGGTTTGTTTCTCAGCAAGCTCACATTGTGCCTGCCTTACAAGGAGCACCTGAGTTATGGCCCTAACTCCTGGACAGCACAGCTTGTCACTCATCTCTACTAGTATCTTCGCACCAGCAGCTGTAGGTCAGACTACAAAAGTCAGGAGATCCATGAGAAAACTTGCATCGATATTGACCTGCTGCTTTTCAGAGCAAGACAGCATTCCTTTCCTGTTTATGTTAGCATGAACAGTTCAAAATTCAAATTGCTTCTTAGTCTGTTGGTTATCTTTGTGGCAATTTCAAATACCAAAGTGAAGACATTACCTAATTTTGTTTAACGCAGAGGTTTTGTGGAAGCAAGCAAACTAATTTTCTAACCTTCTTAAATACCTTTAGCTTCTGATCTACAGCCACATATCCTTGATGACAAAATAGTCAGCTGATTTCTCCATGACAAAACTAAATTAAGCAAAATACTGACTTTGAAAAAGCTTATTCGCATTGCTCCATCCTTCAGACTCCTGGGCTTCTTATGGAAAATGCCTTGATTGCCACCTCACCATGTACTGCCAGCTCCTCTTCTCTGTCCTTCTCTTGTACCCTCTGGGTAGCAGACAAGAAAAAGCATTGCCAACATTTTCACATAGCTAATCTTTATGAACCAACAGCATTTCTGACATCCCATTCCCTAGAAACTATGGCTATTACTGGAGGAAAGACATTTTTCAACTACTTAGAAGGATACGGCAACAGCTTTATAAAAACTTGACAAGAACATTGTATGTATTGCTTCAAAACTTTACACTACTCTACATCATCCCTCAGCAATCTCAGCTCTCCAGGGAATAATTTTTCTTTTTTTTCTCCTAGAAGTCATGCAGTTTGCACACACAGGCTACAAAAACCAAGCTCAGCCAATAAAAAAAAGAACATGTAATATTCCCTTTTTCAACAGGGAGCTCTGGTTTGCAAAGAGTTTTTGGCAGCAATGCCCTGAATTCCTTTTCCTTTCACTGATCAACTAATCTCACACTAACCAATTAATTAAAAAGGTGCTATAGAAAAGAATAGTGGATCGCTTTAACGCTTTAGCCCTTTCTCCAATTCTACTATTCCCTTCACAGAACCGTGCCTTCACCTTCATTCTGAGAGAGATGGGCAGGCACTGTAGCAGCAAGAGATGGCTGCTGTGAAGAGCCACCACCAGGACAACAGCTTCAGCACAACAGGATGGACTTACTTGGCACCACTTCAGCTGAAAGAACATGATACGAATTAAAAATGAGAGCGGATTTCAACCACCCACCTTTGCCTGTTCATGACTTTGCTTCCTCACACTACTCACTCCACGGCACAAAGCTGGGCCCTAAGTTCTTCTCACTTCCACATAGAAGAGCAGAGTGGAAAGTTAAGTAACCTTTCCAGAATTGTATCTTTTAACATTAAAACGCCTCAGCAAGCAACAGTTCCTCCCTCATTTCTGACCGTATTTCTTTCCTGCACAGTTACAGACTATTTATCTTTTTCAGTAACCATGATAGTATCCCTTCCTTATAGTCTGTAGTGCAACTCAGATTATGACATCAAGACCATTAATATCTGTTACAGTCTGGTTAACTTAGCCTCATGAAGTTGCAGCCATTGAGCAGAGATGGCTAAAACTAATTCATAATGCTTCTAGGCTTTCACCTGCTGGAAATGCACCAAAATTCGCACTTTACATATAGCACATTGCAGGCTGCTGGTAAGTCTCAGCTCCTTCACTATGATGATATCTGTTTATTAAAGCTCTCTCTCTTTTTTTTTTCTTTGTAAACACAGTAAGCTTGTTAAAGTTTTCATTTATAATAAAGTGCTTTCCATCGAAGCCAGCAGTTTTCCCTTTAATTTTGACATCCAAGCACCATGAGGTCTAAGGATAAGCACTGAAGTTCTATCAGCCTTTCACATTCAGAAGACTGTATCTGTGACATCCCCACGTAACTGATCACCCTTAAAAAAAACCAACACACTAACTTTGGGACATTCAGTAGAACGCAGGCAAGGGTTTTTATTTCCCATTTTCACTGAATATATGTTTTCATGTCAGCCAGAGTGAAAGCTAACACAGTTGGAATATACTAAATGTCAATATTTAATCTGGCCTTTCCTTTCCAATTTTTTAAACCACAATGCATCATCCCAGCATGATTAATAACAACTCTTCTGTTGCTTTCCCTGAACCGACCTGAGGTATGTTTGTTGCTAGGTAATGCTTTGTTGTGAGCTGTCCTCCTAACATAGGAAAGATTAAGAGATCTCAGATGGAACCAAAGACGCATGCCAGTAATCACAGCTGAAAGGCGCTTGCACTTGACATCTTCGGATGGGAACAACATGTCTATTGTTTGGAGCCATCAGTCCCTTGCAACAATGCCTGACAGACAAAACCACCTACCTTGTCAGGAATGGGAACCTTGTCAAGAAGTCATTTGTACTGACTGGATAAACAAAAGGGGAATCTGAAGCAGCAGGTTCATAAAACAAACAAAACGTCCCAGAAATGGCCCTTATTCACCATTACACTTCCGAGTAAAAAGGAGCTCTATATCTACTTCAAGTGGTCCCAGAAGGATCCAATAGTCATAAAGAAATCTTGCGCTGACCTCAAGCTTCCACAGCAGCTTTTGAAAGAACACAATACAGCACTGCCAAGGGAGTGGGCTTAGCCAGAGAAAGGAGATTTTTGGCCATCTGACTAATCTGACATTCCTCCATCTGACTAATCCTTGGCTTTTCAAGAGCCTGTTGGAGCCACTGGCATCCTTTTCAAAAAACCTAACGCCTTTTTAGTCCAAACCTATATGAGATAATATTTCAGCAGCCCCAAATCAGGCAAATGTGTAGTCAGATTTCCTCTGGACTTTAACTATTCCTTCACCTGACAATGACATTTATTTGAAAACACTTTCTCTATGCAAAGATCAACATTCTTATTAGTGTATTTACAAAATACATAGCCATATTTCCCAGTTTCTGAGCAATACCCTTGGCAGAAATAAAGGAAGCCAGACTGACAGAAAAGTTATACTCCAAGATTACTGCACTGTATTCCTTGCCAAAGGGTAATCTGTCAGTGCAGTTGACAAATTGAAAAAGGGGAACATTTTTAGTGCCAGCCCCAGAAAACAACAGAAGTGAAAAACAACACTCATACCCTTGCTGAAAATACAACTATATAGCCTATAATATAAGGAGGGGAAATAAAAGAAAGAAAAGAAAAAAAGAAAGTCACCACACCAAGAAACCTAAGTCCTTAATCTTATATCCTTTAAGAACAGCTGAGTAAATAGGAATACATTCTACTTTTCCCAGTTAACAAGCTAGTTGTGCATTCTGGTGGCACCTAGACTCCCATCAGGAGTCAGACATCCTTTTCAGCTAGGCACTGTAAAAACACTTACTAAAAGCACAGACAGCTCCAAAAGCTTTATTATCTAGAATAAATAAATTATCATGAATTAAGACTCAATTTTCCAGCAGTGTGGGTAATTAAACACTGGAACAGGTTGCCAGGTGGTAGACTCGTCATCACATGGAGTCTTGAAGGGAGACTCAAGAAGTATGTTTCCCACTGATTTACAGGAAAAGCTAACACTAAAAGGGAGGACCAACTTGAAAAATTGCTGTGATCAGTTCTGACCCCCCACAGACATGAATCCCTCAGCCTCTCATTGTGTTAAGCCAAAAGCAAGTAATTAATAGTACCACACTCAAGTGCTACTGATACTTGGAGTTCTGCATAACAAAGCAATGACAACCACACTTAGTAGCTTCATCAGCTGAGGAGACTCTTCCCTGTTGTATGTTCCAGCTTTTTTTTTCTTCCACAAGCTGTGTAAGTCCTTCAAAATGATGTGCCACTACAAGGGTCACAGGATAGGACATAGCCACATTCTATGGTTATGCAGAGAATTTTACTTCTTCAGTGCCTAAATAGATACACGTCATTCAGCCACTACTGGTTAAGCATCTCCCCAGACTGGGAAGCCCAGAGGGTGTTTTCTGCAATGGTCTGGTATTTCTGCTTTCCTTCTTAGCATGGTATATGAATCACAGGATTGAAACCCTTACCTCTGTTCATCCATGTGGGCATCTCAAACCTTCAGTGTGATGTCTCTTCAAGCTTGCTTTCTGATATGGCATGCAACAACTTAAGAAATATGCTGAGGTCAACATGAAGGGTACTATACATTATTCATATGAGTTACCATATTAACAGAACTCAGAAATGCAGAGCAATCTTAAAACAAAATGGATTTCTTTAAAATAGCATTCTTCTCATGGATTAATACAAATCTCTGTGAGAAAGTTATGGGGGCCTAAATGAGCAAAACTTCTTGGACCTTGGCAGTAGAAACAGCAGTGAGACCTTCTAGATTATGCTGGGTTTTGTTATTGCAGCTTTAGGAAAGCTGGCAGACTGCTTGCCACATCCCACACCCTTCCCACATCCCTGCCAGCTGCCTTGAAGAGCGAAGACAAATTAACCTTAAAAACCTAAGGTAGTCGGCCAGAGGCTGTGGAAATGCTAAAAACAAGGAATGGCTGAGCCAGCCAGATCACTTCATTTCCATAGGCAACAGCAAAGAGAAAAGGGAATAGACAAAAAACGTGAGGACATGGGGGGGCTTCAGGGACATGTGTGTGTTTTTTTAATATATATATATATACTGCATATATACATGTGCAGTAAATACATAATTATGTTTGACAGCAAAGTACTCCCTGAATCAGAGAAGGGAAACAGATGAAGAAAGTCAGTGCTTCAAGTTTAAAAAAACTCAAAAAAACAAGAAAACCAGTCACTAAAATTCAGCAGTTTTTCCTTCTCTGATTGAAAGGCAGTGACCGAGTCCGATTTTTTGAAAGTTCACATTCTAGTTTGAATTCCAGAGACAATGCAAAGCACAGAGAATATAAAACCATTCCTATCAAAGAAAAACAAAATCAAAACCCAAAAGTCCCCATAACCACCACTTTTCTGAAAGCTCTGCTTCTGAAACATTACAAGAAGAATCACTTTCGTCCCAATGCCATTTGATCTGGCACTGCTACCCAGTAACTCTGCACAGTTTAATCAATAAGACAGTTTCTAACCTTCAGGGATATTTTAATCATCATAACCATCCATGGCTATCAGCTCAAATTGTGTGTCCACTCCTAAAAACCTTTTCCAAGGAGAGTTCATTCTACTGGCACAGGTTTTAGGGCACATATTTGATGATATAACAAATACTAAGAGTCTGAGAGGATCATGAAATTTCTAAAATGGAGTAGGCATGCTACCCTATAGAACATATAATAAAAATCCCTGTCAGATGAGTGCAGGCACCGAAGTTTATGCAGAGCAGACATTTGCCTAGTAAGCACCATCAGCATAGAGCCTGGTTGAATGGTGCAGCAGGAGCATCATTTGTCCAGAGGGGTTTATTCTGGTTTCAAGCCCTAGTAAGGTCCGTCAGTGCAAATAGCAGTTTCACCGAAAAAACACAACACAAAACAAAAAAACAATAGCCCGAAGCAAACCAATCAAAAATCAAACCAACCCATGTCAATACTCTGGACAGTTACACCTGAGTTACACGGTGTCTTTCTCTGGTGGGGGGGGAAATATTTGGGACAACCCAAGCATTCTCTATAGAACTGCAGTCACCCAGACCTGACTCATCTCACGTCAGCAAATGAGCCACTTGCACAGCAGTTTGCTTTAACTGCAATCTTTGAGGAGAAAAACAAAACAACAAAAAGCCTTCCATCACAGATAGGCATCATCTATTTCATACAGTCATATCACTCCTTTCCAGACGCAGGAGATAAAAGGCTTCTCTCTCTCTCTCTCTCTCTCAAAAAAAAAAACAAAAAAAAAACAAAAAAATGAGAGCAAATTAAGCATTGAGATTAAAAAGCAGTTTCTGATCAGCAGGCAACTCCCATGCTGGAAGCAGAGGAAGATATCGCTGCCTGTCGATAAACATCACGACTCCCTGACAATGCAGGTTACCACCTCGGAGGCAGTATCTGCCAGAAGCAGTATCATCACCAACAGCAAGGAGCTGGCAGGACACAGTGTTACACAGAGAGATCACCCGAAGGTCACTGAACATTTACCTTATGGTTACAAGCCAAAATAAGATTATCTCCATGGATGCCACCTAATAAACGCACAGGAGGCTGCACGGGATGCCAGCTTGTCCAGAGCGACAGCCACTCAAAACTCTGGCTGGCAGAGGTGAGAGCAAACAGTGAGCCCTCGCGTCCCTGCAGCCCATCTGGGAGGCCACCCACCATGTCACTGCAGGCAGGCACCATGTTCTGCCCAACGCCTTGCCTCACACGTGGTGCCAGCAGCATGGCCTGCGCTGCAGCAGCACACCTGGCAGCATGCAGAAGTATGGCAGAAGGGCACAAATAATTTCTACAATAGCGCACAAATGTAATCAATGGGGCACTGTCCCAAGGAGGGGTATTACTTCACTTCAACAAGGTACAGCAAAGTGATAACAACGCTCTACATAAAATAATCAAGGATAAAACCATCCAATGCTCTGGAAAGCATCAGAACTTCCATACATCAGGCCACAAAACCAACTGATCTGAGTACAAGGCCCCCACCTTTTCTCAAACCTCTTCTGTTGCACCAGTGTATTCACAAGTGAAATGGGAAGGCAGCTGCCAAGCTGTCCAGCACTGGGTTTGATCTGTAACTCACCACTGCCCTCAGCCTGCTCCCAACCCTGCACCCTGTGGGGACAACGCAGTGTCAGAAAGGATGCAGGTCAGACACTGGGCCTGCGCCCAACATGAGCAGGCACAACTCGGGCCAATGTGCAGGCACACTATTGTTTAATCATATTAATCATATTAACACTAATAATGAAAATTGTATAGAGTGCCTCAGTGCTGAGCGTTCATTGAAGTATTCAGTCATTGCTGCCTGTTTCTCCATGTGTATTTCCACCAACAGCTCCTCCTTTCTTCAAAGAACCTTTCACAAACTCTTCATTCAGATGACTGACAATAGGGTACGTTTATGTAAAGTCCAAAAGAAGCCTCTGATTGAAGAAAAAGTTATTTGTGGCAAATGCTATTTGCCACTGATATAGCTAATATGGATAAAGATTCTTCTTACACAGCACACGGCAGCGAAAGACACTTCATGACTTCTACAGTCAGTTTAGGGAAAGAACAGAAAAATAGGTAATCCTGCTCCAGCTGTTCAGGATCAGATCAACTAAACATGTTTGTCTGCTCCTAGGAAACCTGGTCTCCTTGGGAATTATGGAGAGGAAGGTCCTGAGTTGTCTCAACAACTTTAGATGTAGCTCCCGAGGTTCATCGCGGCAAACAAAGGTCAAAAAAAAGCAACACTCCTTAGAAGCATGCCAGTGCTATTAGTAAAAGCCTTTTTAAGACAACTGATGCTTTGATTTTGTTGCCTTCACAACATGAGGAAAACAAGAGTCACACCTCACGCTGACTAATAATGAGCTGACTTCACCTAGTCAGTGGGCAGACATTTACGTGGCCCCAAGAATATCCCACCGTTCATTCTACGCCAGCAGAAGGCACCATCTGGTCTACTATATTGGTGTCGTATCTAATTTCTGAAATTATGTAGGGCACTCTTTCAGAGAAGTAGGTCGCTGTGATATTTTGGATGCAGAGGTCTTCCACTCTTAGAGATCTGAATCAAACTTACATGTAAGCATAGTGCTGGTTGCTATGACATAATTGCAAGCTTGTTTATGTTATGAATACTGTGTAATGAAGTCTGCATGCAGACTCCTCTATTCTGGGATTGAAAGTACTTTGACTTATGAGTTATGGCAAACATTTTCAGTCTGGGTATCTGCTGTCACAAGAACTATTTAGAAGGCAGTGGGGCAGAAAGGCGTACACTAGGGGAAGGTGCTCAAGGACATGATCAAAGGAACAAGATTACTACTCAAAAAGAAATAAAGTGCACGAGGTAGTGTGTTCCTTAGATTCCACTCTGTTTAAGAAAAGGCTATTCTTAGTAACGTCCTGCACCCCTCAAAGTCAATGGTTAACTTTGCATGTCAGTCACCAACCTGACTCAGTACATAAACCAGTCTCTGAATACTTGACACTTTAATTTGAGACAATATTGCAAGTCACTATTCCTTCCCCACGCTTCAGCAGAGCCATCCAGCCCTCCCAAAGGAGGATGATGTTACCAGAGCAGGAAACAGCGCGATGACCTTTCACAGTTAATTTGCTCTTAAGACCCCTGTGCAAGGAAGAAATATTTAGGTTTCTGGAGATGTATCATAACCACAATTCCCCCATTTGAGGTGGCAACAGGAACAGCTGTGCTCTACGCAAGTACTCTTGAGTACTGATCAGAAGCTAGTAGATATAAAATGAGTTAACATTTTCTTTCCTAAATTGCCTGCTCCCATTCCCAGAATATACATATGGAAAAGTACTAGTTCTACTCCAGACGATTCATACACAAGGGCAATAAATGCCTCAGTGGGATAGCTTTGCTCAGAGCTGTTCTGGGAGATGCCATACACAAAAGCCAGTCAGGGGTTCACAGTTACTGACCTACACTATACCAACTTAATATTTGTACACTCTACAGAAATGCTTACAGCTTTATTTAAAATTAAGCATCAAGAGTGGTGAAATATTTCAGGTGGGTAATAAAGAAGGACAAAAGAAAAGAAAAGGGGTGTGTGTGTGTGTGTGTGTGTGTGGAAATGAGAGTATTTAAATTCTCTATTCTACAGTTTAAGAAATAATCCTTCAGGAGCATGGAAAGAACATCACTATAGAGTGAAGTATTAAGTGCCACAGCATTAACTGATCTACTTGAGAGTACAATAAAAATTCGGCTCTGCTTCTGCTCTCAGAGTAGAGGCACTAAGATTTAATTTCATAAAGCTGAGCCATGGTACAAACTTCATTTCTCCTCAAGAGGAAAAAGTACTGTCCCATTTATTTATTTATTTATTTACCTTCAGGGCTTCAGACTGACCGAAAGGAATTTTTCTCATATTTTTATTGAGTTTCTAATAAAAGGCAATGAAACTAAGTACATACACTGATAGAGAAAGAAGTTGTGTGCTAGGTCACAGAACTGTAAAAAGATGTATGTGGAATGAAAGTTACACAGGAATTAACCACACTGCACACTCAAGCGGGACAGACCATCACTCAGGACTTACTTCAGGGTTTAGAAACCAAATCCAAACACATCTAAATTACTTTCTCCCATATGTAGACAGCAACACTGAAAAGCCAAGCCCCGATCATTACTTTCTAACATTACATACAACTGCACATGTCCTTAGAGACTGGTATTATCACTGCATCAGCAAGCTGAGCTTCCCAAAGGTGCTTTTGCAATCAGTTGCAGAAGAAGCCTGTCTGTGCTTCTGGGCATTCAAGGTAGGGAGCCAAAACTGCAAGAAGGCTTTGAAGGACTATCAACTCTCAAGTTATTCAGCCTGTGTCCTCACTGCAAAGTGTTTGCAATACAAGCCTCAGTGAACAAAAGGAGCAGAGTTACTGACTCTACATCCTCTCTCCAAGTAGATGAGTCCATCTGAGGACAAAGCACCAAAAAACTGCATTGAGAAAGGTTTACATAAAGACAGGAACAAAGCTAAGGGCAACACCCAAGAAACCAGTTAAGACATAACATGAAGTGCTGAAGAAGCTGTACCCAAATCAAAAGGAAAACACATTACTCTTGCTGTTCTCATTTCTGTAGCAGAAATAAACACACAGAGCTGTGACAAAAGCTCCTACATAAAGAGAAGGTAGTTACAGAGAAGAGTAAAATGAAGGCACCCTCCTGAAAAGATTTGCATCTAGGAAATCAAAACAAAATGTATGGATAGTTCTGCGCTGGTTGAGTGCCAGAGCTCCCCATAAGGTACTGATGAACACAGACTATAGTACTTTTAAGTCGATACTTACAGCTTAAAGTTACATTATCATACTTTTTCAGTAAAAAACTAGAAACCTAACTTAACACAGCATTTATTTTTATGAACTCTGTGCTGTCTCTGGTGATTTACATATTGTTTGCATTGCTTGAAAAATGCCATCGACCACCTCAAGAGGCCATTTAAAATCAGCAACGTGCTATACTTGTTTTAAATTGGGTAAGTAGGTGCACATGTGGTCTTAGGAAAAAGTGTTTTGGCTTGAGCAGGAGAGCAAAGCCTTTAGTAAAATAATAATAACTAGAAGATAAACATGTATTTGGAAATCCATTGAGGCAAGAGAACAAGCTTAAGTTGCAAGTCATGGTGAGCTAAGTAAAAAGCACAAAAGTGCATTTTGCTGTCTGCCTCTTTGGGCCAAATCATGCGAGGTATTAAGTGTTTTTTTTCTAGGGACTGCAGTTACACAAGGAACCCTTCCTCTCCTGGTGGCTTATGTAAGCCTTTCTGTCTAGACACAAATTTGACTGAAAGAACATGCTGGTCTTACATTTTTCTCGGGACTTTCCTCACAATCTGGAAGCTGCAGGTGAACACCACCACAGTAAGCAGTAACTCTGCTTGCCTTTAGCTGTTTATATAAGAAGTCTGAGCTTTTAAGTATCGAGCAGAGAGTGAAGAGAGTTAAAAATCCAACTGTATGGATTTAATTTCTTACTTCAGTGATATTTCCAAGGGGTTGAACTCCATGCCAACACAGACAAGAACCAGTATTTCTCAGTTTTTTCTCAGTGTTTCTCCTGCAAACAGAAAGCAGAATGTGCACCATCCTACAAAATAAGCACAGAGAAAAAAAAAAGGGGGAAAAAAAGAGGTAACAGAGGACAAGGAAACTACACGCAAGCAAACTATATATAAACTGCTTTATATAAAACACCTTCTATACCCCACAAGTTTTTTTAAGGCTTTCTGGCAACAACAAATGGCATTTTGTTCTCTGGGAAATAACATAGCCTAAATCAATGACACGTTGAACTCTAATACAAGAGCAGTCTGAAAGCAACATATGGGTTTGGTTGAGGTCATGATAATACCTTTGCAAGACCAACTAAAATAGCATCTTTTACTAGAGTTCTGAGAAAAAATTGGCATTTTTAAAATTCTTAAGGCAAAATGAGGGGAGAAAAGTCTTTACTAGTCAAGAAGTAGTAGAAGTTCAGGTACCAAGATCTGTTTTCTTTTTACATACAAAAGTAAAACAACACAGACAATATTCATAGCCACTGCAAGTTCTATTCTAGCAGATGCAGTAAACAATCAAGAACAAAAGATAATGGAGGTGATATCCTAGCAGAAAATGCTTAGGCACCCCTCCGACTTTTGCCTCACCTCTGACTAATACTTCCCATTCTGATCCAGCATCCTGAAACCAGCCAGCCTGCATGTAAGCAGACACAGTGCAGGACTACAAGATGCAATTTAGCATGCTATAAAGCATTTCCAAACGCTAAGCAAAAACTCATAAACAAACAGGCTTCTGAAATCGTCCTCTAGAGCCTGTGCAAAGCAGCCAAACATCATTTGAGATCAGCCATAGAAAAAAAAAGGCTGCTGTAGTTATAAATGGCTTGTTAGTGGAGTTCATCGGCAGGGCAGTCTGTGATTGATCAGTCGGCTGTCACCAGTGGGAACCACTATAACCGTTTTTGGCAGAGGGACAGTGATGGAATGATGAAAGTATTTGGTCAGCTAAGGAAAAACACAAAATAATTACATTTACTAAAATACAGACAAAAAGCTATTCACAGACATATACATAGTTGATGGTAACCTTGTAAGCTTGAAAATTTTCTGCAGGTACACAAGAGGTCTGATGGAGCTGTTGATAGGAGGAAAAAAGCATTTAATTATTATATACATAGTATTATATATATGGAACTATTAGACATATATTAGAAACGATTAGATATATATTAGAAACACATTTAGTATATGTATATATATTTCATATATATTTCACATATATGTATGAATGTGTATTTATAAAATGTACATATATATAAAATACAAAAACACTCTCAGCTTTTGCAAGAGGCCAGATAAAATCTGTTTGGCATCTCCCAAGATTCTTTTTCTTTGATCTCACTGCCAACATGATCCATACTGAATGAAGAAGCAGAGTGTACACTATATATCTATCAGTCAGAGTCAGGGGAAGCATTGGGAGAGGCATCATGGAGGAACATCATGACATTTTTATCCATGTCACTTTTGCAAATCAAGACAGAGATGGCTATAAAAGGAAGAGAAAAAGCTATCACTTCTTCAGTTAAGCAATGAGTGAATAATGCAGAGTATTAGAACTAAAGAAAATGCCCCTGTCCACTGTGTGTAGGTGCATGTGTATATAAACACACATACAAGCACACACATAACTGTTCCAGCTGCAAAAAGAAGAAAAGGACACTGATGCTTTGATTATCATTCATCCCAATTTGCCAGCAGCATGCATGCGATTCTGGGTCCCTACAATCTCTCCATTATAGACTGTGTGACGTTTTGGCATAGCAGTCTCAGGAAAGTAATTGAGGAAGAAGAGCACAAGTGACCTAAAGCAGAAGGGTAACCCAACCAGCCACAGAGATACCAGCCCACTCTGCTGCTTCCTGCCACCATTAAGAAATGTGGAGAAGCCTCTTTAAAAGAACAGTGCAACTGACGCTAAATAAATGACAGACAGACCTTAATTATTTTGGCTATTTATGTAATAAATACATGCGTTTAAGAATTACAAGAGTGAGGCGAAAAGCTGAATCTATCCTATATCAGCGTCAGCTTGAACAAACTGCTGCGAGTGGACGGTTTCTGAACAGCCTGCGTGAGATCTCACCTCTACACGTCCCGTACAAGTGTCCACGCCACAGCGCCATCAGCCCAGCTGGCATCTCACTGTTACGGCAAGGAGTCAGCCCTTCAGCCGACCTGAACAGCAAACACCAGGGGGATTCGCTGCTGAGATGCTGTGCTGGGCAAGCTTACAGGAGCACTGTCCATATGTTCTACTCATCACAGGACTGCCGACAGCGAGTACTTGAAAATATGACTCACATGCTGTAAAGTTTTGAATTTGGCTTAAAAATAGGAGCTTGCTTTAATAATTAAGAGGCTTCAATATTTTATTTCTGTCTAATTTCTGAGCGCTTAGAGCTCCTAAGCATCATTTTATAGAAATGCTGGGAAGGCAGACCTCAAACCTGAACGCATGAAATCCCTTGCCGCCAGTAGACTGGCTTTCCAGAAGGAAAGAAGCAAATACCGTGAAACAGGAATAAAATCAGAAAGTTAGCAATGCTTTTGCATAAGCAAACTCAATCCAGAGCAGCCCAACAGACCCCTAGATGTACTGGCCAGTCCTATCTTAAACCTCACGTTCTAGCAGAAAGCAGAGATCGTCATCCACAGACATAGCAGTACATAGCCTTCATGCCAAGAAGTCCAGAGTTCAAAGCCAACAACCCATTTTAAGTAAGACTATCTCAGTTCTTGTACAATAAGTCAATTACATGTGTTTCTTACACCGTTCGTGATTTTTCACACTTGCACTTCACATTGCCATCGTAGCTTTAGAAGGAGGATTGCAGTTCTGCATGTAATCACACAGGCAAGTTATATTTACCTGCTGTAACAGAAAAGAAGGAACATACTTTTTTCTTTTTTTTTTTTTTCAGCCTGGAAAAGAGAAGGCTTAGGGGGTATATAATCAATGTGTATAAACACCTGAAGGAAGGGTGCAATGAGAACAGAGCCAGGCTCTTTACAATGGTGCCCAGTGCCAGCACACGAGGCCACGGGCACAAACTGGAGCACAGGAGGTTCCCTCTGAACAGCAGGCAGCACTTCTGTGCTGTGCAGGCGATGGAGCACTGGCACAGGCTGCACAGAGGCTGTGGGGTCTCCTCCTTGGAGGTCTCCAGAAGCCGCCTGGCCGTGGGCCTGGGCACCCTGATCTGGGTAGCCTGTTTGCAGTGGGGCTGGGACTGGGAGACCAGGAAGACCCTGCCTGACTCAGCTATTCTTATGTTTCTCTGAAATGGAAGTGGAGCTTCAAGAGACTCTATGTTTTGAAAACACATTTCCCACGACAGCGACAAATGATCAGAAGGTGACGCATCACAGTTAAGTGAACATCACTGCTCTGGGGATCATCAGATTCCTGACTGCAGGCCACACAGGACAATGCTGTTTCCCCTAGACAGGCTGAAGGCAGTTCAGTCTTCATTCTCAATACTACCTCACTGTGACAAATACAAACCCAGTAAGCCTCACTTAAATACTCTGCTATTGTATAAAGCTGACATCTCTCCCCAACTGCAGATTTGCTACGCCTCGGCTACCTTCGATCTCTGTGACTCACTGTTGGAAAACCTGCAGTTTCACAGGGTAGAGCCTTTTTAAACAACTGTTCTTCTCAGTTTCATTTAGTTGCGTGTTTACTTGAAGGAACATTTCTCTGCTGCAGAACCAAGGGTGATTTATTCCTCTCTGATTTCCCATGGCCCATAGAGCAATGCTTTTACAAGGAGGAGGTGGGCACAGCAGGCCTGGAACTTGCTCATCATCACCATCCCCATGGAAGCTGCTCGCCCATGAGCTCTCCATCGAGCAGAGCAGGCAACTATTTCACCTGTTAGTCATCACCCCTGTACTCCACAGCGATGCTCAGAACGGTCTAAAAATTAAATGGGAGATGCAGAAAGGGCAGAATAAGGATCAGATAGATCAGCAAACCATGGAAAATAGCAATGGTGCAGTTGCCACATTTGGGCTATGGAAAGGACTAAGGGATCCAGACATGCCACATGCTCACCGTCTCTCACATCCCACCCCGCCAGCTCAGTGCCTGCAGGGATGGCCACCACGCAGAGGGATGTGTGACAGCAGAAACTCCGAGCACATCCCACTGGGTGCAACCCCACCAACCTGGGCATCAACACCACTGCTGCCACAAAATCCAGCTTCAGTGCGAGTTGAACTTGCGTCTTCAAGCAAGTGTGCTGAAGTCTGCTGTGTTCTCCGATCTTTGCAAGCTGTGGCTCAGCCCACGCAGGTATCTCAGTGTGTGTTGCAATTAGAGCGCTGAACTGCCAGGCAGACATCGCAGCGACATATCTTTACACTCCCCTCAGCCTCTGCCAGCACCTAGCAGGGCATGTGAGATACAAATGCTTTCACACCTACATGTTTTGTTTAATCAACCGCAGATGCTCAGATTGATTGAGCAGCGATTTGCATAGATTAGCGTGATGTCAGTATTTATAATACAGGAGGAACATCATGCCAAAATCCACCCTTGTATAGGTACACACGCACAACAGTAATTGGACAGGGATTTGCACTAAGAAAACACACCAACATTAAAAAATTCCAGTTGGTTATAACAGATTCCCTCAATTCTCTCTTTTGCGCATATCTTGTCTAACCAGTGATATTGGAAATGTTCCCCCATGTCTTTCCTAAAACAATTACAGCAGCTGTCAAAGCTGTCACTGCGGCCAGACCTACCTGAGGAGGCTACGCATGGTCAAGGATGTATTTTCTACACATTGTAATTAGCATCTCCTCAGAGCTGGTTGTGGGAAAAGACAGTAATTTTTCCTACAAAAATATTCACATTTTAACAAAAAAATGCAAAATACAGTGGAAATTATGTCAAAGGTTCAGTGGGGAAAAAAAAAAAAAGTTATTCAGATAAGATTTGAATTTTTTTTTTTTTTTTTCTGAGAAAAACTAATTTTTCAAAGACGGCTTGATTTCAGATTGAAAAAAAAAGCATCTCTCAGCATTTCTAAGAAGTATTAATCATTTGTCTTCTGGGATGACAGCTACAAGGGTCACATATTTCAGTCATTTACACAATGGCTGTCATAATTTAAAATGTTTTATTATAAGACACTGAATATGTAACTTAAAAGGATGGACATGAAAATTAAGTGTTGTATGCTTTTCTGGAATCTAAGTTACACGTTTAGTTGAAATACAGTCAAGTGCAGTGAATAAAGATTGCTTTACGGGGCAGTAATCCCCATTTCAGGGGAGGTTCAGAGTGGATATCAGGAAAAGGTGCTGTACCAGAGGGCGGGGGGCATGGAACAGGCTGCCCAGGGCAGTGTTCAAAGCCCCAAGCGCTGGAGGTTCAAGGAATGTTTGGACAGTGCTCTCAGACGTAGGGTTTGAATTTTGGGTGCTTCTGTGTGGAGCTGGGAGCTGGAGTCAAGGATCCTTATGGGTCCGTTCCAACTTTGGAAATTGCATGTCTCTATGATTCTATGATTCATTTTATCATATAACATTAATAAACATTAATACCTGTTTTACAGCAAACCACAGCAAACATCTGCCAAGATCATTTCCCTTGCAATGTGAAACGGTTACCATTAGCAAAGGACACAAGCGGACATGTGGCTATCCGGAGAGGTGAGTACTACAAGTGGTGACCCTGGTACCTCACAGAGCACATCACATGGCTTTCTGCAAAGCTCCAGAGACTGCCAGTATCTCCATTACCGCCCAGACCAAAGGCACTTTTCCCCTACAGTTTCAAAATAACTCTAGGTAGGTACTTTGGCAGGCAAATTTTTTTCTCCCTTTTCTCCTTTTTTTTTCCTAAAAAAAACCCAAAACAACCAATAGTCCAGGATCACATCCCAAACATAATACCAGCCAAATCCCAAGAGCCAGCACTAGTTGATGCAGCACACACTCTACTGGCATAGCTCGTTCCCCATGAGGTCCTTTTCAACCTTGGGTTACCCACTCAGAGGATGACAAATAGTTTCCAGGCCACTGAAGAGTAGCTTGGGGTTGAAAAACCCATTTAACTTGTTTTGAAACCTCAAGTAAGTTGTGCTCCAGTAAGACTGGAGTCTCAATTCTGCATCAGAAGCTTCTCACAGCAGTAAGAGAAACATAGGGAGATTTTAAATAGCAATCACAGTGACACTAGAGTGAATTCAAAGAACATTTTAATTGATGTACACTTAAATTTTACCCTGCAAGCTTTCTGATTCAGTGCCCTAGCACATAACTAACTAAAGCAGATGGACATTCCTGGCAATAAATTATCTTTTAGCAGATAATATTGATTGATTTTAACTGCCCTTCTTAAACATGTTCTCTTACCAAAACATTTGTTTCCTTGCTTTTACACAAAAATTGTAGGGTATTTCTAGAAGCAGTACATTTCTAAAGGTGCCTATAGCTGGCAATTTCAAATGGATGTTTTCCCCCCATTAATTTTCCTTGAACAACACCAAGCACTGATGAATCCACCCCTTTCTCCCTCCTTTCCATGGTTCAACTAGAAAAAAACAAAGCTCTAAACAAAAGTGAAGAAAACACAAACAAAAGAATTTAACAGACCCAAACCTCGGAATACATGATCCCATCCTTGAATGTCAGTATGAAATTCAGAAGGCACACCAATTGCTGAGGGAAAAGCAGGAAACAGCTGCAGGTACAGTGAAAAATGCACACATTCACTCTGCTTCTCAAGTACATGAACATGCACTTTCTTCTGTATAAAATGACCACTTTTCCGTTTGGAAACTGCAAAGTGATAATTAATGTACAAGGTTAAAGAGAAAGGAGAAAAAAAAATCTTTCAAGGATGCAACGAGAAGTTTCTGCTGGAGGCTACATTAGCCAAAATAAGAATGTCCACTGTACAATATCTAATTTCATGCATGAATGCTGCTCTTGGTCACAGCATTACACTCTCTCCCTCTGAAGCTCCTCCATTCACCCCTCTATACCCCAGCCTAAAATATAGCTATTTATAAACTGTTTTGATAACTGGTGTCCCAACAGCCTCACAGGTTTTATAAAGAAATGTGTCTGTCTAACCCGATATTAAATTTATAGCATTTTCCAACCAGAAGAAGTAAAAACCAGGATGATGCACAAGACCACTACTTCCTGATTCAGACAGAATGGAGAAGAGCAGTAGTGCAGATGAAAAAATATTCCTATATTTGCCTGCAAAATTAAGAATTCTGCTAGAGTAAAATGAAAACTCCTTCCAATTTTCATTAAAATATATATTTTTTTTTCTTAAATAGCCAAACTTGTGTTCGTTTTAGGGAAAACATTCTTGGACCAGCTGAGGTACGGTTTATCAGGACTAACATTCTCAATTTTTCTACTTCAGTTCAGGAACAGCAAAATTGCTCAAATATCTCCTACGCATCCTGGGGGACAGAGCTTTCTGCTGAAATGAAATGAGGGCAGATAGCCAGGCTACAGAACAACAGCTTCAGGGTTACACAGCACAACGTAGTAGCATGTTTGAGCACTGAATTAACTCGGACTTATCTATCCTCATTAGCATGACATTTTCCTAGACTAATACAATCATGCTTCTGACGCCTAAGAAGTTCACTTATCTCAGCAATCATAACTGTACGATCATGGACACATCCTTTGATGTTATGTTGTATAAATAACAATGATTCACCAATTTCAGCATCAGCGGACAGTCTGACTAGGAAAATCAAGCACAAACTAAAAAGGAAGGCAAAATAAATCCACTAAGAACTCACTCTATGCACCTGTGGAATTGCCAGGATTCCAAGTAAGATAAGCTGCAAATAACAGCTTTATCTGTCTAGACTAAAGGGTTAGACTGGCTTGGAATCAACACAGCCTTCCAATAAGGCAAATCTCCAGGAGAGGAAGATGACAAAGGAGAGAGGAAAAAATCAGCACACGAAAATTTCTTTAAAGATACTCATATCTTCACAGAATCCCAGCATGGCTGAGGCAGGCAGGACCCTCCTGGTCTCCCAGTCCCAGCCCCGCTGCAGCAGGGCCACCAGAGCAGGGTCCCCAGGCCCATGGCCAGGCGGCTTCTGGAGACCTCCAAGGAGGAGACCCCACAGCCTCTGGGCAGCCTGTGCCAGTGCTCCGTCACCTGCACAGCACAGAAGTGCTGCCTGCTGCTCAGAGGGAACCTCCTGTGCTCCAGTTTGTGCCCACGGCCTCGTGTGCTGGCACTGGGCACCACTGGAAAGCTAATGGATTCCCTCCAACATGTCCATGTCTCTCGTATGCTGGAGGGCCCTAAAAGGCAGTTCCCAGAAGACAGTATGGCAGTCCAAAAGTTCCAGATCTCTCCAAAATCAGAACAGTGAATAGTGAGTACTTATTTGAGATTCACTCAGAGACATTAAGCTTTATTTTTTGTTTGTTTTAAGAGATCCATACTACTGTTAGGCCCACAGAAAAACACTGAGGTCTCCAACCAATAAAAATGTTGATGAATACCAGAGACAGAATTATACATCTTTTTCACACAATTTATAGCCGCCTTCTAGAAAACTACTAAAATGGAAAGATTATTAAATTGTTTACTGCTCAAATACATTCTGAAGCAAAAATAAATGCATTGCCAGCTGGTGTTCCTGTGCTCTCTGCAAAGAATCAGTGTTCGACACTTAGCTCATAGGACCCAAAATTCTTCTTTCTGGCTTTTTTTTTTTTTTTTTCCCAGCACTGTCAGGTTTTTTTCTAACTTTTCCTCTTTAAAAAAGCTAGATCAATAAATAAATTCTTGACATAGCTGTTTGCATAACATCATGAACACTGTGGGAGAACATAGCGTGATCCTTACCCAACCTCTCACTGCCAAGGGCAGCTTGGGCTGGGAGCAATGCACGACAGGGAACAAACCATTGCAGGGCGCTGCCCCATCGTGTCCAGACCTGAAGCCCCAGGTGCCCGAAGTCTTTAAAAGGGAAAATACTCTTAGAAAATTGTAGTTTTTCAAGCTGAAGGAAAACAAGAGGGAAATAGGAGGGGGGAAAAAAAAAAAAAGAAAAAAAGAAAAAAAAAAAGCACATACTAGAGCCCTCTTCTCAATCCAGAAAGAACTAACTTGATAAAGGATTGTTAAAACCAACATTTTAACAAAACCAAAGATAGGCTATCAACTTCCTCAATACTCCTCAGCCTCATATTTTAAAGGCACAACATTTTCCAGCCCATACTGGGGAAAAAATAAGACCAAGAATATGTTAGGCTTGTTGTGGCTTACTAGTAAGTTATTTATAACACCCTTCAAAATTTTGGAAGGTTATGTTATGGAGTCCAAGTTGCACTGCCTATTGTTTCACAGCCAGGTGCAGGAAACTCAAGTAGAGCCAACATGCTTACTGGAAAAAAAAAAAAAAAACACACCAAAACTCTGGATTGCAGAACTCGCTTTTTGTGCGCTCCTAAGTCAGTACTGTGCACGTGGGTGCTTTTCTCATATATGTTAGCAAGTGTAGGTATCCCATAAATAAATAGAGACTGTCCGTAAATTGAGACAGCTCTTCATTCTTCTATAAATGTTGGGGACTTGCAGAATTTCATCTTTGAAAAGAAACCTCCGAACTTACAGTAAAATTGCTCTCCCGCTAAATGATTTCATGTTAAAGACAGGTGTAATTTACAGCAATTTTGCTGCTTGGCTCAGGACAGGACAATGCAGTAGTCTCATCTTCGTACTTCAAACCAGAGACAAGAAGTCTTTGTTTTTTCTAGACAGATACAAAACAGAAAATGACTTGAACTATTCTTTATTCTTTCTCAGTTCTTGCAGAACAGAACTAAATCACCCATTAAAGACTTTTCTCATCTACTAGAGAGAGCATTCCCCACGTCTTAAAGAGATAAAGAAATCCAGCTAATGACAGTGCAAACACTGAAGATAGTAAATAAATAAAGGATTCTGTATTTTCACATAGGTGAAATTATACTGACTTCAATAAACAGATGCAGTATCTTTTTCATGCAGCAGATTGTTTAACAACGACCATGTAATTATCAGGCAGCTGCCAATTGTGAATGGGATGCTTTTCCGATCTTGCACAGTAACGGTCAAAATTTTGCTTAATTTTAGCATAAGGTCAGGTAGTCCAACACAGAGTCTGTGTCTGAGGAAGTAACATTTATACCACTTATCTGTTCTTCCCCTTAGAAAATTCATTAGCCAGTTTTCCTTCCTGCTTACCCTTAACCTCAACTTCCGAAAAAGTATCAAATTCCACTTACACAGCGCTCTTTATAATTAGACAAATTGTTTAAGAAATTCAGTTACAACATTTTCTGCTGTAGCATCTGAAATGTTAGATATTAATAAAAGCTTTAATCATTTGGAAGAAATACCGTGCTATTCACAATTCTGTGGCACAGTTTGAATTCCTCTGAGAGGAACAAAATACAATAACCAATACACTGCTTGTTTCCGTGTACTTGGTCATCGTTTTCTGAAGTCAAAATGCTGGGTTACAATCGTTTCACACCTCTGAGAACACATCTGTCAATTTAATTTTCATCTGTGATGCAGGAGATGGTAGATCTTGTTTTAATATACACAATGTTCACATTATCATAAATAAAATATCAATATTTTATGTACTGTACACATAATGTAACATACTAGTACAATACATCAAATATTTGACAGGTGTGTTCATGTCTTTTTATAGAGACATTCACATCCCTGGCATTCTCTGATGGTCAATGTATACAACATTACTACATGGATACCTAAACTGCCCCATTGAAGTGTTTGAGTCTAACAGACACACAGTACCACACAAATACATTAATTACGTGTAAAGGCAAAACAACACGGCAAACCAGTGCTTGTTACTAACAGGGTTTGGAAGATTTGCGGTGTCCCAAATCCACTGTTATACTCCTGAAGCGTTTTTTGTATTAATATGCATTCTCAACCTACTACAGGCACTTGGCCATTAGTCCATCTTTACCTTCTAAGTTTTTGTTCTTCTCTCTCAGTTTTCTCAAACATTTCTGCTTTAATTCTGCCTTGTGCTAGCAGGTCAGCCTCCCATTCTCATTTTCCACATTTTACATATTTCCTTCGGTCATTCACTGGCACATGTCAACAAAATCTACCCGCTAACCTGCTTGCTGATGTTGACATTTTCCAGGAATATGTGCGTCATGGTACAAGGAACTTAAATAAAATGAAAAAAAAAATGCAGATTTCCTGGAAGATGCGGAATTAGAAATCCCTTATGCAAAATCCCTGCAGTTATACAAAGACTGGGAACCCAGTGTAACGTTCCATCAGGTAAACTCGAGCATTGCCCTTTGCTCCTGCATGTCAAGTGGTGTTTTCTATCACCAGCTGCTGCTTCCACAAACCTGAATTCGGGAGTTTTCTACTGTGCTGCTGCTATCTCAGATGATGTGCAGGCTCGATAAGCAGTTATGATGGATAGATATATAACTGGATCACCATATACTGGAGAGCCCTTTTGTTCACAGGGAAATCTTGCTCCCCAGCTTTTTAAATTTACATCAGGAGCTGCTGAGTTTTTTTCCCTTTTATTTCCTATCTGTGTATTTCTATGGCTGGTCCTGATCATTAACTAAAGTGCATGACAGCAAATCTTCAAGAGCCAGCTATGCTTTCTTTCTTTTCAACAAGCCTCTCTGCAGTTTTCCTCCAACCACTCCTCATATTTTAGGGACTAAGACCACATCATTTCACTGTAAGAACGTCAGAACTTCTGAAGGTACCTGGATGACATGTGTGAGCCTGAGGAAAATGAAGGATGCAATAACCAAACTGGACAGATTTCAATTTCCCATATGAAAAAGATGCTATTCCTATTTGATGAATGTCTCACAGTTTACCACCTTCCAACATCCAGATGCTATTACGTCAGTGCAGGCTTCAAAATCCTAGCCAAAAGTTTTCAGCCTTCCTATTTAGCTCAGACAACACAGTCTCAAGAACCATGTTTGTTAAAATCAAGCAGTACAATAGGTCATATTTTCCTTTAATAAATGCTTAGCTGACCAGGTAAGTACTTTTTTAACAATAAAGAAGTAAGATATAGGCCAAAACCTGAGAACACAAACATACCAGATACAGTAATTTTGGGACACTTAACACAGAAAGTTCTAGGGGAGAAGAATAGTTCTTTTCTTTTTGCAAAAGCATACATTGTTGGTGTTTTTTTTTTCCAGTACACTTGTTCAGAAGCGTATATTTGGCCTTTTTACAGTAATGAAGGCAGGAGAGTAATCTGCAAATACTGAAGTGCAACTACACCAGCAAGAGGTTAAGGACAGAACTTTTCTCAGACAACAAAACCAGTCTAGACTGACATAGAAAAATACCATAGCCTTGAATCCAGCTGAAGACAGCAGATCCAATCAGAGAAATGAAATCCGAACAGAGAAGACACAATGCATTTTCCCAAAAGAACAAAGGAAGAAATCAACTGGGCTCATTTTATTGAAGATCATTAACAAGAATCCAATAAAAACAATTTCCATCATTTGTTTTCTGGATGAACAACTAAAACCTACTGAACTGGAATGCACTGATGTAGGCCTGATGTAGGAAGTACAAATCTGATTCTACTTAAGTACCAAAGAGGATCTGAATGCACATAGAGCAAAAAATTTTACATACCAGAATTAATTTTATGTGGAACTTGGGAGCAAAATACCTATTACCAGCAAAACTAAAAACTGTTTCTGAAGAATCATATAGCTTCATTCAACAGTGGATTTTAATAATTGTTTGACATTAATAAATACTTAATACTGAATATATAATCACATGTAATATATATTAGCACTAAATATTAAAATACATTAACTGAATTTTCCTAGTTTATTGATTTCTTATGGTAATGGTTAGTTTATCTTGATTATGTTGTCCTTTTGCATACATGAATTTCATCCAATGCACTCTAGAACTGTTTGGATCCTCTCTGTCCCTCTTTTCCTTTCATGCCCTCTTTGACTGGGTAGTTTAATTAATATCTATTTCTAAGAATAAGTGCTGTCCTGGAGAATCTAACTAAATGAACCCTGTTTCTGAGAAGACCTGTAACAATACACCAAGCTTTAGTGAAACTTCATTTTACACAGAGAACAAATCCCTCCTTCAGACTGCTGTAACATTTGACTTATCACTGGGAACAGGAAGACAAAGTTTATATTATGTTTTGTGGAAAAAATCCGTAGCATTTGGCTGAAGTTAACAGAGACTAAAATGACCTTCTCCCCAAAAACTTCTTCAGCTTCCAGAAAACAGCTCTTCATTTACAGTGGGTGTCTCTGTACAGCTCTTCAGTAAACACATCCTCTTCCAGCACGCTATTCAGACTACCTCGTACCCGGTGAGGTAACATAAATAAGTTTAAAAATAAATATGCTCATAAATAAGATATAAATAATTTCAAACAGGCACTGCTCATTAGACAGCGGTGCATTCATGCAAAGTAACCCCATGACCTGACATAGTGCATAAAACCCAGACTTCAACTCCGCACGGGTTCCTGAAATCTCTTCCAACAGCAGCCGGCATAGACCAGGGCAAGGGGAGGGGAGAGGAGGGGAGGGAGCAAAGCTGCCAGGTGATTTTTTTCATTAAACTTCCAGGGGCTCAAAGCTTGGCTTATGACACATGGCAGGAAAAAAAATGATCCAGCAGATTCAGCACTGAATACTTCTTTGTTCATTTTATTCTCACATATTTTGCCACAAAGAACAGAAGCAGTACTGTTAGACTGGAATATGTCACCGAACTCGATTCTTTTATCTGAAACCTAGGGCTAAATGACTTCTTTTATCTACTTTGCTGCTTTGCTGTCCCTCGCCAAGTGCCTGAATGAAAGCGAGGAAGCTCAGCGCCGCTGAACTTCCAGATGCCCATGGACCTCCTGACGCCACGCTTTGAAGGGAGGGAAGTGGACTGATCAGGCTAAAAGCATTTTAGGAGGCAAAACATCAAAAGATGGCAGGGAGCAGTGAGGCGAGACTATGGGCTGATTTCAGCCTTGGCACTGCTTTAAGTGGGGAGACAAGGCCTGGCCCAACCAGCCCCTTGCCCTGCGCTCCTCAGCAAGGCACAGCCAAGGCAGCAGGCCCAGCTTGAGGAGAGGAAGACTGACATTCAGCAAGATTCGCCATCATGTATGTTAACTACCTCAGGAAACAATCCAAAAGAGCTCCCCTTTATGGTACAGATTTTGCTATACCGTACATCCAATTGAAAGTACTCACTGAATGCGTTCTGTGTGTCTAATGCTCCATTTCTTTTTAAACTAAAATGTAACGTAATAACCCTTTGTGCTGCATTCGCTGAAGTAGCTGAATCGAAGAACCGTTAAGGTTGGAGAAGACCTCTGAGAGCATCTAATCCAACCAGGGACCCATCACACCATGCCCAGTAACCGCGTTTTCAGTGCCACATCCACACAGCTCTTAACACCTCCCGCAATGGTGACCCCACCACCTCCCCGGGCAGCCCGTTCCAGGGCTCACCACTCTTGGAGCTATGGAGCTTCTACTCAGCCAGAGGTGTGAAAGACACTCAGTACATGAAAGTCCTTTCTTCTTTTATTAATTTGTGAATATTCTCTATATTTAGTCCTTATGAAAGGAACGGACAAGATGAATGATTAGATATCCAGAGCGGCTAAATCAAGGAAGTTCCTTTGGACTCAGTTCACAATGCACATCACTGCAGTGCAAGGCTCTTCCCATCCAACCCTATAAACAACTCCAGCTAGAGATCTTCTAATGACTGCCTAATTTAGGCATGAAAGCAATGATACTTCATAAGAATGAGGTCTACTGAGGCCTAACCTGAGCTGAGTCACCTTATATAAGCAATTATGACTCTAATCCAGTACCACTCAATTTCCCAATTGCTGAACAACAGATTATTGCTCCTTGTTTTCTTTGTGCAAACTTAGCACAATCAGGTGCTCAGAATGCCGTACAATGAAATAAACGTGGATCTATGGTGCTCCACCTGGAACACCATTCTTGCTAGTAATACATACACAGAGTGGCTGGTTGTAGACTGAGCACAACAAACTTTCCTGGCTGATGGTGACGTTTTATGAACACTGCAGAAATTCTAAGAACCAGAAATCCCAGGCAGTTAATAATAAAGCAGCTTCAAGACAGTCATAAGAACGGGCAGCTGGGAACATGGGTGCACACAGCAAATTTCAGATAGTGATAGCCACACAAGGCGGGGTGATGGCTTTGAGAAATACAGCAACCTTTTCTTCCCACCGTCTGCCACACCTCCAGCTCTCTGCCCACTGGCTGACTGGCCAGGCAGCCTTGCTCTGTCTACCACAAGTTATCCATCTTACAGTCTCTCTACCAAATCTAACTTGATCTGTTCTCCCTCAAACTAACACTGGCCTTCTGTGTTACTCCAGCCTTCATGGACACACCTAAAAGGCCCAGCTGCACTTCCTCAGGATTGCCACCAGTTTAACATTCCAGCATTGAAGTTTCAAGTCTTTCAAGGTCAGCCAAAAATACCTGCTCCGGGCCATGTACACTGTGAATATGTAATGTAACAAATGAAAAGCTGTCTTAAAATACACTGGTGCAAGAAATGGGAGTATTGTGTTTTTACACAGTGAAGCTGAGGGCTTCTACTCCATGAAACTCAGCATGACTTATTAAAGCCTATCTTCAACGTGGTGTGACTGCCAAGGGCCAAGAGGCCCAGCAAGTCTTGTGACGGAATCAAGTGGAGGATGCTAAGTCAAGAGCTTGCCTTGCTTCCCATTTTCTTGTAAAACTTAAATAGCATTTGACAAGATCTAAAGACTAGTGGTAAGACTCAGAGATCAGGACTCATCCCTTCAGTAGGTTGAGTGATTCAGTCACATGCAAAGAAATATGTCTGCAACTGAAAGGGTTAAATGCTTGACACTACTTCTATCCAAACATATTTAAAAGATCATTTTCTATCCTAGCCCTCTACTAATGCAAGAAAAAAAAAGCAATAACACTGCTCTGTGGTCTTCAAACACTTGTTTTTATAGCTTTCTCATTTCAATTACTTTTCTCAGTGTTTATGGCCAGTAAGCTCTCAGAATACTGTAAAGTACTGCAGAGTAACATACTGTTTGTGGTGGAAACTGAAAATATTGTGTTGTGTGGAATACAATTTTGTCTGGTTTCATTTGGTTTGTTGTGTTTTTGTTAATTACTTTATATTTTATGATAAACAGGAATACAAGTTATGCGGCATCTTCACCTATACCTCTTTATTTATAGAGTGGTGAGGTGCTGGAACAGGCTATCCAGAGAGGGTGGTGGATGCTCCATCCCTGGAGATGTTCAAGACCAGACTGGATGGAGTCTTGGGCAACCTGGTCTAGTATCAGGATCTAGAGATTGGTGGCCCTGCCTAAGGCAGAGGGGTTGGAACTTGATGATCCTTGGGCTCCCTTCCAACCCAAGCCATTCTATGATACTATGATACTATGATTCTATGATCCTATGATTTATTGGCAACATTTAAAAATTCTGGGTTTCAAGACACAACACCTGTATCTTCCTTCTTCTCCCCTTCATGTACAACATGAGGCAGAAAACAAGTATGTTTCTTTTCTTTTTCTTTAAGGAGATAAGCTGATCACTAAGAAAATGCCAAATTCTGCACTTCTTTCTCAGATTCACATGGTGAACGCTATTTAACCTCAAAAAGGTCTGCATCACATCTGCAGACTTCTAGCAGTTGTCAGCCCCACTCTGAAATCAGATTTTCTCTGGAAAATCACCTCTGGAGCTGTTGGTTTTTCCTCCACTGGTTGACAAGTATAATTAATCAGAAGAGAGGTGTGCGTCTGTACGTATGTACGTATGAATAATGGAATGAGACACAGCTGGTAAAACCAGCAAAGCATAAATGTAATGTCTTGACCACTTGTCGCTATTACAAAATCTTACGGCATTTTTCCCTTGTGTATTAGTCCTGCAATGAGGATAATTAAATTCAGTCTACTTAAATCCTTAGCTTAAGTAGCTCCTATAGTCATGTATAGAAAGGTATTTGCATGTCTAGCTCATATTTAAGTGACTTAACTGCCATGGAGAACAGGAAGAAACACATCTTTTGAATATGGCATATGCACAATATTATTAAATAATTTCTACGGAGAGCTTACGCAGTCTGTAGTTTAGTTTCTGTTTATCTGAAATATATACATTTCCTAAAATAACCATTTATCCACATAGGTAGAATGTGATGTAAAGTCTATTATTGTTCTTTTTAAGTTAGAGAACATCACAGTCATGAAAAACACCCTCTGCACAAAAGGTCTTGAAATAATACTTCAGCTTTCTTGCTATAGAGACCAGAATTAAAAAAAAAAAAATAGAAATCTAATTGATATGGTTCAGAGAGCAGAGGTTCAGCTAGCCCTGCAGAACAGGGGGGAAGAAAAACTAATTATTATCATCATCTAATCAAGCTCAGTATATTACAAAGTACTGCAAAATGTTGTGTCCATGGGTGCCATTCAAAGATCTCTGAAATCTTTATTATGTATAAACATTTTTGTACACAGTTATTAACTTGACAAATGATGTCTTTATAGAATCCATAATAGAAAGTGTGGCCAAATATCCAACTGAAGTGTTCCAGGCAATATGCAGAAACAGTTGTGCTCATGTAGAAATTAGGTTTCCCAACAGAGATCTCTAAAGCCCCGTTTGTACTTGAAAGATATGCCTCGTTTTGCTTTACTTATTTATTTTGCTAGCCAACAAACCTAATCTGTATTCTGTAAAACACACCTCTCAATTGTGGAGGAAAAACAATGTTTTAGCATTCTGTGGGGAGAGAAGATAAGGAGAGGGAGAAGAGGAAGGGAGGGAAAGAGGGAGTATTTCCCCAGCTACCTGGAAGATAAAAACACCCTTCTAATTCACAAGGTTTTTAATATGGATAGAGGAGAAAGTTGTTTCAGGAAAGTGTGAGAAACATTTTATAAATGCAGAAACTGGACCAGAGGAAGATCATTTCTGCTTTTACATTCTGGCAGCAAAACCGGAGTCACCCTTTCCGATTTCCAGATGTTCCTTTTACCCAGAGCACAACACAGAGCATAATAGTAGGTAACTTAGAATTACAGTTTGGCAACAGTACTTCTGCTATTTCTGCATGCTCATACAAGGGTGGACAAGGGCTGCAATATGCCACAGATCTGGACTTTGAAAAAAAATAAAAAAGTTCTAGCATATGTATGTGTGTGCATGTGCATCTACTTTTAGGAAGTACAACAAATGGGAGCACTAATACTTGCATTTACATTCTTAAATATAAAACAGTAAAATATGAACTCCAGACAAACTGCCACAGTTCTGCTAAGGAGGAATTCATCATGCAGTTAATACTACCATGCATCTCAACTCAGTGATAACAATTCAGAAATTGGCCACTCATTGCTGATTCTTAACTGAAAGAGATAAAGTGAGAATCATCCAGGGTGGAAAGCTTTAAGTTGACAAGGCTCTGTTTGCATTCATCAGCATGACAGGAAGCAAAAGGGATGAGTCAGGTTTCGCCTGCAGTGTTAACCCAATGCCATCTCTTGAAGGGAACAAAAAGCTGATGGCACAACAGTTACAGTAATCCACACCAAGAAATTAATCTTTTGTAATGAGAAAGTTCAAGAGTCCTCACTTTCAAAACAATGTTAATTGAAGCACGTTAGTTATGGTACAATGTGGAGATAAAGACAAGTGTGAAAACCCAATGCAGGACACTGTTCAATTAATCACACAAGTTCCAGTGTTGTTCAACATTCCAGCAGCTAATTAGCACATGGATGGTATCTGAGTAATAGCTGGCTGGTGCAGAGATGACCACACATCTGTTCCCCACCTCTCTGCATCACTCTGCATGTTCACAGCCTACACACATTTCTCCCTCGAAGTCTTAATTAACAGATACTTTGTGTTGCAATAAGTAAAGACACTGTTATCACCTGCTACAAGAAGAGAAGTTCTTCACATCTCGTCCACTAATGTTGAACAATTACACACAGAGTTCAGTACGTTACGTTTAAAGAGCAGATTTAAGGTCTGGCTGATCACCTACAGGAGCCTCATATACAGAAGGGCTGCAGGAAACTTGCTCAAACTGGCTTCCTCTGCCATTCCCAGCACATTTCCCATCAGCTTGCTCCCCTGGGCTGCCGGCCACCCCTCCCAGGGCCAGTGGTGCTGTGCAATACACCATCCAGCTCCGGCTGGCAGAGATATCACAGTTCTCACTGCTAAGCTGATGTGCCAGCACAGCCTGCTATCCTCTTCCCATGAAAGAGAAACATAAGGCGGACCAGATTTCTGCTTTGTAAGGTATGATGGAAGGCTTGCATGCAATGCAAGTGATTACTTTTTAGTCGAGGAAGCTGCACTGCAGGACTCTGATGGCAGCTACACACAAGCACCATTCAAAGTAACTCATAGAGGTTCGCATCACACATGGGAGCTTACACACTGTTCTCATGGATGAGGACATTCAGCTCTCTACAAGACTGAAGAAATGTCTCGTGCTCAAGTTCTCAGTCTGATCTTACAGTCACATACAAGGTACCAGTTTAAAGCCTGAAACCTCAGCCCAACACATTTCCTAAATAATATTACATGGCTACAAGTGGACTCAGTGTTCAGAGACTTTCTCTCTTTAAATATTGTTGAATTCTTGTGTCCAGAACAAGACAGTAGTAAGATCTACAGTCTCAAAAATTATGAAGAGACACTGTGGATGCCCCCTCTCTGGAAGCCAGGCTGGATGAGACTTTGAGCAACCTGCATAGAGCGAGGTGTCCCTGCCTATAGCAGGGGGTTGGAACTAAATGATCTTAAAGGTTTCTTCAACCCAAATCATTCCATGATTCTATGACAAAACTATTACTTTTTAAAATCAGCTTTGAAATGCACCGCGTGATCTTTTAATCTTAGTACACAACCAAGTTGCTAAGCTACCTTCTGTGCATCACTCACAGCTCTGTGTACTTCTTTATTTCCCCACTATTTACTGGCACTCAAAAGTAAACAGTTTCAGACTTTCTGGTTTCCATCATATCAGAGTTTGTTCACAACTTCTTTCTGCTTGTTTCCTATGTTTTTTACATCTGGAGCATGCTCCTGTGCTGCAACAATTGAACACAGCATTCCAGAGAAAGGTGAAACGTTGATCTATATAACAACATCGTAACATTTCACATCCTGCTTTTATCGATTAGAATATTTTATCTGACCACAACTATATTCTCTAAAGAGGTCTTAATTCAGCCCGTCACAGTGATACTTAGGTCCCTTTCCTTAAATTACACAATTAATTAGGATCCAATAAACTGCATTAATAGCACATACTTTGCCCTCCGGTATGAATTACTTTGCATTAATCGAGATGGAACTTCATCCATTATTCTGCTCACTACCGACCTCATTTGATTAAATCTTTCAGTATACCTCTTCAGATGTCACTAACTTCAACCACACAACCAAATATCATTACACTACATTCATCATTTCTTAAGATACGCTGCCACAATTTTGGAATTACAGTTGACTGATGAAACTTACGCCTATTCTTCATTCATTCTTCATCAAAAAAGTCACATTTTAATGCAAATGGATTTTTATGTACCTACTTAGAGTCTATTTGGCATATCCATTTCCTCACCCTTAGATGTTGACATATAAGTGAAAAATTACATGTATGTCTCTAAATACTCTGGTACATTATGGAGCATTGGAGACATTATGTGGTAGTGCCAACAAACAACACAAAGCACACCTTTTCTAAACATTTTTTTAATTCTTACTGTCAGCTTATCATTGCATTTCTTCCAGTACAATACCTGTTTTACCAATGTTACTGTTTAACATCTCTTTGCATGTTGTTTCAATCACATAACATTTTTGTCTTTTGTTACTTCTGCAAAGTAGATGAATATATTATCTCCATTTTATAAATAAACTAAGAAAGGAAAAGAATAATGATTTACTCAGGATTGCATGGCAGAAATGCCAAGAAAACTTGAATTTGCTGGCAAGACCTATTCACTGATCACCAATTCCTCCTTTCTTTTATCATTCCAGTCCTTCCTCTAGTTTTTCTAGCAACAAGAGAATTTA
Organism: Tetrao urogallus; assembly: GCF_951394365.1. Taxonomy (NCBI): domain Eukaryota; kingdom Metazoa; phylum Chordata; class Aves; order Galliformes; family Phasianidae; genus Tetrao; species Tetrao urogallus. Next base: position 51,545,662 of record NC_136815.1, on the reverse strand, counting down.
TTTTTTCCATGTATGCTATGTAATAGACTTGTGTTTTATACCAAAGCAACTGCATTTGCAGGAGGAACACAGCCAGCAACAAATACTCACAGCCAGTTGACTGATCATCTGTATTGTAACAGCCTATCAAAAGTGGCAGGTATTCGCAATGAAAGCTACAGCTAATTACAAACGACAGCCACATACACCTTTCATCCCGGTAATTAAAACAAATGAGCCAGCATTTCTTTGTCATGGAGAAAAATAAAAGAGCAAGTCTGCAACATAACGATTCCAGCCATTGTCTAGAAAATTTTTGAGCGGTAGGAACAGTAATTTCTTGAGGAATACCTGAATCTACTGGAAAGACATCAGGATCATTTCTTATTGAAAGGTTCTTCAACACCACAGTGTTATTCTTGGTATTAGCTGCAAATCATTGAACACAAATGAGGAGAATGAGTAAATGAAGGAGGGAGCATGGCAGAGGCAGCCAGACTGAGGTGCAGGAGTGCCACGTATGCCATGTATGCCAGGGTGACTGCCCTCCAGGAGGATACAGACTCCCCTCCAGAAATCCCAAGGAGATCACTGTTAAATCATGCTCTGGGTCCACATTTCCTCAAAGAATATAGTTTAACCTTGCCCAATGAGCTGGGTTTGAGAAACAAGAGAAAACTACCTGATCATTAGCTGCAGATGTGGAACAGCAACTATCTGAGAACTGACAATCCCACAGACAATAACTCACACATTCTTACAGGACCTCCTATTCAAATAAATAGAACCATAGCCCAACCAGCCCTAATCATACCAATTTGTCTACACACACACACTCTTTATCTTACAGCACAAAAAAAGAACATTCTAAATCTTGGTAAAATATAAAAGAAAGATTGTTTAGGAAAACTGTGCTGCCAAGAACACAATAATATCACCAGCAGCCCCCACACATTTGTTATTGCATTCAGCACAAGTGCTGGATGAACATCTGCACTGTAAAAATGCAGCCCATTAGTTCCTTCAGCTTGTTAGCATATTTTAATACTGTGATCACAGCTTTCTATTTCTATCAAGGTGCTACTAGGTGCCAGACTCAGTACTCACATGGTGCATCATTATTATCTCTATACCCCCCAGGATCTTAATCTGTCTTACTCCTGTGAACCTATTACACAGCAATGCTGAAACAGAAGAGAAGAGCAGGGAGAAATGTGAGAAGGGAAGAGGAAGCTACCGGTACAGCAATATTGCTGCCAAGGTAAGTAAAGCTGTGATCTTATCGTGTACAGTTGGACTAAAGCCGTGTTACGTACAACTCTCTCTAGCCTCACAGATTGTGTTATGTTAGAAAAAAAATCATCTTAACGCATACAGAAAGCAAGTAATTTAACAGCTCTCTCTCCTGACCTGTTTTCCTTTAGCTCCTTACAGTGTCTTCACATTAATAGTTGGTCAACCTTCTCATTTATGGTTTAAATAGAATATGAAAAACATTTTAACCTTAATTTTAATCTGAAACCTGTAATTAAGGGAATTAGTATTTTTAAACCAAGAAAGAAATCCCAAATAACTCTTTCGAAGGAGCAGAGCTGCAGCCTCTTCATGTTGCTGCTGCTATTAGTCTTAGTGCTACCTAGCCTATGTTACATAAGACACGCATGCGAATAGAACAGAACTGAGGGCATGCCTGCTGTAATGTATGCACACATACACCCACAGCATCTGACACCTGTGTGCTACACAGGCAGGTTGACAACTGTGTCTTTTACATGCAGAAGGTTCTATGTGTGCATCTTACTTCTTAAGCATCCAGGTCAAATTTAAGCCTACTTTCATTATTAGATGAAGTTGGTCCACTCTTAAATATGAAGCCATCAGAATACAGATCCTGACCAAATATAAAAGCTCCACAAAATAAAAAAATAATAATAATTAAAAAAAAAAAACACTACAAAATCACTTTCCAAAGGACAGAAATTCTGTGCTCTTCCTGTGGAGCACATAGCATTCCTCCAAGGAGCCACGTTTACTGGGAAAAGCATAACTGCTTGGCTAATTTACTTACACTCTTCCACTTTGCATCTGCGAGAGTGGTCAGTGCCAGATTCAATACTGAGCTGGCTGAGCCTTTGATCTGACCCAAGACAGCTGTTCCTAGGAACACATTTAACTAGCTAGTATGACTCCAGTAAGCCCTTGTTTTAAGCCAAACTAGACTTTGCTACTGAGAAAAAATGGTATAATACTTTCCGCTAGCATGAGCTCCTTTCAGACAAACATAAATCCAGTAATGCTCATTGAGAGACACCCTCTTCTCAATTCTGATGCTTCATTCTTCTGCTACATTTCTCCGGAAAAAAAAGGGACAAATACTTTGGACAGAGGTTTTCAGAATGAGAGAGACAGGGGAAAACAACGAACAGCTCTTAATTCCCAAAGTCCCTTGTATTCAGGCAACTATCTTTAGGCATACCTTTAAGTGGTTTAGCAAGACAAAGATTAAGGCCTTTACTAACCCTGCAGTTTCACGGAGACCTTAAGCCAGTCAAGGATACACCACCCCACTGCACCCCCATGCAGCACTCCCATTCATGGCTGTACCGCCCTCCACTTCGTGCTGGCACACAGAGTTGAGCTGAGAACAGAACTGAAGACATAACACTGGCTGAAACCAAGTAGAAGTTTCTCAGGGTTAATCAGAAGCAGATCAGGACTCCAACCCAACTCCTCCATGGCTGCACAAACATCTGCACAGGGACACTGTGCTAACCACATGAACAGCTTCCAATGCTATACAGAAGAAACAGTTTGCAATGCTCCTCTAGGCATCGGTATTAGCCAAGTGCAAACAGCACAAATGCAGTCTTCCTACTGTGCAGTTACCAGTGCTAACAGATCTGAATGAGCAAAAGAGAAAATGATGGCTTTAAAATTCATGCAGGAAGACTTCATAACTGCATTTAAAACTTAGAGAGGTTTAGCCAGGCAGCTCCAAGTGCAGTGTACAGCATGACCACTGCCAATGCCAGTGTACAGGGAAGAAGTGGAGCAAGGAACAATCCTTACTAACGTGAACTGGAAACAAAATCAACAGAAGTTGCTTGGTGCCATTCTATATGATTTCTGATGTGGTGTCTGAACACCTATCAGTTGTGCATGAAATATCGTCTGACAATAACTGACACACAATTTGTTCCCTTTCACTCTTGGGTGGGTGAACAATTGTGCTTTTGCCATGATACTTTGCTGTGGTTTCTGTACTTTATACTTAAGTCTGTATTTGTGGAACGTTTCTGCTACTACACACTTGTCACAGAGAGAAGAGTTTGACAAAAGGTGCTCTCAAAGTACGCAAGGGTCCATCTGCCTACTTCATACTGGTCTGCAAGGAGCTTCTGTCTCTTGCAGAGCCAAGCATATCCATAACATGGAAAGCCATACTGTACTGATGCACGGCATTATTCCTCTGAGTTTGCCAACTTGAAATTTAGGCATCCTCTCAGACACATGAAAGTCAATCTTGGAATCAAGATTTTAATACACTGTGCTTTGAGAATATAAAATTCACTTTTGCATCTGTAAGAAATCAGTAGCAGAAAATGGAGACAAGAAGAAAAAAAGAATTATTAGACATGATCTTACTAAATTGAAATGTTTCCTACTACATGACGTTTCCTAAAAGCTATCAGGAATTGAAGGAGGGATGAATGAAATGCGTATGAAGAACAAACAGAAACAGTTCTAACAAGTTTTGTTTCTAGATCTTTTTGATTAAAGCTGATACAACTGACTTACATAGCTCACAAATGAATAATACAGCATTTCAGAGCTCCTGGAATTCCCACACTTGAATCTGCATGACACTGAGCTTTTTTTTCTTATCTCATTAACTGTACAAATATGATTAATGTTCAGCTGGAAACAGTGACATGGAAATTCCTCACAAAGAGCCACATTCAGCCCTGCTTGTAAGTTGATACAAATACCTGATGTCGTATTGGCATATTTCAGGGTTGTTACCAGCCACGTACGCATGTCTGGCTTGTCCGAATTGCTAACAGCATAATGCTCCAGGAGAAAAATGGGTACACTCCAGCATTACCAAGTTCCTCTGAAGTTTTATTACAGAATTCAGAATGAGATCTGCAGCCTACTTCACTGCTTACACTAAATGCCAGGAAATACGGTATTTTTAAAAGTACATACAAAATGCCAGCATAAGAAAAAACAAAGAATGCACCTTTACGCTTCCCTTTCTTCAAGAACAGGACCAATTTAAAGCACTTTAAGAATGAAAGCAGCATTTCAGTAGGCTGAAAGCAAACTGGATATTCTAAATAACAAGTTATCTGTCTGAGATTCGGTTTTACACACAGATGTAAAATCTAGAATGTTGCCACTTATTCCGTGCCACAAAACCCAGAGGACCCTTTGCTTTTCAAATGAGTCACCATGTGTATTAATTTTCTGTTGTATTTCACCAGTCAAAAAATACTTATCACTCCAGCTACATCAGAAGATTTTTGCTTGCTTATCATTAACCGTCCTTAGAGACAGAGAAAGGGAAAGTGGCAGTGGCAGCAGTGTCTTAATGGCACACGGTCTCCCTTTGGCCACACAGCATAGGCAGCCCCGTGTGCCCTACCCTTACCCACTTGGGCCATGGGGAGTCATGAGGGCCACATCCAGGGAAAGGCAGCAGCAGAATGCTTCCAGGTGTGCTGTGCCATGTAGCCAGCAGATCAATGCAATGATTGTGCAGTCCCACACACACACACGCTCTACGGCTCCACCAGCCACCAGCCCTGCCTGGGCTTTGTATCTGAACAGAATCTCTGCACAGTGCCAGGGCACACAGAGCTGAAATCAATAGTGCCGTAACACCGCAGCTCTCCTTCCTCTCCGAAGCCCACAGATAGAGGAGCTTCAGCTGAAACCAGCACAGAGCTGCGGTGGGGAGCAGGCCCCGCTGCCAGCCGTGAGGCAGGCCCGCATTGATTGCCATCTGATTAGAGGCGGTGTGTCCTGACTTTCCCCAGTCACTTAAGCCGGCGTCTCGTTGCTTGTCCTTAGAGACCACAGCTCCACTCAGGCAGAGAGCGTCTAGACAGTATTCATGATCCATCTGTCTGGCACAGCCAGGCTGATGACAAACTCTATTAGAACCGAAACAATTTTTTTCTCTCTTCCCTCCTCCCATCTCCCTTTTCCTCTGAGAAGCAGTAATCTGACACTGAAAATTACTATCATTGTTGCAATTCTCAAAATAGCAGTGCCAGACTTTCATTAACATCAACGCTAGACTGCTAAATATTTAAAGAAATGGATAAATTTCACCTGAAGTGGGGCAGCCCGGCACACATGAAAGCAGAAACACAATCAAAATGTAAATCTAAGCAGTTGTTTTTATCTGCGCGAATTCGGTGTCACAGTCAGAGGGGGATGCCAAAGGTCTCCTTAAACAAAATATTTTCCTTTGATTGAGCTTTTTGTTTTTCAAACAGACTCGTGCTCCAGCCCCCCGCAGATCCTACAAAGCTCACAGCTGACAGCAGTAGGAGGGGTGCTGAAAGGGAGAGCCAGAGAGCTGCGGTGCGGCTCCTTTTTTACCTCGCCGAGGAAAATGAACTCCCACTGCAAGCCCTGCTCTGCCAAAACAGCCCTGGCGCATCGCCTCCATCAATGCCGACAACTTTAGATTTGATGCAGATGTCATTTTCACTTGACGAGAAGGATTTGTTTTCCTTTTTAATTGTTCTCCAAATGTTCATACGTGTCAATATTTGTGTTCAGCATGCCCGTGAGCACCGGCAGATCACAGCAAAGTCTTCCTGCGCTGTTTTCTGCTGAACAACGAACCCAGATCTCCACCATCCCTAAAAATCTCAATGCCGCTCAATTAGAGGGACTTCAATTCTGCAGACTAACAAACAGACTACAGCTCCCATTTCCAAATCTAATTTACTTCTAGCAGGACAAGGCAGGCTGATCATTTGTTCTGAAACAAAGGGAAACGCTCTAAGAAATGAACTGTGTCCTGCTGGAAACACGCACATCGTTCCTATTCATCAGAGCCCAAATTCTGCAGATCATATGCAGCTGCAAGCTGCCCACAAGGCCAAGTCTTTCCAATGTTTAAAATTCTACAGTGAGCTGCATTTTTCCAATCACAGTTTCATGCACTTAATGCACTCAGCCTCGTAACAGAATTCAAGACTAGCCACCTCGATCAATACATATTTACGGTTGAGAGAAATAAAAACAAGAAATGGGCCTTCCAGGAGCTGGCAGGGGCTCCTTGGAAAGAGGCTACCCGCAGTAAAACGAAGAGTTCTCTCTGAGTGTCCTCACCTACCCTGACACATTCAGCTCCGATGCCATTGCTTGCCTTTTGACCAACCAACACCTGCTGGATGGCAACTTGTGTTGTCTGAAACTAGTTTCTAACCAGCATGAGCTAATAGAGCCCTCGAATCTCTCGGTGCCTCAGAACCAAACGTCAAATGTAGCACCATAAGGAAACTTTATCTACTAGTCAGGAGAGGAAAGTGAATAAAAACAAAAGCTGCAGAAATACAGGATTTGTTTCACTTTGTGTAACTGCACCTTACTAAGTTCAGCAACATTCAGAAAGACTGCATTAATAGCCTCCACACAGAGACAGATGAGAAGAGCAAGGCGATATGAATGCTCAGCCTATGGGATTAATCTCTGCCTTAACGCTCAGCCACTGCATCTGCTGTAATCATAAGACCCAGGGAGCAGGCACCCACAAAAAGTATCTGTCTATGCTATTGCTCATGCAACTTAACTAAACCAAACAAGTTGCAACAAGACATGCTGGATTTGACTGCTGGCAGGAACACAAATGAGAAATGCTTCAGTAGCCAGGAAATACAAGTTACCACTAACATGGGCATAGTGCTGAAATAAGCTGAAGCAGGGCTTCCCCAAGAAAGTTTATTTAGACATCGTTTGGAGGCAGTCTACATGTAACCATGAAATGAGATTAACATTGCTTCTACAGGACAGAAGGTCTGCATGCAGTGGGAGAAAGGGATTCTTTGGGAAAAAAAGAAAAAAAAAAGAAAAAAAAAAAGTCCAGGGAAAGCAAAAACACCCTAATGCCAACCTACTCTGGGTAAAGACCACAGTAGTTCCAATAGACAACAGGCAATCTTGCTCGGATGCAGACCAGCATACACACTGCTCCTTTCAACAGTTCCCTGCCCATTCAAGAACCGTGTGCAAGAAGATGCAAGAATACACCAACATGTAACACTAACTAGCCTAGAAATTAGCACTTAAAAATCTTTTTTTTCCTTTTTTTTTCTCCTGGTTGTAATTATTTCCTTTTTACAGTGCTATGTTACCTACCTTCTTGTCACTAAGTAGAGGCCACCTGATGTACGTATTTCTGCACTGGAAGGCAATCATCAGCTAGGAGATTTCTAGCATGTGTATTCCGGTACATTGTAGCAGAGACAGCCATTAAAATCATTGACAAAAGCATGGAAAAGTTTCATAATTCAAAATGTCATCCCTTTAAGGCCTGGGGACCACACTTAACAACTATTCTGTTTCTTTTTCAAGGCCTGAATAGGCCAGTACAGCTGCCTGCCACATTCCTAGTGATGTTCTTTCCTACTACCAATTGACAACTGCTACAATTTAACAGCCTATTTAATAGAGAGAACATAATAAATATCATTAATCCTCATTTCCTTTAAATACTGTTCAGAGCAGTAGCATTTTTCTGCTTTGCTTTGATCTTTTTTTCTGTTCTGTTCACCTTTAGGTCCACTGTTTTACTATTTGTTGCATTTAATTTAGTACGGAAGTCCCTTCATTTAGCAGCACGTGTCACACAGTCCCTACTGCCGTGAAAAAATACAGTCATTATTGAGATCCAAAAATACAACAAATAACCAACCACCCTTTCTGCCACAAGGAAAGCAAGAAGTTACATACTTCAGGACGCTCCTACCAATAAATGAAATATTCCTCTTCAAGCTTCTAATCTGCCCTGTTGTTACAAAACTATTAGACAACATGACTGTTTATGTAATCATTCAACTTCACTCAGCACTGGGGAGCAGAACCATCGCTCTGGACAACTTACTGTATAAGGAGTCAGATGAAATCAACAAACTAACAGACTTGGGGAAACAATTCAAATGAAAGAACTTGGTATTTTTTATTTTCTAACTGTATCAGAGAGTAACTGAGCAGTCTGCATGGTAGCCATCTTGTCACGCATAAAAGGCTGACATGAAAGAAGCAGACCACACCAACCTCAGCTCCTGTGAAGCAGCCAACTGCTGCTGAAGGCTTCTTAGAGACAAATTCTGTCTGGTTTGGTGTGGGTAAACTTCATCTTCCTGAGGCACAGAGAGCACCAGCTAGCTTCCCGCATGGCTGCCTTTCAGGCCTGCCTTTCTTCCTCGGGGCAGTGAACTGCTCAAACACCCCAGGGGAGAGGTAATTTTAGGGAGATCGGGAAGTCTACCAACCCAGGACCAAACAAGTAATGATTTGAAGACTCTAAAGCCTTTGTAGGCTACTGAACAACTACTCAATCCACGAGGCTACAGGAAATCAAAAGGACCACTTGGATCCCACTGAGGATCCACGCACTCGCAGGGTGTCCCTGTCACCCCTTGGTGCCTGCAGTGCATCCACACACACACCAACAGCACCACAAGGCTGCACAACAGCATACAGTGCTGGCTGTATTAACACCACCAAGTAAGGAAATAAATAAATGCTCATACCCAGAGCAATTACGTCTCATGCCTGCAATATCACCAAGCTTGTACAGCTTGTACATACAAAATATGCAACAAGACAGTGCCCCAGCCGCAGCTTGTTTCCAACACTATACCCAGTCCTTCCCTCCACCTGTACCACAGTGATTTTCCAAGCTCCTGTTGGTCAAACTCAGAAACAATGGGGCCCAAGGAGGTTGTGGATGCCCCATCCCTAGAGGCATTCAAGGCCAGGCTGGATGTAGCTCTGGGCAGCCTGGTCTGGTGATTGGTGACCCGGCACACAGCAGAGGCTTGAAACCAGATGATCGTTGCGGTCCTTTTCAACCCAGGCCATTCTATGATTCTGTGATTCTATGATTCTAATGGAGAAGCTGCTGTATTTTGGTCAGAAAATCCCCCTTTTTGCATGCACAAAGTATGAGGCAATTGAAAACTCAAAAGCCAAAGTTATCCTAAATTAATGGGAAGTACATGTGACATTCTGATCTGGACCTGAGTGTCTTCGTATGACTTCCATTATAAAACCAAAACTAAAGCAAAATAAAATGAAATAACATAAATGCACATGTACAGCATTACTATTTTAAAATGTTTGATATCACAGCAAAAGTACAAGATTAGTCACTTAAAAACATGTTAAATTGGAGGTTAGAATGAAGAAAGGGAACACATCCAACACCTGTCAGTTTTCTATTATCAATTAACTCCTGTGAATTATATCACGTTTAATATTGCATGTGTTCAGTGCAAAAATTACAGATACACACTGCTTGTAATTTCTATTATTAACAGCAACATAATTAACACAGATATTCCTTAGCCAGTCACAACTAGAGCTCAAACAGCTTTTCGAGAGCTGTCATTACTGGCAGAACAACACCAATGGCAAGCACTGCTAGACACCTCACTCCATACACTGCTTTCTCCATCAGACACTGACCAGTGGAGGGACCTACTGATCTGTGGCAAACAACTGTCAATCCTATCAGAAAGGAAATGGCTTAGCGAGCATGTGACAAATTGTCATCCTCCTAATATATGCGATGCTCGTTTCCGCTATCCTTGCATTAAGTAAAGCATTTCTGAAAGAACAGTTTCAATCTTTTTAAAAGCAAATACTGAGGTAATACAGTACCCTGACATACGACAGGAAATCATCACAGTAACAGCACTTCTCTTGCACCTGTAGACCAGAATCGTTATTGGAAAACTCCTCTATTCAGAAAGCTGATTTGCAGTTTAAAAACAGTTGGAAAAAAAAAAAAAAAAAAAAAAAAATCAAAATTTGATTTTGTTGTCCATCAGCAAGGGCAAAGTACTAAGATAGGAATTCTGTCGCTCTCTCTGAGATGCACAGGCACAACAGAATAGCAAGTAAGGCTATTTAAATACATACCTCCAAAGCTCAGTGACCTACCAAATTAGTGCTGATTTCTGCACTAATAAAATATATACAATGACTGAAACAAGTTTCTTAATAGTCTCAATAGCATGTGAAGACTATCACATACACAAAGCACAAAACATTTTTCAGAAATGGAACAAAATTGGAAAGCATTTTTTTAATTGTTCAAAATATTATGCTTTCTTTCTCAGAAACCACTTACAGTTCATACAATTGCAACCTCATTTCCTGCAGCACAAACTCCTCCACTTCCCTTCACATGACCTCAACTTTCCAGATTCAGACACCCACAGAAAGCATGTTAGACAGCACTGCTGGTTCAGTGCTCCGTTTCAGCTCCCCTAGACATGATACAGCAGACCAGGTTTCTGAAGACACTGATTTTTGAGGTAACAGACATGTTCCACATACATACACAGATGCACATGAAGAGCAAGTACTCACAGCTAAAGATGCCTGGAGGTGGATGCTCTGTTACAAGCAGACAGTTCTCTTCATCACTGTTATCCCCACAGTCATTCTGTTGGTTACAAATCAATGAACCAAGATACAAGCATTTACCACTGGCGCAGGTGAATTTGCACTCTGAAAGGTAAAAAGGAAATCAAAACAAAAATTGATGAGGAAATTAGTGTTTATCTTCTTCACTACCTAGAATGACTGATATTAAAAGCAATTGGTATTTTTCACATAGATGCTATCTTGGCGGATGGGTCTTTCACACTTCATCACCAAAGGAAATAATGCAGTATTTGTAAGCACTGCAAGTATGAATGATGTCTGAGTATATGTGATAAATTTTAGATCACTAGAATCAATCCACTAATAAACCAGATTTGCCATTTTGAAAATTCAACTTATTCTAAGAAAGACAAAAGATTTTTCTAGTTCACATTGCTTACAGCTCAGTTACTTACAACACGGACTGTTTTCTCACCCACATTTGTGTAGCAGTTTATGTATGTGGGGCAAGACAGCACTGTGAATAAATATATTCACTGTCCCATGTTATCAAAAAAAAAAAAAGTCTTGCCCAATGTAAACAGCACCAGCTGTAAAGCAGTTTGTAACCAGCAACAGTCCTGTCCAGACACAGACAATTATTCCTTAACTACCTTCCCAAAGCCAATCTGCCAGTCTCCCAGCTAATTACAGTCAAGCACTCGCTGCCTGCACACTGAGCTCCCACATTTCAGTTTGCTTTTTTCTTTAGAAGGAAACTCTAAAACCTCTATAAAGCATCTGGATGCTATATACAGGCTCACTGTATTCCTTTAAGTTTCATTCATTGAAAACAAATGAATGATTTGCTAAATATGGTTCAGTCACAAGGAAAAACTCCTCTGAGACCAGGTATTTAAACAAAAACATCATTACTTCAAGCTCATTCTTAACTTCTCTCCCTTTTTCCTTTTGTGCAAAAGGACTCAGGCTACCTAACTAATCACACTGGGCTGATCCCTCTCTCTTAAAAGACCACCACAAGGTAAAGCTTCTCACCTCCCTCTCCATTTTTATGTTGACTTGAGAGCTACACACTTACCTGCTCCTGGTGACCAAGATGGACAACTGCCATCCTTGGCCTCCTGTTTACTGATAAAGATTCAGGAAGTTCCACCAGCGGTAACTTGTCATACAAATTAGAGCCTAGTGCCTACTCATGGTCCATGCTTTTCTTTAACTTTCTAAGCCCGGTCAGTCAAGGCTTCACTCTGACTTACTTGTCCTCAGTCTGAAATGGTAATAGCTCAGTATTTAAACATGGCATTATGTACTGAGATTGTCTACTTGGTCGATAATTAAAATTCCATTGCCCTTCAGCTAAACTGATATTTAAATGTCACCTCTAGAAATGAAGCTTAATAGTAAGCATTTGAGATACAATTAAGAATTATTCACAGAAATATAAATACCATTATAAAAGGCTTTTCACTAGGCTTGTTCCAAAGATAAATACACTACTGACACAGAACAGAAGACACATTATATCTAGACAAATTATAGTTCAATGATTACACCTTTAGCATGTTGACAAATTCTGGCAATTTCATTTCATTTCAATTGCTTCATTCTGAAGCAATGGCAAAGTAGATGGAACTAAAACCAAGAAACACTCACAAGCCCTTTATTTAAAGTAGTACAATTCCCTGAAATCTAGGCTTCCCCAGCACTGCAGTTTGGGCTGGCTGATTCTGCTTAAGAGAGATGATTTTTATCTTCAACATTTGTTCATCTTCAGCAGCTCCAACAGAATAGTTCCCATTAATCTTAACAGCACAAGGATTGGACTTGCTCTGAACTGTGAAGACAGGAGCTGTAATTCTAACAAGACCCTAAAACAGTTTACTGAGGGAGGACATCTGCACACTTGTATCTGATGTGCAACATAAGCATGGCAATCACTGTGGGGTGGGAGAAATAAATTGGGAAGGGGAATTAAATCATTTTTCGTAGCATATTTGCTTCGTAACTAAGAGTGATTCGCAGACCTCTCTCTGAAAACTTCACATCTCAAGTATCAATGACATCTTGGTACGCATACCAACAAGAAGTTGCTGCAGTAAAATATATGCTGCAGCATGTGCAACATGTTAAAATGCTACTTAAGAATATAAATAAAAGCTGTAATATGCTGCATAAGAAACACAAGCATTTCCTGTGCACTTAGAATATGTATTTGCAATGCACTTGGTCAAACTGCACTTAAAAATCAGTTAGTATTTTCCTAAGTAAAGTCCTCAGGATTTATGAAGTATTTAAATTATAGAGTCAACTATTATACAAAGTATTTTTCCACATTCCTCATCCTCTTCAGCCATGACAAAGAACTGAAAAAGCCATTTAAGGCCCTGACCAAAGAGAGTAAGCCTTTGAAACCCAAGAAACTAAGAAGGCTATTAACATTTACTTTTGCAAAGGCGACAGAAAAGATCCCTCTCAATACAATCTGATTATTACCACACTTAGGACTCACTTTTGCAAACTCACAAAGTAAGAAACTGGAGCAAGGAAAGTATAAAGCTGTTTTGGAAGATTAGAAAAGTTAACATGAAAGGGTTCAAACTTTGCAGACATTTTAAATGGGCACACCAGAAAAGGCAGTGAAAATCACCATAAACTGCCGAGATGTTCTTAAAATTAGAGTAGCAACAGACACGCTGCTTCTGTTTGAAAGAGAAGTACCAAACACCATAGTGCTTGAAGTCAGAACACGTGGCATGTCACTTTGGCTGCATTTTTTAATTCTTTACTGTGCCTTCATGTTGAGCCCTAACATAAAGCCTTCCACATTCCCCTCATGACTGATATAAAATGCTCAAGCAAGATGTCGACTCAAAAGAAACTAAAGTTAAGAACTCTGAGTCTCTATTTGCCACCAGTTTATACGGTCTTCAGACAACAGAACACGTGAAGCATTAAATTTTTAGTAGCTCTATTAAAGTGCTGTATTTTAACTAACATTACTGTAAGAGGACTAACCAGAAGAAAGAATTTGTGATTTAAGCTTTATTTTTTTTCCAGATATAAACTGAATTGAAATTTGGATTCAGTATTCCACAGCTACTTGCTTCTTCCTTGTGACATGAATATCACCATTATCAAAGTGAAAGAAAGAGAAAAAGAGTTGTCAGACCTCTGCTGATGTCCCCACAGGGACTGGATGGTTGCTCTCTATACCACAGGAATCCTTTGTTGATTACGAAGTGCTCCATCTCAAGCCATGCCATCATGTTGCTGACCGAGACAGAGCAAACTTTCTCCAAATATGAATCAAGCCATTAAGTCTGTAGAAGCATGGCTGAGAGAGAAGATCCATTCCAAAAGAAGCCGGACAAAAAGATCATCATGGAATGGCTTAGAACTGGGAAAAGATAAAATCTATGCATACATGAGATCCCAAAGAAGCCCAGAAGTACTTGTAAAGAGCAGTCTAAACAAGCAGTGACAATTGACATTACAAACAGGACAGCACTTTCCATGTCCCAAGTCTAGAACTATCCAATGAAGCCTTTCTAAGCATCTAAAAAAAGGACTTCTCTGTACAGTTATGGTTCATTGTGTCTTCCTTCATATTAAGTTAGGAAAAGGACCACTGATGTACAAGTGACAGAAATACCACTGTTAGCATCAATGATGACTTCATGTGCTATCTAATAAAATTTAATACCTCATGGAGGACTCAATAATGCAAAACTAAGCCTGCACAATCATGTTCTACTGAAGTCTGAAGGGCATTTTTAAAAGAAAAATGCACTGTAGGAATGGAACAAATGAATTAAACAGATAATTCAATGAAAACACACAAATACTTCCAAATAGGGAGCATACCTAACATGAGGTATTTGTGAACCTGTGAAATGAAATTCAATACTTTAGAGTAGTTTGCATAGTAAATGTATTCAAACAATGTGTGCTTTTTCTAAAACTGGAATTAACTCTCTTTCCAAAGCAAGGCAGATCAAAGTCAGTTTGATGCAGATAGTAGGAAAGAAATATTGACAACATTGTCAAAGTGAATGTTAGTAAAAAAACCTGCAGAGATCTGTACCAAAATACAGGAGAGACCTCCAAACTGTGCTGCGGAAATCCAGACCAGTCCAGACTAGATCAGTGTACCTGGTGACAACACCAGAAAGCTCTTATCAGTAGAAAGCCTTGTACTTGGCTTGTCTAGACAAGAGGAGGGGGAAGAGCTCCAGCTCTGAAAACAAGCCCGCACGATTCTTCTTTCACAAATAACATTTCAAAGCTATGCAGTTTTCGTCTTCATTTTCAAGTGGCAATTAGTGAAACATCAGTAGGTTGGTCAGCAAGGCTCTAACTACAGCTAAACTTGAAGCAGATGACAGCCACTGGAGGTTGAAAAACACATCCCTCCTTATAATTACAGCTTACTACATTTGTAATTACGTCTGGAGCATAATTTGAAAATGTGTCTTGCCAATACACTGATTCTTTGATACAAAGTGTTAATAAACACACTTCCAGGTATAACTAGACTCTCTTGGAAAAAATGAATGCCAAGAATACTATGATGTACATGTCCCATTTTTATGAACTCTATGTATCTAGTACCAACAGGCATGTTGCTCGTAAGTTTGAGGTAGATGCTCACACGCATAAACCATCCATGTACAAGTATTCATTAGTATATGAATGAATGCATTTAAAATCATTAATTGTAGGCTCTCTTTCAGCTGCAACAGCAAAAGATGAATTTGCCTCATGATACAAAAAGAGTTTTCTCATTAAGAGGAGTTTTTTCTGTAAAATGCAAGATCTGCTATTGCGTGTCTATTTTATGCTTTCTGTGCCTATCCAACAAGATAATTTTATCCTTGCATTCAACTTAATTATTTTAGACTTCATTTACACTTGACTTCATACATATGAAGAGCATTCCTACTGTTTTGTCATCACACTTACTGTAGGGCATTTTTAATTACAACTAAGTGCTGTTTGTTTTTGTAATGCAAGTCCAACCACAGGCCAAAAGAAAAAGAAAAAAAAAAAAAGAAAAAAGCAATGAAGTGTCATATTGAAAAAATACGGTGTTTTAGGCCACTGTTACGATGCATGTCACAGCTCCTTATTTAACAGGTCTGAGATTGTTATCTGACCCAGGGCTATAATTCTATTCCATCCATTCAGATAATAAAAAAATGTATCCACACAGCCAGCGATCTAAAACTGTTACCACTGAACCACAGTAAAACAGTTCTAACCAACAAAATGAAATCCTAAATTGTATCCAGGACTGGTCCACACTAAAGACACTTCCAAAATCCACTGAATTGGTAGCAATGCTGGCAGTACAGCCAGCAGAGGGTGTTCAAATATCCTAGTGGAGTAATGCAAATTGAAGGCAAAAATTCCTGCCCTTGGGTCAATCTACATTCCAGAATAAAGGCCTAATTTCTGATTTCTTAAATAAGAACTTCATTTTAAATACGCCAACGTATTTCTTCATGTAACCATTCAGATTTCAACACATAACAGCCTGAAAGAAAATATGTTTAAAGGGCATCATCACCTGCTGTAATGGTAATAAGAGGCAGAAGTAAATTGGGGAGGGTGGGAGGTGCACTCTTCACCAGAGATTAAAGAAATATAAACCACAAATACCAGACTCAGTACAATAAAGCCCTGTTCAACCTCTGATAAACATCTGTCTGTGTATTATTTTTAATATTGTAGACTGTAGCTTTAGAATGGGAAATAAATCATAAATAGGAGGCAGTGTACACAAGGAACATGTTCATTTGGGAAAAAGCTTTGTTAATAAGGAAGATGGCAGGCTGCCATACGATCTAATAAAACTCCACTGGTGCACAGAAAGGAGGGATAAATAGGTCTTTACAAAACAAAACAAAAAAAATCCACTTCATAAAAAGAATGCCAAGCAGAATACCAGCAAAAAATGAAAGCAGGTCAGCTTACGTAGAATAAGAAACAGAGCTGTAATGCACAAAGGTCTGGCCTCTCTGCTCAAAGCCTTGTGGAGGACAGAAGACTCTGTTCACAGAGCAGCACAAAATGGAGAATATGAGATGTTCTCTACCAGAAGCGATTACAACCTTAAAAACATACTGTTTGAAAGGTTGCTGTTGATTCTAAACCAGTTTCATCTGCTCGGCTACTACCCTCTTCCAGTCTCTTCCTTTTCCAGCAATTGTTTTTCTGCATTCTTCTTAGGGCAAAACCTGACACAATGCAGTAACACTACTTACTATTTATGCTAATACCTAAAGGAAATAAACATAATATTCTTACATTCTGGTAGCAAAATCTGCTATTCAGTTCATCATTTCATGGACATTAGGACATTTTACTAGGCTTATCTTAATTAACAGCCTAACTGCATTGGACATCATGGTGAAAACTGGAGGAACTCCTTTATTTTTGGATTTTTTTAACAGAATCAGTTTCCATCTATAATCATTCTTACTCATATGTATCCATGTGGTGTGAAAAGAAATAGAAAAGCATCTTTCCAGAGTCCTTCAAGAGTATTATGAGAAGACTACTGATTAGTCCTGACAATTTTCTGCGTCTACACCAAATTCAAAAGACTCTATCACCATCTCATCCATGGGATCGATGTGCCTCCCCTGCTTCATGGCTGAGACAAGCATCTGCCTTGAGCAGGTCCAATCAAGAAGGAAAAGCCAACAGCTCTCATCACATTACTCATCTCAAGCTGACAACCTCTCCAAGGTGAACTTGAAGACCATTAGGCTTACCCAATTAGTGAGTTTTTGCTAGGAAGGGCAAATAAAGGAATGGTTGATTTACTGCCATCTTTGGGAATATATTTTGCTGTTTTATTTTTCATTTATCTTTCCATAAAACAGCAAGACTATGAAAACGCTTCAAAAACACTTGCAAGCAATATGTCAAGACCTCCATTCTATTCTGAATATATATATAAATCTGCAGCTTGGCTCAAAATGTCCCCTTGTAGTTTCCCCTCCCCTAGGAAATAATATGCTTTTAATATTTTGTCAACAATCTATCATCTATTTCTTAATCACACTAAATCAGATTCTATTTTACTTACAGTCCTTTACAAAAAATAAATAAAGATACATAAATTGCATGTTATAGTAGACACACTTGATCATATCCATTTTAAGGCTTAAGTTCATTGCAACGCTAATCCTCAGTCTCAACGCAGTCTTTATTTCTAATCCTCAAATTTGCCTCGTATAATAATTTGGATATGGCCATGGCAATGCTTTAGCAATGTTCTATTTTAGCATGTTTTACAGTTCAGAGCCTAAGATCTGCATCAGCTTTGATGTAAGTCTGGTTGGTTGTTGTTTTTTTCAGAAACACAGGTACTGATGGTGGCTGGCTGCCCTTTTACCAACTTGCTTTTCCTGAACTGCCAATCACCTGCCAGTTTATGTTCATACAGCACTGAAACTCCCAAACTTCTGACCCAAAGTCCCCTGCTCCTTACCTGTGCACAGACTCCGTTGCACTCCCACCAGAGTAGCTTGTCACCTTCTGCACCCGCAGAGTTACAGAAATGTCCCCCTCAGCATCGCATGCCCTTAGGGACAAGTCTTCCCTGACCCTGACCAGCCCCAGGCCGCAGCAGGCCAGGCTCCAGCTCCCCACAGCCCTGCCTGGCCGCAGCCTTCCTGCAGCCAGGCCCAGCTGCAGGCCCGCAGCGCAGCCCTGCCTTTGGGGGCTGGCTCTGCCCTCACGCCCTCAGCAGCGCCACTCCTGGCTGGGGTGGTGGGATGGTCCTGGCTGCCAGCCTCAGATGTTCCTTTATGTTCTAGCAAATTTCCCCCAATCAAGTACGTGGAAGGTGCGTTGGTGATTCAGCTAATGACACTCTCATTTTCAGTTGTGAAATTACATGAAGAGACGATTAAAAATACATTAAAACTGTACCTTATAATTTTTGTCAAGCACAATGTCGTTATCACAGGCAACTGGAGATGAGAAGAAATTGGTACATGCAAATGAGATTTTCTTAACTTCTTGTTCTCCTTAGTCGTAACTCAAAGAATTTCTGAATTATGGTAAATATTTAGAAATTATCTTAGCTGGTTTTCATCTTAAGAAATCTTTAATATTCTCAAGCAGTGCCACTTGCCAGGCTGCTGGAGTGTCATATACATTGCGTTTTTAGGGAATGTTGCCTGCATAGCAAATAGTTCAAGAGCAGATCATTTGATCAGGAAACATCACAAGCTTTGAATCAAGCGAAGTACCAACTAAAGCATATCTCTTCACAGATGCATTTGCTAAGCACTGAACTCTCAGGGGAGGCACCAAAATGCAGAGAAATACCATCCTCACATGCAACACAGAGTATTACCACAGCAAGTGGGGGTCTGCTGATGCAGGGACTTAATTTTCCATCTATGTAACATTTAATGCAGACAAGAGCGTGCTATGTTATCAATCTCATACTGATGACAGCATTTTTTTTCCCCACGTAGTATGTGTACTGAGGAGAAAATACCAAAGGAATGAATGTATTTACCACATGCCAAGACACATAGGGCAGTTACAGTTTCCAATGGAAACTAAATTAAGGATTTTAATGGAAAAAAGAGCTCTCCCTTCATTTCTCAGTTGTATTTGGATTGTGCAATGCTCACTAATGTGACTAATGACAAGTTTTTTTTATTACGTATTATGAAGACTGTTATTAGTTGTGTCTACCAACTAATAATTCTCCAATCCACACCACCGCAGTCATGTGTTCCTGTCATAAATTCCTTGTTACAGCTCATCTTTATACTTAAAACATGGTTTTTCTTTAAAACAAGTCCAGTTATCTAAGGAAGGTCTAATTCACATCACTCTGCCTGAGTATTCATTTAAAATTTGTAAGTCAAATAATACATAGAGTATGGCCAAACAGCTTGTTCTCACTGCTTGCATCTTACAGCGCAGTCAATGTCTTTTTTACTAATACTGCTTGATATCAATCATTATTTAATTCTCCAGTCCTTATTCAACTCTAAAAATGAATCACTCATTTCATTCACCTTAGTACCTTTCCCAGAAGGCTGGATTTTTTGTGGCTAAGCTTTTAAACTATGCAACATGTTTTTCCTTTCATAAAACTCTTCTCTACCTCTTGCTTTCTCCTTCAGCCAATTTCAATTAGCACTCACTCCCAAGTATATACTGCATTGCAAATGTACACAAACTCCCCACCTATTTGCACCTACATATAATAGTGAAGATGGTAGTCATTGGGGCTGCCTAACATATTCCACTATAAAAGCCTCGGTGAGTCCTTCCCATATGCACTGAATGCAGCGGGTTTTTGAGGTTGAGCAGGAAGAACAGCTTCAGGCTACAGAAGCGCCTTTTCTTGGTCCCAAGAAATTCTGTCCTGCTCTTATGTTGTAAGAAACAACGTTGTAAAAAAATAAAATAAAATTTGCACTTATTTTTCCATTGTCTGTGTCAGAAGAGTTTCTGGCGACATTCCCAAATAACAGAAAGACATAGACACAGTGAGGCTCTGATGATATCGCTGCCAAACCATACTGTGACAGCAGGGCAGCAGGCAGAATAACTGTGGTGGGGAACAGGGTGAGCTCTGCTCCCCCAGGCTTTCTCACGCTACTTCAATTCCACTTTCAGGTAGCAGTGCCACAAAGTACAGTCAGTGCCTCTGCCCTCAGATGCTCTTCTTCTGCCCACAGTGCTGCCAACACTGAGTACACAGGACAGGCAAACAAGTGGGAAGATATGTGACTGCACCACAAAGAGGAAAGTCAGCGTTTTATCATTTGAGGGTGCTTCATTTAGCAACCTAAGCAGCATAATTTCAACAAAGATTTTTTCACACTACATTTATGCAATATTGTTTAAGCATCACTAACATCTATTTGGCCATACAGCAGCACTTTAACCAAGATTACTTCACAATTTCCCTGGTCAAAGTGCTTACAAAGTGGATAATGCAGAAAACATTGGTATCAATGTCCCAAAGAAACCTCTATTACATAGATCCTACTTCTCTTCAAGCTGTATCACAGAAAAAAGTAATAACTAGGGACAGCACGTGATGCTGAGGCTCAGGTTAAATATTAGGAAAAATTCTTCTTAGAAGGAGTAGTGAAGCCCTGGCACAGGCTGCTCAGGGGTGTGGTGGGCTCACCATCCCTGGAGGAGCTCAGCAACCATGTGGATGTGGCACTGAGGGATGTGGATGAGTGGTGGTGGTGGGCTGGTGGTCAGACTAGATGATCTTAGTGGTCTTTTCCAAACTTAACGATACTGTGAGTCTACCTATGTACCATGCGGTATTCTGAAAAGCTCTACAGCACAGAAAACCAAAGCCATATACAACATGGCAGATACGCTGTGTGAATGAATACAAAGGCACAGATTCGACATTCCACAGTCTCTCTTTTATGAGTCATGACAACACAGCAGGCTGTCAGCAGCAATATAAAGGTTCCCCTGGCACCCCCAGCAGAGTGACTGGGAAGGACAGGACCAGCAGCAGAGAGTGAAGAGGAACAGCAGGTGTGGGAATGGCAGCCATCACTGCCTCATTCTAAAGCAAGCTTTGAAGAAGAGCAAGACATGGTTCACACTGAAGTCATGGTACCAGCTGAAACTACACACCTGAGGGTTGACAAGCAGCCACGCACATGTAAATGTGTAGTCAAGGTTTGGGGGACCACAGACAAGTGATGCTAGTTACTGGTAAAACGTGTGGCACATCCAAGAGCCAAGCTGCATTTGATCTCCAAACCATACCCCAAAATCCTGGCACATTAGCTCAAGCTCTTCTGGTCATGACTTCTGCCTGTGGCTTGTCCTCATGGCCAGACTGATAGCAGCCATGCTTGGCATGCAGCTCAGCCACACCAGCCCTGAGATAGCAATGTCTGTCAGAGGAATGGGACAGCTGGTGATAACCATTTCAGCCATTTGATTTAAATCTGCCACTCTGTACGCCAGCATCCCTTTAGAATTTGTTGGGTGTAGACAAGAGATGGACTAGGACAAACGTCTGGTCAGAGCTCAAGTTATCAGTGTGTCAATGACTTATTAAAGCATATTCAAAATTACACAAGTGATGCACTGAACACAGAGAACCACCCAAAAATATACCATTCACTGACAGAATAAACAACCAGGGCATCGTTAACTCAAGAGCAATTATCACTATTATAACTCTGGGTGAGGTAGTTTGTCGCATGTAGCACCTGCTCATTATTACTAATGCTTTCAGAAACAGTAATAGATTTCTGTGTTTTTAAAAATCAACATAATTAAACTGAGGTCAGTTTCATAGCACTGGTCTTTCCTCAGATTTCAAATAGGAATCTATTTATAATAAAGCAAGAAAGCCAGCTAACAAAGCATACTGCTGATTTTCACCGAAAAAAAATAATAAGGAACAAAATGTGTTAGAGCTTCCTTGTACGGCCCATCATGTCCCCCAAATAAGGCTCATTCAGCATTAAAAAAAAAGTTGAGATAATAAGAAACAACATCTAAACAAATTCATTTTCCTTGTTATCAGCAAAGATGTATTTGAAACACCATGTTTTACTATTGAATGATATTCTAACAAGTTATAGTTCTTCCTGAGAGGGATGATCATTTTGAAATCCAGGCTGCAGATTAAAATCATATGTTTTGCACACACTGCACTCAGACAGCTGAACATAAAAAGAATAACAGCACTCCCTCAGGAAAAAGAAAGGAGGTTTACCAGCTACTTAGAAAAGGTAAAGAGCAATCTAGCACACAAATATTTGGGAATCAAATTCAAAGGGGAGCGAAACTATGATATAATGTAACACTGTGCTCCCTGGTTGTTTTTTTTCTCTTAGCCCAGTTAAGGTCTCAGCTATTTTACTGATAGGTAACTAAGGCTACAATTAAATGAAGACTGTGAACACGTTAGCACATTTTGGTAAGTGTGAGCACCAAACCTCTTGGTAGCGAAGTTGGATTGGAGATGATGGCTAAAATTGCTAGAGAGTAAACACTTAAGATTGCTGGCTGTTAAGAAAGAGGCTCACAAAGGAGTAAGCGAAGAAAACAGAATTATGGTTTTAGTTTCAGAAGAGGGTCCTCCAGATAATCAGCATTTTGCTGTCTTTAGAAGAGTACAAAAGACAAAATTTGGGGCAAAAAACATCTATTTGATGGCATCCAAAATGGGAGGAATTCACAATCTTACACTGCATTAAAATTAAGAGCAACACAGACATAGGGCGATGAATACGGCAGGCTAAGCATCTTTTACTTCACTGACACGCATCTGTCTCATTGCTGAGGTGGTGTGTGGTAGGCTCTTCTGCACTGAACATACATTTCCCTTTAACATATAATTTAAACATCTTGCTTGATTACTTCTTTTGATACTAAAGGTGATCTATATAGAGGAAGATTGTGGACAGATTCTGGAGGGGGTGAAGATAAAAAAGAGACATTAAAATAAGAGTATTCTACCCCTTCTTATTTTCTTTATATATTTAGCAATTCATTCTCTCTCAGCAACCCTGGGGAGAGAAGTCAAGAAATATTACAAGAATCTACACAATGAAAACTAAGCAACTGATATGAGAGAGCACTACTCGTTAAATCACTTTAAAATCCTCTAGATCAGATCTTCAGCTTTCATGGGACTTCAGATTTATTTCACTTATGCTTATTTATATCAAATGCCTAGCAATCAGCATGGGAACTCTTGCTTTTTGCATAAAGATTTCAGCAAGTGTCTTCTAAAATTTTTAAACTTTCAAGCCACACATCAAGAGCAAAGCAGGGAAAACACAACTTGATTAATAAAGGAATTGTAACAGCGTTCTTTTGAAATTTATTTTCTTTGGAACACGTAAACAAATACATCACAGAGAAATAAAACTAAAAAGCAAAAAAGTCTGATCTTTCTGTAGTCTTTCTGTAATCTTTCCTTACAAAGTTCAGCTTTGATTCATGCCATCAAATACAGACTTACGTTCTCACATAAATATATTTAATAGCAAACCCAAAATAAAGGCATTGTAGGCCAGGGTTTAGAGCACAAGTCTAAAATGTGAAGAACTGACTCTATGACTCCTTCACAAAGTGTTCAGTCTGTGAATCATTTCACACTCTTTAAATATAAGAATAATGTTAAGTTCAATATTTTAATGCAGATTCCTCACAACGCTATTGGATTATTGTACATGACAATTCCTCACAGGTCAGAAGGAAACATATTTCTCATTTTAAAAACGTATTGTTGACATTGATTCTAAATCAGACAATATTGTATAGCGTGCATCAGGTGATGAAGGCTAGAAAAGCACATTCCAAACACACATGGAATACTCCTTCCATGCTGAGCTACAATTCTCCGGCTTCCATTTTATTACTTGAAGTATGCACACAAAATCATCTGGCTGAACAACAGAAATGGCCTTGATTAATTTCATATAATGTTGGGGAGAAAAAAAATACTTGTTATGCTAGCGGTTGGACAAGGAAGCAGCCTGCAGCATGACACTACTACATTGCAACGTGTGAGGGTTTTAGTCCTGTCACCTATGGATGGTCTCCCAGCTTGGAGCATCATGACGGGAACACATAAGGTTGGGTACCAAAACAACCAAGGGTAAAAAGTACTGCGCTGTCTTAAATAACGATCAGAGAAATTTTTCTTTCTGAAGCGTTAAAAGTCACTGAAGATTTTCTAGATCAAGGTATTGAAACAAGATTTCGATTGTTTTCTTAGTTGCAGTTCTTGGCAAACTGAGTAATATTACCACGTCTTGGTGTTGACAACCAGATTGATTAATAATTTTAATAATTTCCTAGTTTCCCCTTTTTTTTAATCTCATCAACTATTACTTCGTT
Source organism: Tetrao urogallus (assembly GCF_951394365.1). Taxonomy (NCBI): domain Eukaryota; kingdom Metazoa; phylum Chordata; class Aves; order Galliformes; family Phasianidae; genus Tetrao; species Tetrao urogallus. The sequence continues at coordinate 51,521,152 of NC_136815.1, read as the reverse complement.
ATCTGTACAGATTACAGATGGAACCTGGCCATTCTGTTTCAGCTGTACCACAAAGACAGCTATCAGATGACTTTCATTTAGTCCAAACATTTATGCCTATCAAAGCAAAAGTAAAACCAAACATATCTATGGTCTCATCTTACAAGAAATGCCTGTTTCTTTGTTGTTCAGAAGTGGTTCCAAATGTCCCTTTTAAACCATCTGCAAAGAACAATTGTGTGAGTGTATAACTAGCACTGCTGCTAGTAGACCTTTACCTTGTTTATTTTTCATTTCCTGAGGCAGAAATGGCACCTGAAGGAGAAATTCTGAACAATATCTTCTTAGAGGACTAATCCATACTCCTCCTGTATCTTTCAATTTTTTCAGGATCGCATTTCTATGCTCACTGAAGTCAGTAATAAAGCTGATGTCCACTACAAGACTGCAAGAATCAGGATTTCAACGAGGAAGAAGGAAAGATCATAAATTTCTCACAGCGACATACAAGAATGCCTTTGTCCCTCACAATTTCCCCAACTACCTCAAATTGAAGTAGTTGGATAAATGAAAATGCTTTATTTCTGTGTGAAATAAATGAATATTAGCAGGGAATGTAAGACATCCTAAGGATGGAAAGCTGCTATGTGCACCGTCTGAAATACTGAGCATCATAGTCGATGTCAACTGCCCATGACGCTGTCACCTCTCCACCTTGGGGCCTGCCAAAGACAGCCATCAATTCACAACGGCTCTACAATAGTTCAGAATGAAAAAATAATAAATTTAACTGTATTGCTAAATTACTCATTTAGGAGAAAGGTGTGAAGGTTTGGAAGAGCTGCTCTGAGAATCGTCATGATGAATACCACAAGCCCCCAGCACCCTGGGAAAGATTCTGAAGAGGACTAAAAACAACAATACAATTCATGGACATCTGAGTTCTGGTTTGTAAGCTATAGGTTGTCTTTGTTATTCTATTTCCCAGTACATCAGAGAAGGCTGATTTCAAAAGGACCTACAAGGGAACAGAGACTGGTAACTCTTGGCTTAATCTCCTATTAAAACATGAACTGCCAATTTATTTTATTGCTAGTTCAGCCATTAGTATCAATGGGTCATGGACTCAAATTCACTTTCATTGGCAATGTGTCCTCAGTCCCTAACACAGGGGTGATAATACATCTCTCAACAGCTCAATTTCAATTGGACTGTAACACACCCATAACAGCACTTCCAATAGGATGTAGGAGTACCCCTCTAAACAGAGATCATGCCTTTCTGTGGCTGTGTGCCAGCCCTACACCATCTGATGCTCCCAAATTCCAAGTGAGCAATCAGCAATTAGCACAAGATGCTGATGGAAAAGTCTCTTCTGCATTAACCATCACAAATTGTGCAGGTGTATTTGCAGCACATAAAGGGTCCAGGTGCCTCTCCCAGTTCCCCTATTCCAAAAATATGAACAGGATAATTAAGCATGTCTGGGATTCACTGAGCTGGCAGATTTAGTATTGAAGGAGAACACCTTGTACAGTAAGCAAAGTTCTGATGCACGCAACATTACCTGCAGGGGCAAAGGAGACAGCCAAATTCATGGATCAGCTTTCCCCCTATGTCTCACATCCAGTGCTTTTCCCTTTATCTGTCATCCTG